>NC_056564.1:10872168-10896130 GCF_013358625.1 Macadamia integrifolia | reverse complement strand
TATTTTCAGGTAGATAAAAAGGATCCTCATTCATGCCAAGTTAGAACTACTTTCAGAAGATAAAAAGTGTTGCTGTAGATTAGTTCTATACAATTGTAGAAATCTTTACAGAAGTGCCTGCAAAATATAGCCTATAAAGGGCATACTAAAAGAAACTATTGAACTGGGCTAAAAGTTTCAACAGTCCAAAGTTTACAATTGCAATGAAACCTTCAAAACTGAAGAATGAAGTAAGAAAAACTAAACAGCAATGGGTCCTTTGGGAAGATCCTTCGACTTCATGACTTTTATGCGTCGCTGAGCAATGAGTCCTTTGGGAAGATCCTTCAACTCCAAGACTTTTGTGCAGCGTTGTTTCTTGGCATTCTCTGCTTTTTGATATCCTTCTTTTATCTTCCTCTTTAAAGCCTGAAGTCTTTCTTGTTCATCCTTCTTTGCTGCGGCTGCTTCATTGGATTCAATCAACCATTGATCCACCTTTTTTGTCCAATGAGTGATGAGATACTTTGCATGGTCACGGATTCTCTTCGAGTTGTGCTTCGTAAGATTTTTCACAGACACCCCAATCAGGGTTTTCTTCAAGGTATCAAAAGAAATAGATATCAATTGAAGCCTCCTTAGAGGTTCCAGTAACTTCCTTTCAGATTGATCAACTTTTGCTTCAATAATTCCTTTGATTCTCAGAACCTCCTCAACTATCTTAATTTCTCCTCCACGGTTGATCCTGTAAATCTCAGCAATAATATTGTTGATCTGATCTGCATTTTCCCCTGGGAATGAAGGCTCTATATCATCATCGTTATCACTCTCAATCCCAGAGTAGCCATGACTCTCCTTTCTCTTCATGGAAGCAGAACCATGAATCTCTTTTTTCTTCACTTCTTGCATTTCTTCATTGAAGATCATCTCTGCAATTTGATCCCTTCTACGCTTGAATTCCTTTGGACGATCAGAAGCAGCAACCATGATTGCATACTCAATGAGTTCAAAAATATCAGAACCTGCAGCTTTGAAGACTCCCCGCCAGTGACTTAGGGAATGGGTTTTGGAAGACATGATGAGTAACAATCGGAAGTGATCAGTTAAGGAAAAGATTCAAAGAGGAACACACTTGTAACAAGAAATGAATAAGATTCTAATGAAGCCGTCACATATAAATAGGAAGAAAACGGTAGTTTCTAATTCTAGTCCAACTATGATTACCTGAGAGTGTTTTTCCAACAAACTTGGTCAACAAGTCAAATTTTATTACCATCGGATTGGAATCAAGAGGTGATGATAGATTTGTATATCGACCGTAATTTATGGTGTATGGGAGGGGATTAGGGAGAGTTGTTTTATCCAAATGACAGATGTTGAGTAAAGATAAAAAGGCGGGATATGGAGAGAAGTCAGTTAGGAAGAATTGGTGAAAAAGGGACAAACATGAAAACTATATGTAGTCGATGATTCCGGATCGATCAGGGATCGAGGATTGGCTTCAGCCGATACCGATCCGATATGGATGATACGGCGACAGAGTTTCCTTCAACGAAGAGTGTGAGTAAAACGAATGTGGATCTTCTATTGAGGAGGTTCAATACAAGCTGATTAGGGAGGGTTGTTTTAGCCTAATGACAGATGTAAAGGGAAAAAGGCGGGAAAAGGAAAGAAGTCCGTTAGGAAGAATTCGAAAAAAGGAAAAAGTTAAAATATTTAAAAAATACTTGGTCAAATAAGTCAACTTGATTGCTGACGTGTCATTCTATTTGGGTTCTATTACTTTTGAATTAACACATGAGGTGTATAACTGTAACGGTCGGATCCTGTTTCCGGAGAGAGTATTGGATTTGGAGTTTGGGAGGGAGAGATTTTTGCAATGCCACGTCATCTGCCCAACGCGTCAAGTGTCAGGCAACGCGTCTCGGCAGTTTGTAATCAATCTGTCAAAAGGATTCTAATTCTTGCAGACGAAGGGAGATAGTGAAGTTAGCTTTAGGGGTTTAGGGCACATTCCAAGGTTAGGTTTTATGCCTTTTGTTCTGGTTGTTCCGGCATCTACTTCTCTCTCTGTCTTTGATCTTTCGACATGGACGAATCTTAGACCAGTCTTCCTACCAGCCATTTACTGGGTTCAGTTATTGTAAGTTTGTTTTCTCTTTCATTTTTTTTTTTTTTCTTTCACCTAATTCCCCAGGTGTTTTTATTTGTCTAATTTAATCGATCACCATGAAATTTCACTGCGTTTGAAGTTGGAAGGGTTCGCTTCATTTCACCTAACTAAGCTTTCTCGTTATTCTGTTTCTGTGACGTAATTGGGTTTCTAACTGTGGATTCTTTGCGTTCAAAACACCTAGGACTGTAATGCTAACTATTTGAGTTCTTAGTTTTAGGTTTTGTTATGGCCATCACGAATTGTATACATACTTAGTGAATTAGGTGGAAAATTGTTCTTTCCTTGTTTCTTTATTCGGTATGAATTATTGGGCTATAACGTATCAGATGGTCCGAAGTAGTTGCATTTATGACAATCGAATGTTCTATTATCTCAATAATGAAAATCTAAAAATGGGTTTTCGGAAGTTCTTCATGAGATGCAGTTCTGCAACATTCTGGAAAAGGTCTTAGTGAGTAAATACTGATTACTTTTACACCCCATGCCCTTTAATGCTATCTGAAATGTAGTTCGTATAAAGCAATCATTGTGTGCAATGAGTTGGAAATCTTGTTCTGATTGTGGAGGTTTTTTTTTTCGAAATTGAAGCTTATTCATTGAACTACATTTGATACTTGTGTGATGTTTTGTTACTGTCTTGTTTGTAAGTGTTACCTTCTTTCTGTTAATTTTCTTTGGAAGGCATGCTTTTATTTTGAATTTCAGTCATAATATCTATATAGAGTGTGTGTATGAAATACGTAACTCTGTAGTTACCCTGCCCATTTACAACTTATGTGCTCGATTTCCAAATTCTTCCATTTTAATTATGTAATCATAATAACATTCTCCCTGGAGACTAAGTAAGCCAATTGGAGCTTAAACCCTTTTCTTCCTGATCTCTAATAACCCTAAATGAAAACCTACGATTATCCCTAACATACTTGGTCACAATCGCAGTTTTGCAGGTGATGAAAGAACTTTGGGCATCAGCGTTGTTCTCTTTATCTCTCTCCTTGTCTCTCTTTATATCGGCAACCTATTCTTAGACTGTGCACCATTTGCCAACACCTTCATCACAAACAACACACCATGACCGAAATGAAGGAAAATAAAGGAAGAAAACCGAGAAGGAGAAGCCAAGGATATGAAAAGAATCCCCTTAGAGGGAAAATCAGACAACGGACCGTTCTTTCCCGGAGGTGTTTTATTTCTGGCTGAGCAATCCTTCTCTAGTCATCCTCCACCTCATTCTTCAACATTTCCAGCGTTTTCCTCTTTTGTACTCTCCTCTGTCACTTCCTTTCCAATTGTTTTCCCCATGCCCGACGTCGACGCACTTCTCAAGCTCAAGGAATCCTTCACCATTGCCGATGCCCACTCTTGGTCCCCTGGTTCTACCCACTGTTTGGATGAAATTCCCTGGACCGAAATCTTCTGCGTCAAGGGCATCATCATCAGCCTTTGCCTTGGCGATTGGGTCTCTCCGGCACGATTGACATTGACGCCCTCTGTCCTCTGCGTTCAGGTTATCATCATCGGCCTTTGTTTCCCGTCCCATTGAGATTCATCTTGAGGATAATGAATTCTCAAGCTTGATCCCACCCATCAAACAAACAAGTCTCAAATCCTTCAACGCCTCCAGCGACAAATTGGAAGGGGAAATCAGCCCCTTAAAAACAACCTAACTCCATGAATGAGAGGGGTTTGTGTCATTAGGGTTTTCTGATTGTTGGGATGGAAGAGATCATGTAGGAAATGAACATGGTTTTGCAAGGATGGAGTGCACGCCTGATCTTGCATACCAATTCAGCTCAATCAAAAGGTTGAAGGAGAGGTTAAAATGGTCATTTTACATTTTAAATTATTTTAAGTTAACACCATAACCCTAAAAAGAGAATGGATGTAATACTTTTCTAGCTTAGGGGTGCCAAGACATTGTCAGAATCTCCAGGGGAGGTCACTGTAATTACCTCTTAACTTTAATATGCTTAAATTTTTTTCTTGAAAATTTCCTCCTTATTTATAAGCTTAGGACATTTCTGCCATATTGAAATCATGACAAGGAAAGCTATTTATATTTGGGATCAGCTGATCCACTCACCATGTTGCAAAACCTTGATGAAGGGGAAGGAGGGACATTATTAGAGCTTAGAACTTGGAGGTTGCTGGTTAGAATAAGAAGGACATCTCTGTTATCTTGATCGATAAAGACTAGAAGTTTTTGCTTCTGGTTGTATAACCAGAAATTTCTCGTAAAAAAATGTTTAGCACATTTTACATTAATGTGAATGAAACTTAAGCGACAAAGATATGTTATTTTTTTCAAAATCTTCCATGTTGAACACCACAATCTATACATCTATTTTCTATTTTCAAAATTTTCCATGTTGAATAGTTGCATGCAGTTACTGCATCTATTCCATTCATGGAGTTTTTATCCAATCTACTGACAGGTATCTTAGACTACCTTTCATCGTGAGATAGTAACTGGGTTCATAATTACATGTTTGTGCATGGGAGACAACTTTTGCCGCACCTTGTTGGATATCCTTTTTGCTGTCCAAGTTCTGATTAGCTAAGTGAAGCCTTGACTCTAAAATCTCACAGAGACAATATTGAAATAAAATACATCCTCGAGAAGGAAGAATATTCTTTCGTTTGCTAGACTGTATTTTTGAGGCCAACTGATGTCTCCTTGGTGAGAAACTTGTTGACTAATAGGTTTCAAAAGATAGGGAAGTGTGCCATGTTCATGATCGAGGCTCTAAGTATAATATCTTCCCATCCCCATACTTCACTTGAGTGGACATGCTCTGTTTGTGTAGCCAGTTTTCAATCTGCCCAGTTTTCCTATTTCTTAATTTTAATAAACATTAATTGGATAACTGGTGCAAATTTTGGTGGCATTTTAGTTATGGGCTGGTTTGGATCTCCACCACGTTGGTCATTGTGCTTGCTCCGCTTGGGAACTGTGCCACCTACCTGATAGTCACACGAAATGATAGCAGCACATCCTGGAGCTTTGATGTCAACTTTCTGAACTTCGCTGCATGTGCAGTGTATGGTTATGCACTTCTGGTGCCTTTGGCATTTTACTTTTTGATTCAGTATTTTGGATCAAGTGCAAGTCTTGTTTGCTTCTGGTGTATGTGGGGATATTCTTTCTTCATCTTCATCCTCAGTTTTGTAAGTTTCCTGCTTTCTGGATGTGGCTTCACTTTTATTTGGATTACTGCATGATTTATAAACCATGACATGACGGATAAACGTTCCTCCACTCCTTGTCCTTTCTAATCCACATGGATGCAAGAGGTCCTTAGACTCCAGATCAATCAAAGCACATGCACTTCATAAGGAATTTTCCAACCTAAAATTGTGCTGATTGTGGATGATCAAAAAGGTTAGCTCAATTTATGCCTCATTGAAAATATGTACTGGATCACCTTTAACTACATTTGGATGGAGCGTAACCTTCGTAGATGGACTTCCAACTCTCGATTTTTTTATTCGTTTGGAAAGCCATCTTCTTTGATGTTAGCTCCATTGACCTTGTCCGCCTTTCGTCATCGCATAGCTCGTGATACCTTAAGGAATAGGCTTATTGTTATGTCCATGAGGCCTCCCTCCCTCCCTTTTTCCCCCTCCGGATTAGTGTTTTTTTGCTTTTGCTTCGTTGCACTTGTTTGCTCCCTCCTGGAGTTTGTATATCCCCCCCCTTTGGTAATGAATTTCTTATTCACCCAAAGTAAAAATATATGTACTGAACGAGTACCCTAAAGAAAGGGAGTGGGGGATGAATTAATGTTCTGGAACCCTGCATGGTTGCCACATGGATGGCATGTGGGTGAGCGATTTGAAAGTTTGAAAGCTTGGGAAATTCACAAAATGGAAAAGGAAAATCTTATTTTGACTGTCTGACAGTTCAAAGGGGATTGCTTGGTTTTTTTAAACTTATTTTCTGTTTCTTATTTCACCCTGCTGTCTGTGGGGCAATCCCATGTGGATTGTTGTGAGAGGTGAGTAAGCTCAATTTCCTGATTGTGACTGTTAGCCTAGAAAAAAGGTAATTGGACTGCCCATCATCCAAATTCTTTGTTTAATTTATCTGAATGTTGCTGTTTGGTCATCTGAAAATTGTTTGCGTGGATTGAAAATGAATAAATATTTATATATACTAGGGATTAGGGAAGTCTCATTAACCAACATGAGTGAAAAATTAATCAATTTACATGGCCATTTGCTAGCTGATGATTTTGAAAGAGATATATTAGCATACAGAATCGTGTCTCTGTAATGGACAACAGAGAGAAGCTAAGCTTCTTGTGCTTCTTTGTAATGTATATACTGTCTCACTGCTAACCATCTAATCCAGGCAAGATGTCCCTTCAAGTTCCAATTAACTCTTAGATTACATTAACCATCTCTGTTGTGTTGATTGTTACTTTTTCATTGGCCATCTAAAGAGCAATGATCCAATCTCCTGATTGATTGGCTTTTTATCTTCTGGGTGCTGACAATTTTGTTTCACATGGAAGTTCTCTTTCTAATTATTATTATTAGTCATTTATATTCCCACATGGTGAGATCTACCTATACTGTATTTCTTTACTTGTGAGTTTTACTGCCTCTACCTGAAAGATGCCTAATTCTGTAGTTCATTTGTTTGTCGCCAGGGGGAAACTTACACTTTCATTAGCTCTTCTGTGGTTAGTGGTAAGAGTTTTTTCTCACAACTTCTAATGCGTTTCTTCCTTGCAAGTTTCAGGTTCTGTTTCTAATCCCAGTTGAGATCCTTAGGTGGATCATCATAATCCCCATCGCTGTGGCTTCAACTTCCTTTGTTTCTCTGAACATAAAGTCCTTCATTGAGGCTGATCTCATGATAGTGGTGGTGGCAGCATTTGTTTTGCAAGTTACTCTGGCAGTTTTCATCAAGATCTGGTGCTTCCCATTAACCTCAGACGCATACTCAATGGGTGGGTATTAGGTGACCTTAAGTGTTTTTTTTTTCCTGTTTATTCCTCGCGGATAGCATTCTCATGGATGTGACCGTAAACCTTTGTTGCTTGTTCCAATTTGCAGTATCCTGAAAGAAAAAGAGATGTAAACAGATGGCATCCAATACAGGGATAATTGCTATGTTCATGTTCCACTTTGTATTTTATGTCCTGTGGTGGAATCAAGGAAGCCAAAAGAGACGAAACTGCACTATGACAAATACTGGGAGTTGACGAAATTGCAGTATGACAAATTCCAATCAGGGTTCTCTTCAAGGTATCAACAGAAAGAGATATCAATTGAAACCTCCTTAGAAGCTCCAGTAACTTCATTTCAGATTGATCAAGTTTTGCTTCAATAATTCTTTTGATTTTCAACGATCTTAATTTCTCCTCCTCGGTTGATCCTGCAAACATCCACCCACAATAATATTATTAATCCGTTATGCGTTATCCTCCTGGAATGTCTCTGTGTCATCATCGTTATCATTCTCATGCCCAGAGTAGCTATTATTCCCCTTTCTCTTCATGGAAGTAGAACCATCAATCTCCTCTCTCTCTCTCTCTTCTTTTTTTTTTTTTTTTTTAAATATATTTCTTCTTGCATTTTCCTAGTTGAAGATCATCTCTGCAATTCGATCCCTTCTAAGCTTGAAATCCTTTGGACGATCAGAAGCATCAACTATGATTGCATATTCAATGAGTTTAAAAAAATCAGAATCTGCTTTGAAGAATGGGGGCCAGTGACTTAGGGAATGGGTTTTGGAAGACATGATGAGAAACAATCGGAAGTGATCAGTTAAGGAAAGGATTGAAGAAGAACACACTTGTAAAAAGAAATGAATAGGACTGTAATGAAGCCGTCACATATAAATCGGAAGAAAAGCATAGTTTCTAGTTCTAACCCAGCTCTGATTACTTGATAGGAGTGTTTTTCTAACAAAGTTGGTCAACAAGTCAACTTTTGGTTGCTTTTTTTTTTTTTTTTTTTTTTTTTTTTTACTTATGGCGCCTACAACCTTAAAATTGGTCGGATCAAGAAAGTATGGGATTTGGAGTTCCAAAAAACGAGAGTTTTTTGAATTCCACGTCATTACGCACGTGAACGATTTCTATGACAGTATGGTTCAGGTTCAGGTAACAGCAATACTGATCTATATATAGTTTAATTAGTTAATTGTTACTGTTTTCAATTTCCAATCAGTTCTGATATTTCCCTACGCTGTTAGTGCCTGCGATAGGGTTGTTTTAACAGCATCATATATTAAATTCAGTCCTTGATTTCTGAAGATCTGACCCTTAGACTGAGTTGTGATTTTAGTATGTTATTCCTTTTCTGGTCTGCCCCCTTCGATCACAGTCTGAAGTCTGAACCCATCAGACCATTGGGTTAAAGCTGCATGAGTTTCACATCATTTTCTATTTCCTGTTCCTATCTTTTTCTCTATACACCCATATTTTAGGTGTATAATCAACCCGTAAAGACCTTCCTTCAATTGGATTATCAGTTTCATTTGACGGCCAGATTAGGAGAAACTACAACTACAACAAACTCAGCCTTATCCCAATTATAAGGATTTGGCTACATGGATCTAAGCAGAAACAAAAAAGACAACTAGAAAAGGGGAAATGAAAATAAAAGGGAAGAAGTAAAAGTTCAGATTTGTAGAAACTGTTATTGCTATAAGTTCTATTGGGTTTTAGTCACTGACTCACTGCGATTCTGGATTTCTGTAGGTGTGTTAAGTGTTCTTTTCCAGCCTATCATACAAAGGGTGTCAAAGTTCAGACCAAACCGGTTGGATCGAGTGAAAACCGACTGGTTCAGCCTGGACCAAACTGAACCCTTGTCAGTTTGGTTGGGGATGGGTTTTTATGGAACCTGTGGAAACTGAAACCGAAACCAAACTGGACTGAAGATGATAAAAACTGAGACCAGACCGATAGTAACCAGATAAAAAAACCAACCCCCCCCCCCCCCCCACAACACACACACACAACCAAAAAAAAAACCAGGATTTCCTCATTAATTTCCTTATGCATACAAGTAAACTCAAAACTGGACATGACTGAACCCAATAGTAGCCCAATTGCAAACTGATAACAAAAACCAGACCAAATCGAACTGAAACCAAAAACTTCCTTGACGGGTTGGTTCCAGGTTGTACTAGTAACAGACCCAACCCAATTTAGCCCAACCGAACTGACTGATTAACACTCTTAGTTCTTAGGCTATTTAAAGTACACTTGAAACAAGGGGATTAGATGAGTTTATCATTGCAGGCACCTTGAAATGGTGTTCTTTGCAGTCAAAACTTAGAGTGGGACAAATGTTGCACTCCCAGATCATAAAACTTGATCTAAAAGCTGACCCATATGTCATCAGCTTGTTAATTGACATGTACTAAGTGTGGGATGATACTGGCAGCTCAAAGGGTGTCTGCGAGACTAAAAGATCCTGGTATGGTTACACAGTCAGCAATTATCATAGGGTATCAGTGGAATGGATGTTTTCAAGAATCTCTTAATTCTTCAGGGAAATACAGCTTGCTGGAGCTAAAACTAATGAATACACATGTACAACTGTTCTCCTAGCTTGCTTAGCTCTTGTGTATGTGAAAAGAGCGAAAGAGTTGCATTGAAAGATACTAAGAACTGGTTATGGATGATGGGTGATGTTTTACTAACAGCAGCTACCATGATTGCATACTCAATGAGTTTAAAAATATCAGAATATGCAGTTTTGAAGAATCTCCGCCAGTGATTAATGGGTTTCAGAAGACATTACCAGAAGCAATCGGAAGTGATCAGTTAAGGGAAAAATTGAAGGAGCACACTTGAAAGAATATATGAAGCCGTAGCATATAAAGAGGAAGAAAAACGGGGTTTAATCCTGTTATAACTATACTTTCTAATTCTAACCCTCCTGTGAGAAAAAGGAAACTTTTACATTTACAACTGCATTACTTGACAGCTGCGTCACTTGGTCAACAATTCAACTTTTACTGCTGATGTGTAATGTATTAGGCTACTTAGTATTGGTATCGTATTGACCAGGTTGTATCACACGATACTTGGTTGATTCCCAAGATTTTTCATTTTATAGTTACAATGGTATTCCTTGATAGGTGTGTTTTTTTAACAAACTTGGTAAAACTAGTCAACTTGGTTGCTGATGTGTCATTCTATTTGGGTTCTATTACGTATGAACTAACACTTGTTGTGTACAGCCTTAACGGTTGGATCCTAATTAAGAGAGTATAGGATTTGGAGCTTGGAGAGAAAGGAGAGATTTTTTTAATGCCACATCATTTCGCACGTGAACGATTTCTATCGCAATGTCTTGGATTCTTGGTGGTCTCATTTGGTTACAAGGAATTATATTTCAGATTTGGCAATGAGTCGATGGAGAGTGTTTTGTTTGACTTTTTTTTTTTTTTTTTTTTAGATTTTCTGGAAAACTGTTTAGTTATCATATATATCTGTTACTTAAATCTACCTGAACATTGTTTGGTTAACATAAATCCATGAGAATGATTCTGTAGAATTAGTCCTAAGTCATAATTGGAGACATATTTCATATAAGATGGGTTTTCACTCGTCATACCCACAAGTATAAATGGGGTTCAACTTGCCATATTATGTGGTTGTGTGCGCACATGTCATTAAAAACATTTAAGAAAAAGCCATAGAGCAATTGAATTAGGGGTGTCAATTGGTTGGGTCAGTTCGGTTTGGTTTCAGTCAGGTTGAATCGATTTCAATCTAGGAATAAGGGAGACCAAAACTAATCCGTTAAGGAACTTCGGTTTTCAGTCGATTTCGATTAGGTTTGGTTTTGGTTTATTTTGATTTTTCAATATCAGGTTAATACCGTATTAGATCGGTTTATTATTGGGTTTGAACCATAATGAAACCTGACATTCAAAACTTATACTGACAAGATTTGGCGGAAAAAAAAAAAAAAAAAACTTTAAATTTATGATTAAATCATGGTTTATCGTTGTAAGGGAAAAATAACTAATATTGAAACCAATGGATATCAAATTACTAAGAAGATATCTAATATTGAAACCACAAAATGAACCTTATTATCCAATCATTCATTTAACTATCTAACTAGTTTTGTATAGTGAACAAGGAAATCAATGGAAACATTATTACAATTTGCAAATCAATTGCTCTATGCATAACCTAATATTCAATGATTTGTAACAATTCCCTTACAATAAATAAAAAATATTCTCACTAATATTGTAATAAATGGATAGTTAATTCACCAATTTTCAATCTCATAATCATTTATTTTTTTATCGGTTTCATTCAGTTTGGTTATTGGTTGCTTCGGTTGGGACCGGTTATCAGTCGGTCCCAACATACCTCAGTTTGGTTCAGTTCGGGTTTTATCGGTTCGGGCTAGGTTTTGACACCCCTAAATGGAATATAAAATCTACTCATCGAGCTGAAATTGAAGCTAGAAATTCAATCCAAATTGAGTGTGCACAGGCTCAACGAACAAGTAGTCTAAAAATCAGATCGAATCAATTAGGATATTCCTGCCCATCGAGCCTAATTGAACCCTTGTGAAATGATGTTCTTCTTTTTTTTTTTTCTTTTTTTTTTTTTTTTTAAGGATGCCCATAAATTTTGAACTTCTTGCTAAATGAGCTTGTTGACATACTGGAGAAAGTCAACAAGTTACAACAAGTTCTTTTGGGACTTCATCGCTGTCATAAAAGATTGCAAATGGGCCAAAGAATGCTCAAGTCTGGGTTCATAAAAAATTTCAGGTGGTTAATCTCCCAAATACAATTTTTTCTCCTTAAAATTTATTTTCCTCAAATTCTGACTTAGATATGGCATACCTGTGCATCAAACCCAATAGTCAATGGCAATAATTTAGGCAACTCTTGCCAAGTTGCAAAAGCCCAGAGACTCTGATAACCAGGAATGAGTAGTCCTGGTACCTTAATCCCTTTAGGCTTTGTTTGGTTGCAAAGGGAATGCATATTTTTTATGTAAAGTGGAATTTTTCTCCAGAAAAAATAAATTTAGATGTTTGATTGGAAGGGAAATGTATTTTACATGTGAAAAAAGTTTCACTTAACCATTAAAATTTCCCTTTTTATTTCCCCACCAAAATAGGAAGAAAAAAAAAATCCCTACTCTCACGATCTTTCCCACTCTCGAGACTCTCACCCCGCTCATGACTCTCAACGATCTTTCTCTGTCTTACGTGACTCAATTGGGTTTGTTTTGACTAAAAGACTTTAGGTTTGATCAAGATGAAGCATTATTGACCTATTGGGTTTGTTTTGATCAAAAGACTTTTGGAATGGGCCTTTCAGTTGTTATCACTTGTGATCTATTACTGTTTTCTTTGTGATCGTCTTTTATATTATTTTAAATATTTATTTATGCTGCATTCATTTGATATATAGAATGAAATGGTTGATTTTGGTTAGTGATAGAACATAGTATCTGATGACATTTGGTTTGATTTGGTACAGACCTTGATTGACCTGATTCACATAACCAATATAAATTTTGAAGAGCTGGGTGGGTTCTGGATTGAAATGTACTCTCCCCTCTTCCCCTTTATCTCTTTTGAGAAGTTTGGTTGGACGATTAGTTTTTTAAAATATTATATCTATTTTACATCAATTTTACATCCAACCAAACAACTATAGTAAATTAATTTCACTTCTGTTGTAACCAAACGACTCAAAAGGTAAAAAAAATCGCTTCACTTCACTTCCCTTCCCTTCCCTTCCCATTTCCCTTTTAACCAATCGTAGCCTTAGTAAATGGTTACCCCTACCTTGTTAGATATAGAATGATGGTTTCCTGTATGCCTGCCAT
Source organism: Macadamia integrifolia (assembly GCF_013358625.1). Taxonomy (NCBI): domain Eukaryota; kingdom Viridiplantae; phylum Streptophyta; class Magnoliopsida; order Proteales; family Proteaceae; genus Macadamia; species Macadamia integrifolia. The sequence goes on along the minus strand of NC_056564.1, from coordinate 10,883,134 downwards.
TAAGCCAAATTTCATATGCACCATGAGGTCCATGACCAGAGATACATCTAGTTAGTGACGGTTTAGTCTAATCTGGATATATGAATGGATGGGCCATTAAGGCCTACCAAGTAACATAACCTAGATTAATGAATGAATGGGCCATGAAGGCTTACTGAGTAACTAGTCCTGTCTTAGCTAGTCTAACTTGAAAGCGCAGTACAGTTTTTGAGGACATATGAATTAAGGGGTGTTTGATTTTGTTTCTACTGTTTTTGTGACTGTGCTGAGAAACGATTTTGGAATTGTAAAAATGTTTGATTTTTCTATTTTCTGAAACATTTTCAACAGTGTAGTCGGGTCCAAGACACGAGTGAACGCACAATGTTGTAGGTATGCAAATCACAAGTGAAGGCATGACGTTCGAGTTGCAAGTATGCTTTGTGGATATGAGCTTCAGAAGGATGAAGGCAATCCGAAACTATGAGCTTCGCACAACTAGGTTGGAATCACCGCATCTGGATGGCAAGAAGTTTCAACAATGGGTTATGGTTAGGGTAGGTCGAGTGAGGTATCGGAATTTTTCACAATTTTTGTTCCAATTCAAGTTTAACTTGTTTCTCCCACTGCAAGAAAAGTAATTTTCGGTGACAGTATAATACTGTAGCCAAAAATCATATATCCGTCGCCACAAATGACGGTGACAAAAATTTAATCCGTCGGCTATAAAGGCGTCGCCGAAAATGGGCAACGGTAAAAGTGGTGATGTCGGGTAAAATATTTTGAGGGTGAGATTGTATGCTTTCATTTTTATGTTCATTTCAGAAAATCCTTCACCAGTTAGCAAGCAAGCATAATGGCAAAGATTGTTAAGTTTATTGGCACATTCTTCCATTTGCGCAATATGTGCTTTTTTAATCCAGTATAATGCTTTCATGAAATCAAACATGAAAAATCCTAACCAAATGGAAATCCTTACCTCATTCTGGAGAGGGAAAATATTCTATTTTCTTGTTCAAAAAAGTACATGAAAGCTGCATATACCTCAGGAAGATTTTATGGGGTTCAAGGAAAAAAGACCACATCATTTCAAGTTTTATCTACTTTATCAAAGTGTGGAACAGGGGAAACAATTGAAAGAAAAAATAATTATCACTTCTAAAGCACAAGAATGCCAATCAAAGAAAACTTCATATGCATAATTATAGTCAGCGGCATTGTGAAGTTTATGTTCATTAGGTTGCCAAGCTTGTATTGGACTTCTACAAAGGTTAACAGATCAGTATTACAAGCTCTGCAACTAGGGGTGTCAATTCCTAAACCAAACCAGTAAAATCGGCTGGACCGAACCGATAACAAAACGGACCGAACCGAATCGAAGCCTTATTGGTTCGGTTTGGTTTCGAGTATTGCAACCCCAAAACCAAACCGAACCGAACCGAAAACCAGATGAACCCGAAACCAAACCAAAACCGGCCTAAAACTCAGACCAAAACCGAAACCAAACCGGTAAGAAACCAAAACACTCCAAAATTCATTAAAAAAAAAAATCAAAATTTGCATAGTTTTGTATACATTTGTATGGAAAGTCAAATCCAAACTAGACCAAAAACCAAAACCAACCCGGATACAAATCGATTTAAGAAACCGAAACCAAACCGCATCGAAACTGAAACCAAACCGAAACCGGAATTTCCTTATTGGTTCGGTTTTGGTTTCAACTTTCCCACACCGAAACCGACTCAACCCAGACCGAAACCGAGCCAGACCGACCGATTGACACCCCTATCTGCAACATCACAATTATTTTAAACATTTAGAGCCATCACTATTACATGGTCAATGACTGATCTCATCCATGTGTGGTCTAAGCTAACCCCTTGAATTGTTGTGATTATAGTTTCCGGGAATCTATGTAGAAGCATTATGAATTTCATCAATGTATACTACTGGTTTTTGTAATTTTCAGCAGTGGGGAGGATTGAGGTTTGTTCTGTTCCAATCTCCATGGAAAATGAAGAGATGGGTCGTGGGAGTCACTGTGACTAAAAAGAGTGATTTTTTTTTTACTTCTTTTAGAAACCCAAGAAGAGAAGCATTACTTAAGATAAAGCAGCAACATCACATAACCAATAAAGATTGCAGGCTTTGCAGCAGCTTGGGGATGATTTAATTCTTCAGAGGTACCCAAGTGAGATGAGCAGGGTTCAAAGCATTCATCCAACATATAGTTTTCAGTAGCCAAGTAGCCCAGCTAAGTATGAGGTGACCTCACATAGCTTTTTCCTTTTCCTTTTTTTGTTTTTTACCAGCTTGCATGGGCTTCGTAGTTGTGAAGCCCCCTATTTACAGTGACAACACAACTGAAGTTAACAAAGAACCACATATGGCCAATTGCCTACAGCATTCTGGTTGAAGTGATAAAAAAATGGGTTTGGCATCAGAATGGCTGATCAAATCAGTTTCTCTCAACCGTGCATCTCCATTTTGGGAGTCTCTAATGGCTTTTTTTCTTCCAGTCGCTTGAGCCTCTGCTCCTCTGTACTGGCAAGGGAAACTCTGTTCCCAAAGGATATTGCAAAAAACTGAACCAAATTCCAAAAAAAAAATTTTAATATCCTTATTCAGTGCTGAATTTAAAAAACAGTGTGCGAAAGAGCATCCACTACAACACAGATGAGGACAAAACCAGTTGCCAAGAGTGGTATGTTGAGAATTTTGTTGGCTATATGAAAGGCAAAAGAACTGATTTTGAATCCATATTATTGATTAGTTTCTAGGGATGTCTGAAGGAATCTTGAAATCATCCAAGAAACGGACCCACGGATCATCCTAAACTTATGTGCTCTTGCCATCCAAGATTTTAATATATACCAGTTCCTGAAGTAATGGGACTGAACTATATTTATTCCTCTCCATACATGACTAGAATTTGAAGGACGTGAAGATCTAAAAAGAGGTGACAATATTGCCTGAAACACAGAACTAACATGAAGAAACATGGAGAATGGATGATTAGTTCCTCTGAGGTCTGACCTGGTGGCATTGTGAAACTATGAGGTGGGTCACCAAACAAACCACATCAAAGGCTAAATTCATAGTAAGAGCTGGCTATAAAGTTCATAAAGTTGGATAAAATACTCTTTTAAACCAATCTCTACTTATCACTAAGGAGTAAACAAGAAAACATAATTCATCATCTAGCCAGATCATGCTGGCAGCTTCAACCTCTCAAACCAACAAACAAGATAAGGTCGAACCCGAGTTAGGACTCTCTTGGAGACCCCTTTTCATGTACAGCAATGAAGTTATGTAAAGGAACTTCCAGAAGTCTCAAGCCTTCACTTCTAAAATTAAGGTGAGCCTGCAGCACAGGCATGCATGTTGTTGCAAGGAAACCCTTGTGACCCTTTTCCTGAACTATAAAAATGCCCCTCCCTACATAATATTTTCCATTGCTGGTTTTGAACTCTGTTACAGCTATTGAAAGTGACCTTTACCTCCCTCTTTCTCTCCTGGTCATGGTTTTTCTTCTTGCATTAATATTTTTCAGTTATTTCTGTTATTTATGAATTGTACGTATTAGTCATGTTGGTGGAATCGGTTGAGGGGATCCTTTTGTATTTAGCTCTGCCGGGAGGTTCTAATGCCTTGGGTGTCACGGTTGACAAATAATGACATATAGACAAGCACCAACATATGAAAATATTATATTGCAGTAGATGAACAGATTTAGACAAAATATTTTCAGGTAGATAAAAAGGTTCCTCATTCATGCCAAGTTAGAAGTACTTTCAGAAGATAAAAAGTGTTGCTGTAGATTAGTTCTATACAATTGTAGAAATCTTTACAGAAGTGCCTGCAAAATATAGCCTATAGAGGGCATACTAAAAGAAACTATTGAACTGGGCTAAAAGTTTCAACTGTTCAAAGTTTACAATTGCAATGAAACCCTCAAAACTGAAGAATGAAGTAAGAAAAACTAAACAGCAATGGGTCCTTTGGGAAGATTCTTCGACTTCATGACTTTCATGCGTCGCTGAGCAATGAGTCCTTTGGGAAGATCCTTCAACTCCAAGACTTTTGTGCAGCGTTGTTTCTTGGCATTCTCTGCTTTTTGATATCCTTCTTTTATCTTCCTCTTTAAAGCCTGAAGTCTTTCTTGTTCATCCTTCTTTGCTGCGGCTGCCTCATTGGATTCAATCAACCATTGATCCACCTTTTTTGTCCAGTGAGTGATGAGATACTTTGCATGGTCACGGATTCTCTTCGAGTTGTGCTTCGTAAGATTTTTCACAGACACCCCAATCAGGGTTTTCTTCAAGGTATCAAAAGAAATAGATATCAATTGAAGCCTCCTTAGAGGTTCCAGTAACTTCCTTTCAGATTGATCAACTTTTGCTTCAATAATTCCTTTGATTCTCAGAACCTCCTCAACTATCTTAATTTCTCCTCCACGGTTGATCCTGTAAATCTCAGCAATAATATTGTTGATCTGTTCTGCGTTTTCCTCAGGGAATGAAGGCTCTATATCATCATCGTTATCACTTTCAATCCCAGAGTTGCCATGACTCTCCTTTCTCTTCATGGAAGCAGAACCATGAATCTCCTTTTTCTTCTCTTCTTGCATTTCTTCATTGAAGATCATCTCTGCAATTCCATCCCTTCTACGCTTGAATTCCTTTGGACGATCAGAAGCAGCAACCATGATTGCATACTCAATAAGTTCAAAAATATCAGAACCTGCAGCTTTGAAGACTCCCCGCCAGTGACTTAGGGAATGGGTTTTGGAAGACATGATGAGTAACAATCGGAAGTGATCAGTTAAGGAAAAGATTCAAAGAGGAACACACTTGTAACAAGAAATGAATAAGACTCTAATGAAGCCGTCACATATACATAGGAAGAAAACGGTAGTTTCTAATTCTAGTCCAACTCTGATTACCTGAGAGTGTTTTTCCAACAAACTTGGTCAACAAGTCAAATTTTATTACCATCGGATTGGAATCAAGAGGTGATGATAGATTGGAAGGAAGAGAATGGATTTGTATATAGACCGTAATTTATGGGGTATGGGAGGGGATTAGGGAGAGTTGTTTTATCCTAATGACAGATGTTGAGTAAAGAGAAAAAGGCGGGATATGGAGAGAAGTCAGTTGGGAAGAATTGGTGAAAACTATATGTAGTCGATGATTCCGGATCGATCAGGGATCGAGGATTGGCTTCAGCCGATACCGATCCGATATGGCCGATACGGCGACAGAGTTTCCTTCAACGAAGAGTGTGAGTAAAACGAATGTTGATCTTCTATCGAGGAGGTTCAATACAAGCTGATTAGGGAGAGGTTTGTTTTAGCCTAATGACAGATGTAAAGGGAAAAAGGCGGGAAAAGGAAAGAAGTCCGTTAGGAAGAATTCGAAAAAAGGAAAAAGTTAAAATATTTAAAAAATACTTGGTCAAATAAGTCAACTTGATTGCTGACGTGTCATTCTATTTGGGTTCTATTACTTTTGAATTAACATATGAGGTGTATAACCGTAACGGTCGGATCCTGTTTCCGGAGAAAGTATTGGATTTGGAGTTTGGGAGGGGGAGATTTTCTGCAATGCCACGTCATCTGCCCAACGCGTCAAGTGTCAGGCAACGCGTCTCGGCAGTTAGTAATCAATCTGTCAAAAGGATTCTAATTCTTGCAGACGAAGGGAGATAGTGAAGTTAGCTTTAGGGGTTTAGGGCACATTCCAAGGTTAGGTTTTATGCCTTTTGTTCTGCTTGTTCCGGCATCTACTTCTCTCTCTCTCTTTGATCTTTCGACATGGACGAATCTTAGACCAGTCTTCCTACCAGCCATTTACTGGGTTCAGTTATTGTAAGTATGTTTTCTCTTTCATTTTTTTTTTTTTTTTTTTTTTTTTTCACCTAATTCCCCAGGTGTTTTTATTTGTCTAATTTAATCGATCACCATGAAATTTCACTGCGTTTGAAGTTGGAAGGGTTCGCTTCATTTCACCTAACTAAGCTTTCTCGTTATTCTGTTTCTAGGACGTAATTGGGTTTCTAACTGTGGATTCTTTGCGTTCAAAACACCTAGGACTGTAATGCTAACTATTTGAGTTCTTAGTTTTAGGTTTTGTTATGGCCATCACGAATTGTATACATACTTAGTGAATTAGGTGGAAAATTATTCTTTCCTTGTTTCTTTATTCGGTATGAATTATTGGGCTATAACGTATCATATGGTCCGAAGTAGTTGCATTTATGACAATCGAATGTTCTATTATCTCAATAATGAAAATCTAAAAATGGTTTTTCGGAAGTTCTTATACTGATTACTTTTACACCCCATGCCCTTTAATGTTATCTGAAATGTAGTTCGTATAAAGCAATCATTGTGTTCAATGAGTTGGAAATCTTGTTCTCACTGTGGGGGGTTTTTTTTTGTGAAATTGAAGCTTATTCATTGAACTGCATTTGATACTTCTGTGATGTTTTGTTGCTGTATTGTATGTGTACCTTCTTTCTGTTAATTTTCTTTGGAAGGCATGCTTTTATTTTGAAGTTCAGTCATAACATCTATATAGAGTGTATCTATGAAATACGTAACTCTGTAGTTACCCTGCCCATTTACAACTTATGTGCTGGATTTCCAAATTCTTCCATTTTAATTATGTAATCATAATAACATTCTCCCCGGAGACTAAGTAAGCCAATTGGAGCTTCATTTTATGCATAGATCGCTATTTTCGTAGGTCTCTAATTAGTTTTACCACCGGCACTTGTACAAAATTCGGGACTACTTTCTTTATTCAAATATGAGATTCTGAGCTTTGATGTAATGTTTTTTTTTTTAGAATTCCTTGATCCTTATTTACTTGTGTACAGGCTGTGATCAATGAACAGAAGAAAACCACTAACTATCAGGATATGAGATTCTGACTTCCAATTGTTTCATGTTAAAAATTGGAACAGTTTCTTTATGTAACTCTTTCGGTCAAATCACACAATATCTTATTTACCTCTTTCAAGCAGTTCCTGAGGCAAACTTGCAAATATTTCCTCCCACTGATGGGGGAGTTAGAGGGAGGGGTTATCAATCTCTTGGAACTCCAAATGGTATGTTATTAATGTAGCTATATTCAGTATTCTGTAAATGTAAAATGAAAAAATCCCATAATAGTGAATATTTGTTGTACTGTTGCATAATCGTTTTGTATGACATCCAACAGCTTGCTTTGGATCTTTTCCTCTGGATAGTGACTATTTTATAACTTTCAGTTGGTTGGTTTTGGTTTATTTGAAAGTTGATGTCAGAGGTTGGCTCCCCTATTGATTATCATAGAATGATTTTTTTTTTTTGTGGCTTGATTATTTGATTAAGAGTCTCTCTCTCTCTCTCTCTCTCTCTCTCTCTCTCTCTCACACACACACACACACACACATCTTGTCATTGCTGACCATCATTCTTAAGGGAACCTGTCTTTGCAGATCCATGATTTGATCTGTGCTTTAGATTTCCATCTAAGAGAGCATGATTCACCCAGTGAACTGCATTTGCATGGGTTGTTGTGAGGAAGAATGTTTTTACTTTCTAAATAACCTAAATAGTTTCATTAAGGTGCCCCCCTTCCTTGGATAAGTATTCTTTGAGGATGATTTGTCATCGAATATTCTTCTCTTTCTCCCTTTCCAGTTTCCACCCCACAGCAAAGCATCTGCGCTTTCCAATATTCTTATTTATTTATATCCTATTTTAGTTATATGTTGGAGAACCAATCAAATGTAGACCAGAAAATCATAGTTTACTCAACTCTTTCCTCTGTCGTATGAGTGCAAATTGGTTCTCTTTGAATCAGATTCGGTTCTTAAAGATTCAAAACTGTAGGCTACTTTATTGATTAATAAATTGTTAACATCTTGGATAATTGATGATGGAAAGAAAGAAGTCAAAACCAAAGAAGATAGACATGAATACTTTTTTTCCTCACTTGTGTGGTGCAAATGGAGCCATGTGTATTACCACAATATTGGTCCACTTCTATATTTTGGTCCTGCAAAATCGCAATGTCATGCATTCACTAGAAACCAAACGTTGAAATTATGAATTACAGGGGAATGGATCTCCTAAATTCAGAAACTAACCCAGGTCCAAATTGGTCTTGAAATTTCCATCTCGTAATGAAGCCCGAAGCACTTTCATTTTGAGGTAGATACGCAAGAGAGAGGACAGCTCTTCATGTCAGGCACAACCAAAGGGAGGGAGAGGGGGCCCCTTCATTGAGCACACATGGCAGTGAGGTAGAAGCTATGTTCAAACCCAGATCCTTCCTTGAACTTTTTTTGTGGGGGGTGGGGGAGAGATGCAACTTCTCATTAAAATTCCACACAAAAGATAGAAGAATGGCTTTTTCTTTTCTTCTTCTTTTTATTTTTTATTTTCTATGACATCTTCCTTCTAAGTAAAAATCGGCCTTTTCCTGGAAAGTTGGTGCACTTATGGAATAACGAATCCAAAACTTCGACTTGTTTAGAGTATGGCCTTATATGGATAGGCATACTCTCATAAATGGAATTAGAAGTTCTTGGAATCAGAAAGAGACCTCCACATGCCTAACAAAATGCATACATCTCCATGTTCCTTCACCTAGGGTAACCGTACAACTGATGAGTGAAGGTGTGTGTCACCCTTCACAATGAAGTGGGCACTGCTGAAAGACAGGGTAATGCAGTTCTGTGATTGGAAGAACAAAACAGTACCAAACAGAATCTTTTCACAGGGAATAAAAATCCAGAATTTGGAGAAATCAAATAGAATAAAATCAGATGGTTAGAATAATCCCAAGTTCCAATTGAGTTTCCCAAATAGGGTCTGGAACAATTTCTGAAAACCTGAAATCGATCCAATGGTTGGATCAGAAGAAACATCACAATCCTAGTTGAAGTAGAAGAAGGGTAATTTCACACAGCAGAATAGAAATCTGAACAGAGAAATCAATCAGTCAATCAATTCTGATCATGAACTGGTAATCTCAGCAGAAACAGATTAGTAAAATCCAGATTCAATGCTTATGTACAGAATAGTAAGTAAGAGAAAAGGGTGAAATAGAGATTTCACCATATCTCCCTTCTGATCTGGACCAAACCCTGATTAAGTTCCCCTTTCAGTATAAGAAACAAGTGGTCAAAATCTGTGAAGATTCTAGCAGCTGGATTTCTTTAATCAGAATTCATGGAAAAAAGTCTTGCATATGAATTCCTAATCGCGATAGGATTCTGAGTAGAATCTGAAATTGATTACAGATTCTGATAGAGAACAATCCCAATTGAAAGAATCAGTAGACACAATTGAAATCAGATCAGCCAAAGTTTCCTTCCATATTTTGAATGTCATTTGATAAAGGTCAGTTCTCACTTAATCCCTCTTCTTCCTGATCTCTAATAACCCTAAATGAAAACCTAGGATTATGATTATCCCTAACATACTTGGTCACAATCGCAGTTTTGCAGGTGATGAGAGAACTTTGGGCATCAGCGTTGTTCTCCTTCTCTCTCTCCTTGTCTCTCTTTATATCGGCAACCTATTTTTAGACTGTGCACCATTTGCCAACACCTTCATCACAAACAACACACCATGACCGAAATGAAGGAAAATAAAGAAAAAAAAACCGAGAAGGAGAAGCCAAGGATATGAAAAGAATCCCCTTAGAGGGAAAATCAGACAACGGACCGTTCTTTCCCGGAGGTGTTTTATTTCTGGATTAGCAATCCTTCTCTAGTCATCCTCCACCTCATTCTTCAACATTTCCAGCATTTTCCTCTTTTGTACTCTCCTCTGTCACTTCCTTTCCAATTGTTCTCCGCATGCCCAACGCCGACGCACTTCTCAAGCTCAAGGAATCCTTCACCATTGCCGATGCCCACTCTTGGTCCCCTGGTTCTACCCACTGTTTGGATGAAATTCCCTGGACCGAAATCGTTTGCGTCAAGGGCATCATCATCAGCCTTTGCCTTGGCGATTGGGTCTCTCCGGCACGATTGACATTGACGCCCTCTGTTCTCTGCGTCCAGGTTATCATCATCGGCCTTTGTTTCCCGTCCCATTGAGATTCATCTTGAGGATAATGAATTATCAAGCTTGATCCCACCCATCAAACAAACAAGTCTCAAATCCTTCAACGCCTCTAGCAACAAATTGGAAGGGGAAATCAGCCCCTTAAAAACAACCCAACTCCATGAATGAGAGGGGTTTGTGTCATTCGGGTTTTCTGATTGTTGGGATGGAAGAGATCATGTAGGAAATGAACATGGTTTTGCAAGGATGGAGTGCACGCCTGATCATGCATACCAAATCAGCTCAATCGAAAGGTTGAAGGAGAGGTTAAAATGGTCATTTTACATTTTAAATTATTTTAAGTTAACACCATAACCCTAAAAAGAGAACGGATGTAATACTTTTCTAACTTGGGGGTGCCAAGACATTGTCAGAATCTCCAAGAGAGGTCACTGTAATCACCTCTTAACTTTAATATGCTTAAATTTTTTTCTTGAAAATTTCCTCCTTATTTATAAGCTTAGGACATTTCTGCCATAATGAAATCATGACAAGGAAAGCTATTTATATTTGGGATCAGCTGATCCACACACCATGTTGCAAAACCTTGATGAAGGGGAAGGAGGGACATTATTAGAGCTTAGAACTTGGAGGTTTCCGGTTAGAATAAGGACATCTCTGTTATCTTGATCGATAAAGACCAGAAGTTTTTGCTTCTGGTTGTATAACCAGAAATTTCTCGTAAAAAAATGTTTAGCACATTTTACATTAATGTGAATGAAACTTAAGCGACAAAGATATGTTATTTTTTTCAAAATCTTCCATGTTGAACACCACAATCTATACATCTATTTTCTATTTTCAAAATTTTCCATGTTGAATAGTTGCATGCAGTTACTGCATCTATTCCATTCATGGAGTTTTTATCCAATCTACTGA
>NC_056564.1:10858350-10872005 GCF_013358625.1 Macadamia integrifolia | reverse complement strand
CTTATCCATTATTCTTTTTCTGACCCGAAAAGAATAGTCATTTGTACGGGTGACCAAACGAATGTGTACTTTTAATTGAACACGTCCATCTTGCTCAAAATTCCGTCCTCTTCGCAACCATGAAAAGAAATAGGACCTCTTTATGTGTAAAATTGAAGATATAGTGCCCGATAATCCTTAAGGCCTTGAAAATACAAAACCTGCAAAAAGAGAATAAAACCCAAGGTAGCTCCATTCTAAATATGTAAAATGCATGTTTTACTACCCTAGATTTCACAAATAAATGTACTCATCAACCATCAAGGTGAAGCAAGGAGGTCGTATGTACTTAATGAGGTCACACGCATTATCAGACATGTCACGTCGTCGACTGACTCCTGCTCTAGTGACACGTCAGCCTATCCTCCCTCCTCTTGGTGTTATGTTCCCATCTTCTGCTTCGAGATACGTGCCACCTCATCAGCTAGCTACTTACAAGGGTATCTTGGGAGCACGACCTAACTCGACGGAGTCGAGTTCTTTTAAGACCGAGAGAGCTGATGCAGTTGCACGATCGACTTAAAAAAAAAAATCTTTTGATTTTATTTTGTTTTAGAAATAATTTCCTATGAAATTAGCTAGCTTCTAATTTTAGATTAGTTTCTATTTTCATGTAGTTTCCATTAATTATTTGATTTTCTTTTATATTAGTCATGTAATAGAGAAGAACTCAGTTTTAGATTTTGAAGAATAGAAATTTGATTGAGAGTTTTTGGTTTTGAAACTATGGCTACCGATTCCCCCTTCTTCTTCCTCTAAAATTTTCCAATTTCTTTTTTTTTTTCTTTTCATTCTCCTTCTTTTCATTACTCTTTTATTATTTACTTTGGTCACTGTTTGCCTGTCTCTGCTAGGCGGTAAAACCATCAGACAAAAGGGAGCTTGTTGACCCCTGTTTTGTGATCGATTGAGTCTGAGGTTTGGGACGAAGGAAGCTGCCTTGGAGGCGACTCAAATCGAGTAACATCAACCCCAAAGCTTTGATCCTGTTGTGTGAATTGATCGATTGCAGATCTGGTCTCTGTTTCTCGCCTGAAGAAAACTCAGAATTGGAATATTAGGTCTAAGTTGTTTGTTTGACAACTGTGAGGGACAGAACTGACAGAGCTGGTGATGTATCGAACCTGCATGTGATCTTCCATGTACCTAGACCTTGTTTGAAGAGCTGGGTCGAGTTGAAGATGACTGGCTGCTGCTGGTCTTGAGTTCCATAGTGGCCTAAGGTTGAAGAAGACCTCATAAATTAGGTTTTACATCCTTACTTAATCAAATTCCAGATTTACCCCTTATCTTCTCATTTAACTTATTTTACTTCTTAGTTCCAATTCTACCCCTCCCCATCTTGTACGTTGCCTTCCCTTTGAGATTTTTCTTATGTTAAGAGTTACCCCAATTTCTAATACTGCCCCTCTCTTCTTCCATTATCTTCTATAGTCCCTATCTTTATTTCTAATTCCAGAATACCCCTCCCTCATCACATATTATTCCTTGTTTGCCATTTACTAGCTTGGTGACTTATAATTACAATTCTGCCACTCTTTATTAGAAACACCAAATTAATTCCAGAACTGAGTTTTCTTTGGGAATTAATTCCAGATCTGTCCTCATTCAGCTATTTCACTCAAAAGGGGTTTTTTGAGTTGTGCCTTAAATTATATTACTGCCATTGTTTTGTTTAAATTGAATTATTTTTTAATTGTGGGCCCATAAACAATTTGATTTCAATCTCTTGGAACCCGGATCTGCATCACCTCGATTTTCTTGGTCAAATAAGGGACAGGGTACAGAGTTGATTATGGTCAGCATTGATAAAGTGCTTAGAAATGGGGAGCTATTCCGACTTTGTGACTCTATTTTGGTACATTGACACATGCAATGGTGGGCTCGGATCACACCGTTGGCTGTCCACTTTCTTTCACAACAAAAGAAAGGTCCTTATTATTTTAAGTTTTGAGTCAAAACGGATTGGCCATTCGGAGCTCGCTTGATTGGTTGAGAAATCTTGGAATTGGCAACCAAGAGGATCTGCCTCATATTGTTTGTTTTCTAAACTGAAGAGATGTGGTTATAGTCTCAGAAATTGGAGTCGCGCAACATTTAAAAATAGTAGTATAGAGAGTTCTCAATTGACAGAAAAGCTAGAAGCTCTGCAATCTGATCCTTGTCGGGATTACTTTTCTGAAGAAGAAATCAAATTACAACGTCAAGTAGAAGATCAGTTGCTTCAAGAGGAAAAATTCTGGGCCCAATGATCATGAGTTCAGTGGTTAAGAGAGGGAGATAGGAATACTACTTTCACACCACAACTACTCGAAGACGGCAATTTATTCACATTACTCGCCTTCGTGATGAAACTGGGGCATGGATTACGGATGCAACAGGTTTAAGTCATCATATCACTCGATTTTTTTCTGAATTATACTCTTCCTCTCATCCTATGAATAGTCAGAATTTTCTCCAATTTGTTCCCTCTAGAATTTCAGCTTCTCAAATGCCACTTTATGGCGGATTTTACGATGAGGAAATCAGATTTGTTGTGTTCCAAATTGGGGCTTTTAAGGCCCCCTGTTTAGACAGGATGCCGGCTAAATTTTATCAAACCCATTGGAGCATTGTTGGTGCTGATGTTATTAAGGTTGTTAAGTGGTTTTTTGAGTCAGGATTTATGCTTAGAGATTTTAATTACTGTTACTGTGTTGATTGCTAAACAAAAGCATCCTAGTAACATCTCCCAATTCAGGCCTATTAGTCTATGCTCTGTTTCTTACAAAATCATAGCTAAATGCTTAGTTAATAGGCTTAAACATATACTTCATGATCTTATTAGTCCTTATCAAAGTGCATTCATTCCAAGTAGGGCCATCTCTGACAATGTTTATGTTGCTCATGAAATCTTACACCAAATGAAATCCTCTAAGACTAAATCTGGTCTAATGGCTTTAAAACTGGATCTTAGTAAAGCATATGATAAAGTTGAATGGTCTTTTTTACATGCTATTATGCTTGGTAAGCTTGGTTTTCATGATAAGTGGATTAATTGGATTCTGCCATGTGTGACTACAGTGTCTTATTATATTAGAGTTAATGGTTCTATTATTGGCAATGTTTTACCTCAGCATGGGCTCCGTCAGGGCTGCCCACTCAGTCCTTATTTGTTTATTCTATGCCAAGAGGCCTTGTCCTCAACCTTTATCCATGCTGAGGAAACCAAATGCATATCTGGTATTCAGACCATAGTTAGCAAATTCGGATTCGGGAATTATTCGAACGGAGAATTATTCGGAATAATTCGGACGATTAATTTAAGGATTCGGTCAAAAAAGCGGTCAAAAAATCTTATTAGGGTTTTTTTTTTTTAAAAAATTGTTTTTTTTTTTATTTTTTAATTTTTTATTTTTGGTTTTTTTTTTAAATTAATGTTTAAATGGACCGAATAATTCGGTTTAATTCGGATTCGGTCCGAATTATTTGCGATTTATATTCATTTTTGAAAAAGTCGAGAATTTTAAAGAATTTTATTTTTAATTCGGATTCGGTCCGAATTTTTGATAAAATTCGGAAAAATTCGGTTCGGCCGAATAATTCGAGAATTATTCGGCCGAATTGCTAACCATGATTCAGACTAGTAGGTGGGGGCCCAGGGGTGTCTCATTTGATGTTTGCAGACGATTGTATGATTTTTAGTAAATCTTGCATTTTAGAGGCTGAATCCATTTTGAACATTCTTAGGCTTTATAAGGATGTTTCTGGACAAGAGGTCAATCGGACCAAATCTAGCATTTTATTTAGTCGCTCAATGCCCTTGAGTGTTAGGGATCAGATTGCTGCTATTTCTGGTTTCAAAGTGGTTACAAATCATGGGAAATATCTTGGTCTACCCACTGAGTTTGGTAGAACAAAAAAAGAATCTGTTTTCCAAAATTGTTGAGAGAGTTCATTAGAACTGGTTGGAAGGAGAACATTCTTTCAGATGTTGGTAAGGAGATCCTCCTTAAAACTGTGGCTACTTCTATGCCTTATTATGCTATTTCTATGTTTCTTCTTCTTAAGTGTTTGTAAGGACTTAACCAAATGTATGCGACACTTAAGTGGAAGGACGACTCTAATAAAGGAGTTTTTTGGGTGTCATGGGACTACCAATGTCGCAGTGAGAATAGTGGTGGCTTGGGATTCTGAGATTTGGTTTGTTTCAATGTAGCTATGCTTGCTAGGCATTGCTGCAGAATTATCCATAACCTTGAGGCCCTTTGGGTTAAAGTGTTAAAAGGGAAAATATTTTCATAATTCTTCTTTTTTGGATCTCATTCATAAACCTTCGGGTTCTTGGGCTTGGAAAAGTCTGTTAAAAGTAGGGAATTATTACTTTGGGCTTGGGAGAGGTATTGGTGATGATGGCCTTGAGATATATGTTTATGTTGATCCTTGGATTCTTCTCTTCCGGGAGGGAAGGTTTTTAGTGTCTCAAATGTTAATCCCTCTTGGAAAGTGGCTGACCTTATTTTGCATTCTTTTCATAAGTGGAATGTGCCTCTCGTCAAGTCATTATTTTCATATTCGGAGGTATCTACGATTACCCAAATCCCGCTGTCTATCTTTGTGAGAAAGGACAGTTGGCTTTGGTCGGGGACCAAATCTGGTAAGTTTTCTGTAAAATCTACATACTATACTGCCCTTGAATTTGAGTGCAATTTTTCTATTTCCTATGATCCCCTTTGGACTAAGTCGTCGAGCTAAAAAATCATTCCTAAAATAAAGCTCTTCATTTGGCATTGTAGTGCTAACTGTTTTTTTTTTTTTTTTGGTGCAGTAGTGCTAACTATTTAGCAGTAAAACAATTGTTATATCATAGAACACTTGCCTTGAATGCTACATGTTCTTTATGTAAAGCTAATGAGGACTCTATTGTTCTCGCCTTGTTTCAATGCCCATTTGGGCAACGTGCTGGTTAGTTTCTCCCCTTCGCTTTAATATTAAAGAATTCAATGGGGCTCACTTTAAAGAATGGTTAAATTTCCTGTTTGTCAAGTGCAAAAATGTGCCTGACAAAAAAGATTTTGACATTATTTGGTCTTCTCTTTTGTGGCAGATTTGGAAACCTAGAAACAAAGCTTTATTGAACTTCATTGATCGTAACCTCATGGCTACTATGGCTGCTTTTTATGTCTCTGTGGATGAAGGTCGCTTTTGGCCCTCTCAACAAGTAATTTTGAGTGGTATGTCTTCTCATGGAAATAACAATTTGCTGGTCTCCTTGCCTACTGATCATGCTACTATTTTTTCTAATGGGGCATGGAACAATATAAGGCTGGAAGTAGAGGTGTGGTGATCCAAAGCAACATGGGTGATTTTATTGGGGCTTCTCGCAAAGCATGTTCTGGTTTTTCTGCTACAGTTTTAGAAGCAGAAGCAATACGTGACGGGCTGCTGATGTCTCGGTTCTTAGGTTTGAAGGCTATTTTGTGTTTTTCTGATTGTCTAGCTGTGGTAAATGTCATTTCTAGTGAAAGAAGTGGGATAGACTGGGCAGCTAAAGTTGTAACTGAAGACATTGTTCTTTTAGCTTCTTCCTTTTTCTTTTGTAAATTTGAATTTGTTCCTAGATCTTCCAATAGGGAAGCTCATGTTCTTGCAAAAGGGGCTGCTATGTTTGGCCTCTTGTGATCTTAGTGGGGCTCTCCCCCTCCTATTCCTGTACAGTTGGGACACAAAGAGGAGATTATCCTCTTCTGATTTCATTCAATAAAGTTTTATTTTTCTGCCTAAAAACAAAATCTTCTTGACAGTGCAAATAAAAGGAATGAGACAGAATTTAAGGACCTAAAGCAAGGGTCAAGATCAATGTTGAAATATCAGTAAGAATTTGAGAAATTGTATATCTTTTCACTTGACCATTTGAGGGAAGACACAGCTAAGGCCAAGAGACTTGAGAAGGGATTGAGATCATGAATTGGTGCCATGTTAATGGCACAATATCTTCAAAGTTATGCTCTACTGTTACAAGCAGCCAAATCTATCGGGGATAGACAGACAACTATATGGCATAACTCGGAAGAAGGAGAGCAGCATTTGGTATGTAGTGTGCCTCCAGATCGAGAGATGGAGTTCTGCATTGACTTGATATCTGGGGCAACACCTGTGTTTAAAGCTCCATATCAGATGGTATCTTCATAATTAAAGGAGTTGAAGGAATAGTTGGACTTGTTCAAAAATGGTTTTATTAGACCTAGTGTACAGTCTTGTTTGTGAAGAATAAACATGGTATGCAGCTGTGCATAGACTGCCAGGAACTCAGCAAGTTGACTATTAAGAAATAGCATGCAACAATCTCTTTGATCAACTACAGGGTGTAACGACATTCCTGTAACGACATTCCTGAAGATTGATTTGAGGTCGGGATATCATCAGTTGAAGATTAGGGAGAGTGATGTGCACAAGACAGCTTTCAAGACACGATAAAGGCATTGCGAGTTCCTTGTTACGTCATTCGGAATGACTAATACACCGGCAATTTTCATGGTTCTGATGAAGCAAGTGTTCCGTAATGTGTTGGTCCAGTACGTTATCATGTTTTTACATGATATTCTGATATACTCCAAGAGTAAAGAAGACCATCTTGTACCCTTGAAATCTATGCTACAACGGCTTAGGGAGAAGCAATTGTATGGTTTCACATGTGATTTTTTTGGGGCACGTGGTTTTTTCTAGAGGTATTGAAATGGACAATGGGAAAATCAAAGTAGTGTTGGAGTGGGAGTCACCAAAGATTGTCAGTGAAATCTATAGTTTCCTAGGATTAGCGGGATACTACAGGAGATATATTGAGAATTTTGCTCGGATCTCTGTTACTATGACCCGTTTGAAAGACTATGAAAGAAATTTTCAAGAGTTGAAGAATAAGCTAGTACCAGCTCTAGTGCTTACTATCCTTGATGCACATCAGAAATGGTGGTATTGTAATGCATCAAAGCAAGGTTTGGGTTGTGTGCTAATGCAGAATGGGAAGGTGATTGAATATGCTTCCAGGCAACTAAAAGATCATAGAAAAACTATCACTACAACAAATTTGCTTTTTTTACTACATAAATTTTTCATCGCAAAAAATAAATACCGTAGCAATTGTATTATATACGACGGTAAAGTTCTTTCGATATTCCTCATTAATAATGACGTCGTATTTGGTTACGACGGAAATATGGCATGCGTAGGTTCTGGTATATAACAACGGAAATAATAAATCGTCACTTATAATCAATAGTATACGATGGAAATATATCATCGTTTAATATCAATTTTTACTATGAAAATAAATTAATGTAGAAAAAATTAACTTTTACCACAACAATATACCGTCGTCTAATTTTAGTATATACGACGGATTGTAAGTACCGTAACAAAAGAAATTTATTTCCGGCCGTTAATAATATGCCTTTTTAAAACACACACATATATATATTTATATATATATATATATATAAAATAAAATTCTTGAAACAATTCATTCATGGAAAAAAACAATAGAATATACAATTTGATACGCAATAAAGAAGAGGATAATGAGAAAGGAGGGGAAAAACCATCCTTATAAAACCTAACAAGGAAGTAGCAGGAAAGCTAACAATTAATTTAGAGCATATCCCTTTTTTGTAACTGCTTGATTATTAAAAACCGAAAGCAAAAAGATACTTACAAAATCTCAAAGGCCCTATTTGAAGAGTCAGAATGAAAGGTTTGATTAACAATTTTTCAAAGTGGGAGGCACAATTCGGCAGGAAAGAAAATAGCATTTTCTACTGATAAATTTTGACCATCCCACCATCTTGCTAGCATCTATTAGGAAGCTCTAAAATCTGAAAGCTATCTTAGGAGCTGCACCAATCTTTCTTCTTCCTACAAACCAAAGGGAGGTAAGAATATTTTTTAGAGTAGAGGAAACAGTAGGATCATTCTACTAATGTCTCTTGTTCACATTTTGAGTTCCAAAAAGAAGAACCGGAAGGAAGCCCAAACCACCACTAGGAAAAAAAATAGGAGGTAACCAACCAACACAGTCTCACCCATTAAAGATAACCGGCTATCCTGAAAACCTGAAACTCAATCCACATACAGAAATTGAGCAAGCTTCAAAAACAACTCTACGCATCTCAGAAGAAGGTACATATATTACCAGTGCAAGAGTCGAAAGGAACCAACAAACTAGAGAGGAAGCAAGTGACAACATCTAAAATCCTCATCTTATGTATCAAATGTGACACCCAATAATACGGTAAGTACCAAACCCATCTAGGAGATATTGTCCCATTAACCTTGGATCAATATTGTCTTTTTTGGCTCATGGGCTCAAGGCTTTAAAAGTGTTGTGCCATGTTGAGGAGATCAGAGGTTATCAACTAACCCAATAATCTCCCTATCGGCGATGTAGGACTAAAGTTTGCACACCCTCACCGATCTCCTAGGCGGATCTAGTTTTGCTGTATTCTTGAGTGTCACACAAACTTGTATGATATATTTCATATACACACACCATAAATCATCCATAATATCATATTAGTAAATGCATACTTTGTTATTAAAATAATAATAATAATAATAAAAGATCACAATCCAAAAAAAATTACCTTCGGCACTCATGGCCCTAAAATTTTGTATGACCATAGCGAATGAGTATTCTTTGAACTCCTCGGCGTCCTAAAACATAATAAAATCAAATTTTAGAAATTTGGGATATTACACTTGATACTTTGGAAAATATTTATGATCTCCACTCCATCCATAAATGGCATATAAGATAATGCTTATTACAAATGAAGATTCATATCATAAAATAAATTCTCACTATTCTAATTTGTTCCTGTTGGTTCATTGAAATATCGAGCATTCCATTCCCTTGGGTCGCATTAATCTACATAAAAGAAAAGGGAAGAAGATTTGTTATCTCAATGTTAGTCACAAGAAAAAATTTCCGATAACCTATATAATACTACACCACAATGTAAAAATACACTCACCATCAAACATTTTACCACATTATACCTTGTAATACCACAACCAGAACGATAGTGACATGTTCAGAGTCTGACTTTAAGCATGAGGTCTTAGGTCTCCCTTTTGGTAAGCACTCTGTTGGATCAACATAAAGATTGAGATGGCAATTTTGAAGTAAATTCCAAGCAAAAGTGCTATTGGTTACTTGCAATTTCATCACCACCTTTAGACCTCCATTCAAAATATCAAGTGCTAGATCATACCTTTCCTACAAAAGAGATCCCTTAGTTGTTAAATGGTTAACAATGTCTTGAAGCAACCACAGAAGCTGTTGGGGAACTTTCTGAGTGAAGCACCAAAGGATGCATACCATTCTTTTGTGCAAGCCATGAAAACCTTTTTCATATAAACTTTAACGGCATGTTGCTCAACTTTATGTGGTAGAAGGCAAGATGATATTGAGGTAATGCGTTTAACATCTTCCTTCGCTTCCTTTCCTCTCATTTTCTTAACAGGCACTTCATATAATTCACTAACTAGAGTGGAAGGGGTGAAGAAATCCTTTAAGTATATGTTCATTGACTCACCTCTCTGAATTGTGCTTCATACCAAGAAAGAACATATCAGCATAATAACATGGAACCAATGCTTATGTTGTTTGAACTATCTATTCAACCATCTATGGTCTATTAAATTGTAGCTCTTTATCATTCCACACCATCCATCATCAAACTCATACGGTTTTAAAATCTTGTATGCAACTCATAAATAGATACTTCAGGTCTAGATATTTCTTGTATGCATGTGAATCAGCATGCACTTCTCCAAATTCCATCCACAAATTCAATGGACAAAAGAAGGGAAAATGTGCCTAATTGCTCTCATTTTTCCAAGGTCTTCATTTGTCAATATTGCCTTCTGTTGGACGTTGTGCATTGCTTGAAACTATGTATTTAAATGATTCACCAATAAATAGATCAAATAGAAACTTGTATTTATTTTTTTTCTATTTGGTATCAAACACAATCACATCACCAAACAAATTATATAGTTCCCATGCACGACCATCCACCCATAAAAGCCTTGTCAACTGTTGCTCCTCGTTCACACGCATTACATAAAATAACACTGGATCTAAAACTCATTTTCTATCTGGCAATCAATACACCTATATTGTCTGCCTACTTATGGATCTAAAAAAAAAATCCTCACTTACATCAGTATTTTTCTCTCCGTCTGCTAGCGTTTTTAGAATGGAAATCATTTGGATTGTCTAATCTCATCCCTATTAAGATTTCTAAGTAAGAACATAGTAGATGGAGACATTTTCTAGTGTGACAGAAGTCTATAAACCTCAATTGGATTCACTAGTTCATGGTTGTGCTCTTTTTCATAAAGACCAACAACCCACTTTCTATTCCTAGACTTGATCCTCATTACAACACCACAATTGCATTTTTTGGTTGAACGAGGTTCATAATTCGTCCCTTTCTTCTCTTGTCATTACACCATTTTTCACCTCGTTGTGAACTAACATATGATCTAGCAATGATGCGATTATCTTGACCGCTTCACTCTAAATTTTCAAACTGAGAAACAAAAAAACTTTATATGTGCATTATAAAAGTTATATATGCATTATCCACACAATCGAATTCTATGCCAACATATAGTTCCATAACGTTAGTGACAATTCTAACTTCATTAGTATTCTCATTTCCATCCAATTCCACATTAATTGCTTCGACATAATTAATATTATTTTCTTTCTATCCTTCTTAAGATGAATATTCATAAGACATTTAATTCTATCTGATGAGACTATATTGACGAACTTCTTTTCAAGATGGATTTTTCACCTATTTTCATTAATTGGATTCATTGTTGCATTTCATCTCCTCATTTCTCTGTGCTGATTAATGTTTCCTCTCAAGGTTATTTTGAATCCAAGTTGGGGATCCGACAAGGTTATCCTATATCACTTCTGCTATTTTCTATTGCCATAGAGGGTCTCTCTAAAATCCTCTTGATCAAAACTTAGACAAATTTCATCCAGCATATTCCTAAGTGCAAGGCTTTAAAGATCACCCACCTTCTATTTGCTGATGATCTTATGATCTTTGATAAAGCTTTTCTCTCTTCTGTGTCTGCTATTTCTGATGCTTTAGCTTCCTTTTCTGCTATTTCTGGGCTTTCTATCAATCCTCATAAATCTCTTTCCTTCTTTGGAAGAGTGTCTGTGCATCTTAAGGCACAACTTAGTGCAATATTGGGCATTCCTGAGGCCACCTTCCTATCACATATCTAGGATTGCCTTTGATTTTCTTGAAGCTTGCTGCTTATCACAGTTCTCATATTCTTGATAGGTTTCGTAAGAGACTTCAACTTTAGAAAAGTAAACTTCTACCTTTTTCTGGTCGCCTTAAGCTAATTAGATCAGTTATGCAAAACTCTTATATTTTATGGTCTGGGGTATTTGGGGTTCCAGCTTCTATCTCTTCAAAGATCGAATCTCTTATGGCTTCTTTCCTTTGGAAAGGTCAGGATGGTGTAATTTTTCTCCATCCCATTAGTTGGGGTAAGGTATGTCTTCCAAAAAGGAAAGGGGGTCTTGGTCTTCGTAAAGTTAAAGAGCGTAATATTTTAGGGATTGTTAAGCTTATCTGGAATATTGCCTCACGTAAGAAGAGCATTTGGGTTGACTGGGTGTATTCTAGATACCTCAAGTCTGACTTGATTTGGACTACCCCTTATCCTTTGGATATTTCTTGGGCCTGGAGGAAAATTCTTAAATATAGGCATTTTGTGTCTGAGAAAATCTGATCTTTTATTGATGATGACTTAAACACATTTCTTTGGTTTGACAATTGACATTGTGATGGTGTTTTTATTTTAAAATATGGTGATAGAATCAAATATGATACTGGTTCAGATAGGTTTGCTAAGGTTTCCTCCATCTTGAGAAATGAGAATCAGCTTCTTGGCCTTGGTAATTCTCTCTCATAGAGGTTTGGAAGAAACTCCCCAACATTCGCTTTAGGCCTAGGGGTAGTGGGGTTTCTGTTCAATGGGACAACTTTACTAATAAATCCACCAGTTCTATTGCTTGGAATCTGGTATGCATTAGAGCTCCTGTTGTTCCATGGTTTAGATCTATTTAGTTTGGTTCTTCCATCCCTAGGCATTCCTTTACTGCTTGGATGGCTATGACTAAATCCCTCCCAACTCAGGAGTTTTTTCTTCAAAGAAATATAATCATTCCCAATTGTTGCTTTTGTTGAAACTCTATAGAAAGTGTGGGTCATCTTTTTTTCTCCTGTCCCTTTTCCAAGTCGGTTTGGAATGGTATCCTCAGGAAATGTTAGCCTCTCTCTAGAGTTATCCTTTCTTTTGATAGAGAATAGAGGTGGATCTTAAAAGAATTCACTGCCAAACTTCTTATGATATTGTAGGTAAGTTGGCTTTTTGTACAGCAATTCACTATAATTGGTGGGAAAGAAGTAAAAGGAGATGGACTTCCTCTTCACGTTATATTGATCAAATATGGAATGCCATCACCTTCAAGGTGAGGAATAAAATCCTTTATAGGTGTGCCAGGTGCTCAGATTATTTTAGAAATAGGCATCTTGCTTTGGCTTATGATCTTCCACTTGTCTCCCCTTCCCCTTAACTTTGATGAAGCCTCTTTTCTTTTGTTTCTCCTCTCCCCCTTCTTTTAATGTATCATTCTTTTCTTGGTATGTAATTTGCCCCCACCCTTAGTTTTTCTTGTATCCCCCTTGATGGTTGTTTTGTCCTCTCCCCTTAGTTCTTCATTTGTTTGGGCTCTGGCCTTTGGATAGCCTATGGATTGGCTTTGTATTTCCATTTTTTCTTTTTCTTAATATATTTTCATTCACCCAAACAAAATATATATATATATATATATCATCACTATCACGTTCAGCTTCCACATATTTTATTCGCTCAATGCCACCAACATCAACATTATACCCAGATGATTTGTTTCTATCATCTGTGCTAGCAATATCAATAGAATAAATCATTTCTCTACCACACTACTGATATGATAATCCACCTTCATTTCATCCTCATTGGATGTCCTATCACTCTCCCTTCCATCATTTAATATATCACTCTCTTCCGTCGGATTTTGCTTTCCTGAACTGTTTACCTGATCTAGCAATGCCTCCATAATACTAGGGGTCCAACCCGGTAAGGGTACCTCACCCACTATCTCTAAATTGGCCTCTAACCTACTCCTTTCCATTTCTCACCAAAGAATGATCTATAAAAAAAACCTTCTATGGGATTTAACCTTTTGAAATTGTCACACCCTACTTCCAGTAGACATAACTTACCATTAAGAATACCGGTGGTATGAGTAAAACACATACCTGTCTTACAAACCTACAAGGATCTTTGATAACAGTACCTTAACATTTTCAAAATCTCACATCATAAACCAACATAAGTAGCGGAATCAGAGTATAGTAGCTGAATCATAAATAAAATGGAAAAACGTCTAATGATAATATAATAGCAATAACTGAGTTATTCTGTTACATTCATCCATGACATATAATATAATCTCAAAAAAAAAAAAAAATTACAATCCATAGTTATACCCAAAA
>NC_056564.1:10849264-10858250 GCF_013358625.1 Macadamia integrifolia | reverse complement strand
TTACTTGAATCAATGCTTGAACTTGAAAAAAAAATTGCTCCACAGCTCGTGATCTTGTCACCTAGATCTAAGCCTAGAACTATAACTTAAAAAATTACAACTCAATTTCATAAATCATAAACATAAAAGGGTTGAATAAAAATCAAAGAGTGCTTGCATTAATTGAAATAAAAAAAGCTATTACAAAAGTGATTAAAGAAAAGATAAAGAAGAACTAAAACTAAAGTGAGAGCAAGAGAAAGATAGAGCAACTAAAAAAAACTAGAAGAATAATGAATTGTCTCCCCTCCTCTTACATGAGTTGTATTTATAGGGAATGGGGAGGTAGGGTAACAAATTTCTCTTTCCTAAAAGGGAGAAACCCACAATTGATTGTGAGATCTTTTGAGTCCAAAAGTGCTAAGATGGAGGAGAGAAAAGAGAGAAATAAACTTGGAGAAATTTTCTATAATTTTTTTGCTTATTTTCTTTCCTTTTTTTTTTCTAATTTATTTTTCTTCTTTTTCTCCCTCCAAGGGACGATTTTCTTCTTGCTTTGTGTGATTTGGACAATATTTTGGTGATGATGTGGAGGAGAGAGAAGATTTGGACAATCTTTATTTGGACAATCTTTATTTCTCCCCTTTTTTTTTTTCTTCTCTTCTTGGGCAGGAACCCTTCCACGATTTTCCTTGCTTCTAATTTGATGTGGAAATCCCCTCCATGCCCTTAGTGCTTTAAGTGAGTGAAAAGTAGGAAATCTTCAACAAAATTCTCTAAAAAAAACAACCATGAGATTCGAACTTGAGACCTCTTGGTGAGCAAGGGAATTTTGCACACCATAGCTCACCAACTACACTAGGTAGTTGTTGTTACCAAAAACAAATCTTCAATCACCTAAGGATGTGGTCCATCGATCCTTGTTGGCATTTAAAATATTCCTTGTACCTCTGAGACAATTGCAAACGGGCTGGTTCTGCATCTTAGTTCAGTTCTAATCCATTATTCTTTTTCTGGCCCGAAAAGAATAATCATTTGTACGGGTGACCAAACGAATGTGTACTTTTAATTGAACACGTCCATCTTGCTCAGAATTTCGTCCTCTTCGTAACCATGAAAAAAAATAGGATCTCTTTACGTGTAAAATTGAAGATATAGTGCCCGATATTCCTTAAGGCCTTGAAAATATAAAACCTACAAAAAGAGAGTAAAACCCAAGGTAGCTCCATTCTAAATATGTAAAATGCATGTTTTACTACCCTAGATTTCACACATAAATGTGCTCATTAGTTAGTCAATAGGGAAGAGAGCACTACAATGGAGCCTTTTATTTTCACCTCTATATCTAGGGTTTTGTGTTTTGAATGAAAAGAAGAGTGATAGATGGCCTTCGCGCCATTCTTTTCCCAATACCCCGCGGGATTTGGCTCGTCTCCAATTCTTCATCTTCCAATTCTCTACCAATTCTTAACCTATGCCCGACATGTGTCCTATTCTAATCCAATAGTTGTGGATCAAACCACTTTTTCAAACTCCATTTTCCCAAAACAACCATTTGACCAACAAAACCCAATTCTACCCCTACATGCCTTGCCAACCCATCTGCCACAGTGTTAACCTCCCAAAAACATTGACTTATGGACCATTGAATTCTGTTAAAATATTCCAAGATGTAGAGCCATTTCTGATGGAATACCCATGGATTGGCTTTTCTTTCAATACATCCCACCACTGCTTTGGAGTCACATTCCACTTCTAACCAAGACAAGTTCAGTTGCATGGAGATTTTTATTGCTTCAAAAAAAACTCCATCTTAGCCTAGTGTTTGTTGGTTATCCCTTCAAAAGAAGAAAAGCAGCACATAGGATAGCCTAAATGTTTTCAGATAATTCCTCCTGCACCCGCATATCCGGATTACTAAGAGAACAACCGTCAATATTAATTTTATAGCATCCCCAAAGGACTTGCCCAATTCAGCCTCTTGTACACTTTCCTAGTAGCAGGAGCTCTCACCAGACAAAGCGCAGCAAAGATTTGGAGATCCCTCAGTGTTTGAACTCCAATACAAGTCAGTACCGAGAAATCCTGAAGGTCACGCACTACCGCTTTCAAAATCAAAGATGCTAGTCTGCAAGTGTTCTCAAATCTTCGTTGATTTAGCTCATTCCAAATCTGATGCAAGGTATATAATAGGCAGGCCAACCAGATTTGTCTCAAGTGAGAAACACTAGTTTACTTTTTTCCACCAGAAGAATAGTTCTTGGATAGAAGGAAAACCACACCATCTTTGATAAAAAAATCTTTAATAATTCTGACCACACCAAACATGGAAACCTGCAATCAAGAAATGTAAGTTGAAGGGATTCACAAGCTACCAAGCATAGGGAGCATCTAGACACCATATGCATCGATCAGGCCATCACTAGGTAGTTTTCAATGGATCAGACGCCAACTAAACACCGAGGTACGAGGGGATATACCTTTCTTCCAATTTAAACCATGGCACGAGACTTCTGGCCTTCGATTGTGAACCCATTCCCATGCTAACAAGACAGAGAAAGTCCCTAACTAAGTCAAAGACCACACCCTTCTATCACGAGATGGAACAGAGGGAAGAGGGAAGTTCCGAATCTGAAAATAAACCTGTTGAAGTGGTTGAGACATCGGATTAGGGATTTTTTTTTCTGCTAAGAATCAGCAATGAATTTTATTAATAAACAATTGAGGATCAAAGAATGGGAGAAAAAAAAAAACTATTGAGCTACTTTTCCACCTTCGACATGGCCATCAGCAGAAAAAGCAACCCAGCTAAAGGAAATACAATCAAATGGTTACGAGAACCTAAATCTGGATCTCAATTGAGCATCCCAATTAATATTAGATACAGGAAAAGATGGAATAACATCACAAGTAGAAGAATCTAGTTGAGGCAGCATGCTTTGCGAGATTGTCCGCTACACAGTTGATCTCACGGAAGAAGTGGGATATATACCATAAACAAGAATCTTGGTAGCTCTTAATATACCACCATTCCTACTGAAACACCTATGGAATTGTTTTGTTCTTGATGCACATTATGACAGCCATCGAATTGCATTCAATCTAGAGCTTTCGAACCTAGGGAGTGCTAACTTCCTATTTATGACAAAACCCTCCACCTTTGTGCTCAGAGATTGGCTTGAACCAATATCAGGGGCCTCAAAAATTGACTTCTCAGATAACCATCTATCATACCAAAAAGAGATTGAGGACCCGTCCCCCACCACCCATCTCTCTTTCGAGTCCACAAAATCTCAAATCTTCTTGAGACCAGGCCAAATGGAGGAGCAGATATAATGTGACATTTTTAAGAAGGACACAACAAAAGAATCATCAGTTTTGATAACCAGGCTAATTTAGCAAGCATAGCCAAATTAATATCCCTCTATCTTCGAATACCTAGCCCCCCTTCCTTCCTTGGCTTGCACACAATATCCCATTTTACTGTAATAGAACGAGATACCTCAAGGTCTGCACACCAAATAAAATTTTGTGTCCATCGCTCCATCAATGAAATGATCGATGCTTGCCAAATATATTGCAAAGTTGTGGACGAGAATACTACCCATGACCATAGTTAGCAAATTCGGATTCGGGAATTATTCGGACGGAGAATTATTCGGAATAATTCGGACGATTAATTTAAGGATTCGGTCAAAAAAGCGGTCAAAAAATCTTATTGGGGTTTTTTTTATTTTTTAAATTGTTTTTTTTATTTTTTTATTTTTTATTTTTGGTTTTTTTTTTAAAATAATGTTTAAATGGACCGAATAATTCGGTTTAATTCGGATTCGGTCCGAATTATTCGCGAATTATATTCATTTTTGAAAAAGTTGCGAATTTTAAAGAATTTTATTTTAAATTCGGATTCGGTCCGAATTTTTGATAAAATTCTTTAAAATTCGGTTCGGCCGAATAATTCGCGAATTATTCGGCCGAATTGCTAACTATGCCCATGACAAATTTAACCAGTTCAATCCTGCCTGCCATAGACAACATCCTACCTTTCCACCCCGTCAATCTCGCCTTAAACTTGTCCAGCATGGGCATAATCAACTCCTTTTTCACATGGCCACTGAAAATTTCCACATCCAAGTACCAGGTTGGGAATTTACATTTTGGAATATTTAGCACCTCCTTGAGTTGTCTCTATCTTTCTTTTTTTTTTTGGCTAAAAGAATACTTTTATTAAAATAAAAGGAATGAATACTTAAGCCATCTCTTTCTCTGCAACTGAATTGTCGCAAAATATATCATGCTTTTCTCCATGCTAATATGTTGACCTGAATATTGCTGGTAGGGATCCAAAATTTTTTTTAAATGCTTTACACCTCTCAAATCAACATTGATGAAGATGAAAATATCATTTGCATAGAGTAAATGGGAAAAAATATATTAAGACGCAATACAAGAGACTAAAAATGAAGAAAGAAAGGAGATAAGAGTAATGTCCAAGAGTAAAACCGCTATAAAAACTATTTTTTATTAAAAAAATAAAAGTAAATCTGTTTGATTCAATCCAATTCAAATTAATTCCAATTGATATCGAATTAGTATTAGCCTGATCAACCCCAAGATGGATCCCAAGCTTTAGATTCTTGGTCCAAAGGTAAAAAGGAAAATAATAGAAAATTTTTGAAAAAAAAAAAAATGGAGAGAGAGAGAATTTATACAATCATCATTATTTATATAATTATTTTTATCTTAGTATGTTTTAATTTTTTAATGCAAAGATCAAGTTCTTGTATGAGAACTCGTATACTCTCGTCCACACAGATGAGATCCACCAAAGAGTTTTTCCTTGGGTGGATTCCATCTGTGTGGATCAATCTCCTTTTTTTTTTTTTTTTTTTTGCTTAAGATCAGCAAAGAATATATTAAGAATAAAAAATAATGACAGAAATACAAGCTACCCAAAAGGGCTAACAGGCTCAATTCCTACTCCACCTTCGGCATGGCCATCAGCAGAGAGGAAAAAGCCCAAACTAGAGGATCAGTCAAAACGGAACCTTGGCCTTTTTATAGCATCCCACTCAATATCAGAAGTCACAAATCTAGAAGCAACATCCCAATCCACAGATGATTCTCGTACAAAAACCTGATCCGTTCTCCACATGATAATATCTCATTTTGGTCCAACCAAAGCAACATGGCAACAATGTGATACCCACTTATTTTAACTTAGGCTGTGTTTGGTAGCCAAGAGAAGAAAAGGAAGACAAAAAAGAACCTAGAAAAGAGAAGAAAAGAAAAGAAAAGTTTTTGTGTTTTCTTGTGTTCTATACCAGATTTTCTTTTGTTTTCTTATGCTGGACATGCCAAGCACAATGAAAATTTCTTAAACTGAGAAAATAATACAGTTTTTGTACTTTTTTCTTTTCTTTTCTTCTCTTCTCTTTGCTACCAAACACAGCCTAACTCTTTTCCATTCCAGTCACCCATTTGTAATTTCCGATTAAATTTGCCAGAAAAATACTATAAATGCAAAGCGCCTAACCCAAGTCTGGGCAAATCCTCCTCCCTACACTAAAAGGGCCTCATCTTAATCTCCTTGCTCCATGTGATATCAACTACTTCACCTTCTTCACCCAAGTACCTCCCTGGCGTAAACTCCATAGGAGCTTTCCAAACTTATGGGTCCCTCCCCATACCTGCCACCATAAAATTTACAATAGTTTTCTTGGGGATGACATGGCCATTAACACAATTTCTTCCTCCACGGTATGTGGCAACAAAAGTTGTTCGGTGGGTGTTAGGGGTCAAACAAGCTTGGTTTCTTAAAACTTCAGTGCAACCTTAGGTCCTCAAAACATAACCTAGGCTTAATCCAATTCTATTGGGTTCATGTTTACTCAATTGACCTTAATTGATCCAGATTGGGCTGAGTGGGCCCTGATTTTTATCAAGATTGGCTAACCCTGATTGATCATGCTTTTACTGGGTCAGAAGCACATTGAAGAAGTAAGCAACTACAAAATTTTGTATTTGATGAAGTTAAAAACTTCAGCGTAAATTGGGTATAAGAGAATCAATGACCACAATTTCATTATTATGTATAAAAGGATAGAATGATAGCCTTAAATTATATTATATAAATTAAGATTAAACTCAGAGCCAGGTAGGGTCGGATTGGGCAAGGTCTAGTCCTCAACCTAGGCCCAACTCAACTTTGACCTAGGGTTGATGTTTTTCATCCCTAATCCATTCTCAGGGTTAGAAATCTTAGCCCAGCCCCTGCTCAAGTTCAGGGCAAGTTCGAACTATCAAGGCCAAACATACACCCTTGGTGAATGTAGCCTTAGCCCTTCAAATACTACAGCCTTGAGATATGACATCTTTTGCAAATCTTCTTCTTTAATACCTTCTCCTGAACTCACAACCTCTTGGATCTCAGAATAAAGTTTTTCTTGGATGGTTTGGTCCTTCCCAAGGTGTTGGGCCATGACCCATTCAAACACAGTTGATGTTGTGTCACTCCCTGCATCCATAACCTCAGAGATGAGAATCACTATTTCTTCATCACTGATCTTCCTTCTTACTTCATATTTACCAAAAAAAGATATTATCTTAAGTGTGCTAGACATGTTAATTCTGGTAGTTCTGTTTTTGTGTTTTGTCCCTTTCATTGGGATGCTAGGATTGTAGTTGAACAATTTGGTGGTGAACCCTTATTAAGAATGGTTCTTGTACGAGAACTTGATCCACACTCAATTTGTAGCTGATCATTTAGCACTTTTGGGTGCAAAAAGTCAATTTTCAACTTGTTGGAATGTTGATCTTCCATCACCTATATCTTCTTTCAGTTGTGCCCGCTAATGGGTCTTTGAGATATTAAATACTTTGCTTAAATACCATGTTGAATTTGCATAAAAAAATTGACGATTCTAAACCTTATAAGAAAAAAAATAGCTAAATAGAAACTGATATCTCTCATTTGAATACTAGATTATGTATCAATTGAATTAACAAATGAAATAATAATTAATTTAATAAGCAACACCTTTTTTTTTTTTGGTAGAAGGATGATTTTATTAAAAAAAAGGGGAAAGAATACATCCAAAGAGAAGAAAAAGAACATGGCAGAAGCCACTTGGACAACTTGCAGACTCCACCTTCGGCATGGCCATCAGCAGAAAAAGCAAGTAAGCGACCTAGCAGAATCTAAATCTGTGCCTATTCACACCAGCATTCTCAAGCTCTGCTACAATGCGATTAGGAAAGACCACCGAGATCTCAGACGATCCAGTCTTAGAGGTCTTTTTAGCTAAAATATCTGCAATGGGATTAGCTTCCCGAAAGCAGTGAGTTATCTTCCAAGAAATGGATTCCAAATAATGAAGAGAAGAAATCCATTTTTGGAGAGCAAACCAGGGGATCTGCTTTCGTTGAATCGCAGAAACAACAGATGTCGAGTCTGATTCTATCCACACTCTTGTAGCATTATGAGCCATCACCATTGAAATCCCTTCCAAGACCGCTTCAAACTCAGCCTCGTATATCTTCTTAATACCCAGGAAAATGCTAAAGGAATCACAAACCTGGCCTTCACTGTTTCGCAACACACCTCCTGCTCCAGCTTTTATAAGGTTACCCAAGGAACTGCCATCCACATTTATCTTTATCTAGCCAGGGGGCAGTCTACACCAGTGCTCCTCAAGAGGTGGAGAAGAATTTGAGTGACTAATCAATAAACCCAGTTTCCTGCAGCACATAACATCCGAAACTGCCTTAATCTCTTTGCATGAACCGCCATTCCAGAGAATCATCTCTTGTCTGATGGATTCAAAAATAAATTCAGCCTGTCTTGCCTTAGCCTCATACCTTCTTTTATTTCTCTCCCACCATAGATGATAAGCGATTATCAAGAATCCCATCTTCCATGGCTTTTTAATATTGAGGCTAGTAGCTCTTCTCTTCCACCATAGCAGGAAGCTAGCTATGGACACCTGGTTTTTCCACTGAATCCCAAAACAATTAAGAAATTTTTCCCGTATAGAAATAGAGAAGCGGCACTGAAGAAAAATATGATCTATACTCTCTTCAACCATCCCACAGAGATGACAACAAGAAGCCAAGTAGACACCTTTGCTTTTAATGATCTCGTCTATAGGAAGCTTACAGTGAACCAGACGTCACCCAAAAGTAGAGTATCTAGGGGCTAAGTCCTTCTGCCAAATTAAAAAAGCCCAGTGCACCTTAGGCGATTCTCTTCTGATCTCCTCCCAGGCTGACGCCATGGAGAAATTCCCCATAGGGATTAAGGACCAAATGCTTATATCTTCCGTCTGCACATAGGGAATTTTAATCTCTTTTATCTGATTAAAAATCTGCTTAAGCAAAGGAGCGTTTACCTCTAGAAGACGCCATTGTCCCTCCCTAATAAAATCTCCCACTTTTGTAAAAGTGATTAGAGAACTGGAATTTTCTAAGTTGATCTCCTCCATTATAGACCTTGGACCCCACCATTTATCCTTCAAAAAATTAGTAAGTTGACCATTACCAATAATCCATCTTTCCGTGTCATCCACAAAGCTCCACATTTTTTTGATTCATGAGGCAATTGAGGAGGGACGACAGCCTCTAAGAGTCCTTCCATCTTTCCTGACAAACCTACCTTTGAGAAAAGAAGCAGCAGCAGATTGCTCCTTTCTCATTCTCCAGACAAGTTTGCTGATGAGCACATTTATATGTGAAATCTAGGGTAGTAAAACATGCATTTTAGATATTTAGAATGGAGCTACCTTGGGTTTTACTCTCTTTTTGTAGGTTTTATATTTTCAAGGACCTTAAGGACTATCGGGCGCTATATCTTCAATTTTACACGTAACAAGGTCCTATTTCTTTTCATGATTGCGAAGAGGACGAAATTCTGAGCAAGATGGACGTGTTCAATTAAAAGTACACATTCGTTTGGTCACCCATACAAATGATTATGCTTTTCGGGCCAGAAAAAGAATAATGGATCAGA
>NC_056564.1:10847509-10847580 GCF_013358625.1 Macadamia integrifolia | reverse complement strand
CCTCCTAGCCAGAGAACCATCAATTTATTGCTTTTATTTTAATTGTCTCCCTTTCCCTAAAGCTAAGTATG
>NC_056564.1:10825591-10847237 GCF_013358625.1 Macadamia integrifolia | reverse complement strand
TTTTTTTTTTTTTTGGAGCTTACCGGCAGCAAGTAGTGACCCTATACGTTTGCTCTCTTTAAAACCCTTCAATATGGGAGACCAACAGCAAAACCCTTCACCTAAATCTCTGAAAGATAGGTTCTACCCTGCTAGAACAACCCAACCTTCCTGCATAGTTCTACCACAAGCCCAGGGCAATAATTTTGAACTCAATTCTCAATACATCACTATGTTGCCCCACTTCCATGGGTTGACCTCTGAGGATGCATACCTATTTCTAAGGGAATTTGAAGAGGTATGTGTTATAATTAAGATCCAACAGCTTTCTGATGATGCTGTTAAGCTTAGGTTTATCACTTTTGCATTGAAAGACCAAGCTAAGAAATGGTTGTATGGGTTACCCACAAATTCCATAACCTCATGGGAACAGTTCACAGTTGTCTTCCTTAAGAAGTTTTTTCCCAACTCACAAGACCAATAAGCTTAGAAGTGATATCCTTCAGTTTAGGCAAAAGCCTAGTGAGTCATTTTCCAAACTTATGGAGAGATTCAAGGATCTACTCCAAGAATGCCCTCACCATGGCCTAGACCTATGGCATTTATGTCAAATAATTTATGAGGGTATTGATTACCCAACTAAACAAATGATAGAGTCTATGTGCCCTGAGGGATTCACATCCTTTACAGATGAAGGAAAGGCATGGGAATTCTTACTTGACTTAGCTGACAAAACCCGTGAGTGGGAATCAACCCAAGAGAGTGAAAGAACTATAGGAGGAAAAGGATATTTTGTGGATGGGATAGTAGCCAAGGAAGCCCATTTGGATAGCCTAATCAAGAGGATTGAGGCTATTGTTCCTAGAGAGCCATCATCAGTCAATTTGGTTAAGATTTGTGCTTGGTGCCAATCCCCTGGACATGTCATAGAAGAATGCCCCAACGCCTCTAGGGGCACTTCTAATGATAGTGTTAATGCCTTATACCAGAATAAACCATATAGTAACACCTACAATCCAGGATGGAGAAATCACCCAAATTTCTCTTGGAATCAGGGCAACCAAGCAGGACCTTCCAATTTCTATAATCAAGGTCAACCTGGACCCCAAAGGCCTCCTTTTGCACAACAATCTTTTTCCCAAAATACTTTTCCTAGGTCAAATGTAGGACCTCAGGCGAGTTTTCCTAGGGCCCCTCTCTTATCATCTTATCAGCAACCCCCTGGGTTTACCAACACTGGAGAGGCAAGTAGAGTAAGTGACTTGGAAAAAAATATGGCCCTCCTCATGACAAGCCATCAAAATCTTATGAGAGAACTTACCCAAGTTGTCTCAATTATGCGTGAGAGGGAGAAGGGAACTTTACCCAGTCAACCAGAGCCTAACCCTAGGCATCATCAACCTGTTAGTTTACAAGGACCAACTAATGCACCACTGAATATAGTACAAGGTCAGACCCAACAAGGGCCCTCTAACCAATGTAATGTTGTTTATGCCCTTAGGAGTGGTAGAGAGTACCTACAGAGCGTTCCTAAATCTTCCCCATCTATTACTCCTGTTAACTCTTCTTCAGTTGAGGACACAAATGTGCCTCTTGTTCCAGGTTCGTCTGATGAACCTAAAGATTTTTCTGAAACTAAAGATGATTTGGTTGAGGAAACCAAAAATGATTCTTCTGAACAGGGGCAAATCCCTAACAGTCCTTATGTTCATCCTGTCCCATTTCCTAATCGCTTGGTAAACAAAAAGAAGACTACTTTCATGGACAAAATTTTAGAAGTCTTCAAAAAGGTAGAAGTAAACATCCCTCTTTTGGATGCCATATCCCAGATCCCCGCCTATGCAAAGGTACTGAAAGATTTGTGTACTCACAAACGTATCACTAGTGTGCCCAAAAAGGCGTTCTTGGCAGGTAACATTAGTTCCATAATTACTCAGCCTATAGCAGCCAAGTATAAGGATCCAGGGAGCCCTACCATATCTTGTGTCATAGGCAACACCTGTATTGAGCATGCCTTACTTGACCTTGGCGCAAGTGTGAATCTTTTACCTTACCATGTGTACAAGCAACTAGGATTGGGAGAATTGAAAGCCACTGGAACTACTCTTCAGTTGGCAGATAGGTCTGTTAAGATTCCTAAAGGGATGGTTGAGGATGTCTTACTAAAGGTGGGGGAATTTATTTTCCCTGTTGATTTCATTGTGTTAGATACTAAGCCCTTCTCAACCAAGGATGAGATCCCAATAATTCTAGGAAGACCATTCTTGGCTACCAGTAATGCATTAATCAATTGCCGAAATGGTTTCCTAAGATTATCTTTTGGTAACCAAACTGTTGAGTTTAACATGTTTAGGATTGGCAAGCAACCACATATGGAAGAAGAGATCAATATGCTTGAGGATTTTTTGGATTTTTCTGATGATTTAGTTACCAACTTTGATATTGATTTTGATTCAGAATTCCAAGAGTGTATGGATGAGTTGGATGATGATAGTGAAAATTTCTTTTCTGAAGTCTTGAGTCTTCACACACTTGTGGAGCCCTTAGGACCCCTTTCCAATTCCATTCCCAAACCTTCCATAGTTGAGCCCCCTAAGCTAGATCTTAAGGAGTTGCCATCTAATTTGAGATATGCTTTCCTAGGGCCTGACCAGACTCTTCCTGTAATAATTTCTTCAAATTTGACTTCTAGCCAGGAAGAGGAGTTACTTAAAGTGTTAAAAGATAATAAGGAAGCCCTAGGTTGGACCATGGCTGATATCAAGGGTATAAGCCCTTCCATTGTGCAACATCATATACATCTTATGGAGGATTCCAAACCATCCACGGAACCCCAAAGAAGAGCTAACCCAGTGATGATGGAAGCCATTAAGAAAGAGATCCTAAAGTGCTTGGATCATGGAATAATTTATCCTATTTCTGACAGCCAATGGGTAAGCCCAGTTCACGTAGTGCCTAAGAAGTCTGGTGTGACTGTAGTTCCTAATGCCAATAATGAGTTGATCCCTACCCGTGTCCAAACAGGATGGCGAGTGTGCATTGACTACAGGAAGTTAAATGCGGCAACCTGGAAGGACCACTTCCCATTGCCATTCATTGACCAGATGTTAGAGAGGTTAGCTGGACATGAATACTATTGCTTTCTTGATGGATATTCCGGCTATAACCAAATCCCAATTGCTTTAGAGGACCAACATAAGACTACTTTTACATGCTCATATGGAACATTTGCTTACAGGCGTATGCCCTTTGGGCTTTGCAATGCCCCTGCTACGTTCCAACGATGCATGATGAGCATTTTTTCTGACATGGTCGAAAAATTCTTAGAAGTATTTATGGATGACTTTTCAATTCATGGGAATTCCTATTCTGAATGTCTTCATCATCTTTCCCTAGTTTTGAAAAGGTGCATATCTAAGAATTTGGTTTTGAATTGGGAGAAATGCCATTTTATGGTTAAATCTGGTATTGTTTTAGGCCATGTAATATCCAAGGAGGGAATTAAGGTAGATAGAGCCAAAGTGGATTTAATTGATAATTTACCACCTCCTCAATCTGTTAAGGATGTTCGGTCTTTTCTAGGGCATGCAGGCTTCTACAGAAGGTTTATTAAGAACTTTAGTCAGTTAGCCCGACCTCTCACCTCATTACTTGTCAAAGATCAGACTTTTGAGTTTTCCAAAGAGTGCCTAGAATCCTTCAAGCAACTTAAGAAGGAGTTGACCAATGCACCCATTGTTCAACCACCTGTTTGGACTGAACCTTTTGAACTGATGTGTGATGCTTCAGATTTTGCCATAGGAGCAGTTTTAGGTCAAAGGATTAATAAGTTACCCACTGTCATTTACTATGCTAGTAGGACCTTAAATGATGCACAACTCAATTATACAACCACTGAAAAAGAATTTTTAGCTGTTGTGTTTGCATTAGAAAAGTTTCGGTCTTACTTAGTTGGTTCACATGTGGTGGTGTATACTGATCATTCTGCCCTCAGATACCTAGTTCAGAAGAAGGATGCCAAAGCCCGTCTCATTAGGTGGGTTTTACTTTTGCAAGAGTTTGATTTAGAAATTAGGGATAAGAAAGGAGTTGAAAACCTAGTTGCAGACCATTTATCCCGGCTTCCCAATTCCTTGACTGTTGATTCTCCAGTCAACGAGAACTTTCCAGATGAACAATTATTTGCAATGTCCAGTGAACCATGGTTTGCTGACATTGTCAACTTCTTAGTTTCAAGTGTGACTCCGGATCACTGGTCCACCCAAGATAAGTATAGGTTTCATTCCCAAGTTAAGCACTTTTTCTGGGATGATCCTTATTTGTTTAAGATATGTCCGGATCAGATTATCCGACGATGTGTTCCTGATCATGAGCAACATTCCATTCTCTCTTTTTGTCATGATCATGCATGTGGTGGACACTTTGGACCTAAGAAGACTGCCGCAAAGGTTCTCCAATGCGGATTTTATTGGCCCACTCTTTTTAGAGATGCTTTTGATTTTTGCAAGGCTTGCCCTGCCTGCCAGTCTTTTGGCCGTATCAATAAAAGGAACATGATGCCCCTCAACCCTATTTTGGTAGTTGAGATCTTTGATGTTATGGGGCATCGATTTTATGGGACCATTCCCTAATTCTTTTGGGAATTTGTACATACTTTTGGCCGTTGATTATGTTTCTAAATGGATAGAGGCCATACCTTGTAAATCTAATGACCACAAAGTGGTGGTCCAGTTTCTCAAAGAGAACATTTTTTCCCGCTTTGGTGCACCACGTGCAATAATTAGTGATAGGGGTACTCATTTTTGTAATCGGCCTTTTGAGGCCTTAATGAAAAAGTATGGGATCACTCATAAGTTATCTACCCCTTATCACCCCCAAACTAGTGGCCAAGTGGAGGTGTCTAATAGGCAGATCAAACAAATCTTGGAGAAAACTGTTAATCCCAACCGTAAGGATTGGTCCCTTAGGCTCATTGATGCCTTGTGGGCCCATCGGACTGCATTCAAGACTGACCTTGGCCAGTCTCCCTACCGTTTGGTGTATGGGAAAGCTTGTCACTTACCAGTTGAGTTGGAGCATAAGGCCTTTTGGGCCATTAAGAAGCTTAACTTTGATTTGTCTGATGCGGGAATTCATCGTAGGCTCCAACTATCTGAGTTGGAGGAACTTAGGAATGATGCCTATGAAAGTTCTAGAATTTACAAGGAAAAGACCAAAGCTTTCCATGATAAACACATTCTGCGTAAATCTTTTGCAATTGGTGATAAGGTCTTATTGTACAACTCTCGATTGCATCTTTTCCCTGGTAAGCTTAGATCCCGATGGGATGGCCCATTTATTGTCCATAATGTATATCCCCATGGGGCTGTGGAGATTTTGAATCCAGGAACAGGGGTAATTTCGAAGGTTAATGGTCAGCGTTTGAAACCGTTCCTCGAGTTTCCTACTACTAGTAGTGAAGAGGTCATGGATCTCCATGAACCTCTTTACACTGATGACTAACTTTTAATCAGGTATGACCCCCTTGCATTGTCTTTGCTTTTAATTCTTTCCATGCATTGAGGACATTGCATGACTTAAGTGTGGGGGAGGGAAACCAGTTTTTGTTTTTTTTTTTCACTTTGTTTTGTTTGTTTTTCTTTTTATTTTTGAGCTTGCTAAGGATGAAGTCCTACTTTGGCTTTTGGCTAATGATCAGACCATTCGGATGCTTGATGTATGAAAATAAAAGTTTTGACTAAGGTACCCATTTTGAACGTATAAAACCCTGTTGAGAAGAAAGAAACAAGCATGTGTCTTGAGATGGGACTTTCTTTTGAAAAATAAGAGACCCCTGTTTTATGGTGATGGACCATATGTAAGGTTGTGGGTTCCTTGTACTTTTGATTTGGAGTTGAGACCTTCTTTTTAATTTGGCATGGGTTGACAAATGCACAATTTTAAATGAAATGTGAAATGTGGTATAAAGAAGAATAAGAGTTGATTCCCTTGGAACTAGACAGGGCATTGCGCCTCAGGAAGCGTGGTGTCTTGATCGAAATTCCTTGGGAGGAAACTTCTGAAGTAACTCTAGCATCACTGCCTTTGTGGGCATATGCAAAAAGCGAAGCTACATAGTAACTTGGGTGTCTGGTGTTTGCTCCACCATGTCATTCAAGCCAAAAGTAGTGGAGTAGAATAGAGTTTATTAGTGAAAAAAAAAGAGAAAAAAAATGTGCAAATGTCATTATTGCTTGGTAACATGTTTGGTCAAAAACACTCCAACGCCTTAGTCATTGGTTCCCTATTTCTTCACAAGTGGTTTTGCCCTAAGATAAGGATGTTTTGGAAGAGACGAGGTGAGTTCCAAATTAAGAAATATGCTAGTGCCTGGAATTGATAAAGGGTAATAAAAGTTCAAGTGTGGGGGTCCCTTGTAAGAGAAATTATCTTTGCTCCGGATCGGTATGAGCCTTACCTTTAGCCAAAGTTGGGATTTGTTTATTCTGAATTTTGGGTGTATATTCACTGCAAACACCCACGAGACACAACTCGTCCACTAGGGGTGACCTAGGGGTTTAAAGGCTTGTTGCACATGCTAAGTGCAACCGTGATTCCTACGAAAGTGAGTTAGGTTTTTTTGTCTTTATTCTTTTTCTTTTTGTTTTGCTCGAGGACTAGCAAAGTCTAAGTGTGGGGGAATTCTGATGAGCACATTTATGTGTGAAATCTAGGGTAGTAAAACATGCATTTTACATATTTAGAATGGAGCTACCTTGGGTTTTACTCTCTTTTTGCAGGTTTTATATTTTCAAGGCCTTAAGGACTATCGGGCACTATATCTTCAATTTTACACGTAAAGAGGTCCTATTTCTTTTCATGGTTGCGAAGAGGACGAAATTCTGAGCAAGATGGACGTGTTCAATTAAAAGTACACATTCGTTTGGTCACCCGTACAAATGATTATTCTTTTTGGGTCAAAAAAAGAATAATGGATCAGAACTGAACCGAGATGCAGAACCAGCCCGTTTGCAATTGTCCCAGATGTACAAGGAATACTCCAAATGCCAACAAGGATCGATGGACCACATCCTTAAGTGATTAAAGATTTGTTTTTGGTAACAACAACTACCCAGCGTAGTTGGTGAGCTATGGTGTACAAAATTCCCTTGCTCACCAAGAGGTCTCAAGTTCGAATCTCATGGTTGTTTTTTTTAGAGAATTTGTTGAAGATTTCCTGCTTTTCACTCACTTAAAGCACTAAGGGCATGGAGGGGATTTCCACATCAAATTAGAAGCAAGGAAAATCGTGGAAGGGTTCTTGCACAAGAAGAAAAAAATAAAAAAGGAAAGGAAAATCGTGGAAGCAAGAAGAGAAGAAAAAAAAAAGGAAAGAGAAAAAAAGGGGAGAACCAAAGATTGTCCAAATCTTCTCTCTCCTCCACATCATCACCAAATATTGTCCAAATCACACCAAGAAGAAGAAAATCGTCCCTAGGAGAGAGAAAAAGAAGAAAAATAAATTAGGAAAAAAAAAAGGAAAGAAAATAAGCAAAAAAATTATAGGAAATTTATTTCTCTCTTCTTTCTCCTCCACCTTAGCACTTTTGGACTCAAAAGATCTCACAATCAATTGTGGGTTTCTCTCTTTTAGGAAAGAGAAATTTGTTACCCTACCTCCTCATTCCCTATAAATACAACTCATGTAAGAGGAGGAGAGACAATTCATTCTTCTTCTAGTTTTCTTTAGTTGCTCTCTCTCTTCCTCTTTCTCTCTTTAGTTTTAGTTCTTCTCTATTTTTGCTTTAATCACTTTTGTAATAGTTTTTTTTATTTCAATTAATGCAAGCACTCTTTTATTTTTATTCAGTTCTTTTTATGTTTATGATTTATGCAATTGAGTTGTAATTTTTTAAGTTATAGTTCTAGGCTTAGATCTAGGTGACAAGATCACGAGCCGTGGAGCAATTTTTTTTTTCAAGTTCAAGCATTGATTCAAGTAAGTAGGCTCCTTCAGTAGTCTTCTCTCCCCCCTCTCATTCCCTCTTCTGACTACCCTTTCTTTCTTAATTTAGGATTTTTATTTTCAGTCGTTATATTATTGCTATTCCTTTCCCCCAAGGTTCATGGCTAGTGTATGTGTTGGCTTTTCCCCTCCTAGTCATAGAACCATCAATTTATTGTTTTTATTTTAATTGTCTCCCTTTCC
Organism: Macadamia integrifolia; assembly: GCF_013358625.1. Lineage (NCBI taxonomy): Eukaryota > Viridiplantae > Streptophyta > Magnoliopsida > Proteales > Proteaceae > Macadamia > Macadamia integrifolia. Next base: position 10,839,070 of record NC_056564.1, on the reverse strand, counting down.
CTAAAGCCAAGTAGAGAAACCCTTGTAAGAATGACTCTCTGGTCAAGTAGGGAAGCTCATATTATGATTCATGCCTCGGGCTAAGTAGAGAAACCTACTTGTGAGTCTCTCTCTAGCTTTATCCCCTTTCTTTTACTTTATTTTTATTTCAGCTTTTATTTTTTTTTCCTTTATTTATTATTTTTTTTTAATTGCGTGGGTTGTTTATTTTCAGTTATTTATTTATTTAATTTTAATTGCGTGGCTTGCGTCTTTAAATTCTTAGATGACGAATGGTTAGGACGTTATTTTTAGGACGGTAATTAGAATTAGATCACAACCATTAATCAGTTCACTTTTGCATTATTAAAAGAAATAAAAAATAAAGTGGCTGCTCTCCCTGTGTTCGACCCGTAGCTACATTGATCCGTGCGCTTGCGGTTACATTTTAAATCTCAAACAAGTTTTTGGCGCCGTTGCCGGGGAGACAGTTCCATGTTATTTTTCACTTTCTTTTGGTAAATCGGAGTGCTTTGTTTTATATTTTTTCTTTTTTTTATTGAATTCCTGAGAAGAACAACTTGCAATAATAGTTGTATCAGTGGAGGTCGCCATGCCTCACAGTATAATAAAGACAGGTTTCGCCCTGTAGCAGTACCTCAGGAATTGACCTGAGCAACCCCGGATCCCTGCTGGTAAGCTCCCAAAAAGCAAAAAAAATAAAAAATAAAAAAAAAAATAAAAAAAATCATCAAAAAAATCATCAAAAAAAAAAGTTTTGCTATCCATTCTTTTGTGCTTGTCTTACTTTAGTTGTGGGTAGTTTTTCTGTTGCATGAGTGTTAAGTGGGTACGTAATACTAAGAATCGGTTAGAAAGAAGAGATCCAACAAGTAGTGACCCTATACATTTACTCTCTTTAAAACCCTTCAATATGGGAGACCAACAGCAAAACCCTTCACCTAAATCTCTGAAAGATAGGTTCTACCTTGCTAGAACAGCCCAACCTTCCTGTATAGTTCTACCACAAGCCTAGGGCAATAATTTTGTACTCAAATCTCAATACATCACTATGTTGCCCCACTTCCATGGGTTGCCCTCTAAGGATGCATACCTATTTCTAAGGGAATTTGAAGAGGTATGTGTTCTAATTAAGATCCAACAGCTTTCTGATGATGCTGTTAAGCTTAGGTTTATCACTTTTGCATTGAAAGACCAAGCTAAGAAGTGGTTGTATGGGTTACCCACAAATTCCATAACCTCATGGGAACAGTTCACAGTTGTCTTCCTTAAGAAGTTTTTCCCAACTCACAAGACCAATAAGCTTAGAAGTGATATCCTTCAGTTTAGGCAAAAGCCTAGTGAGTCATTTTCCAAACTTATGGAGAGATTCAAGGATCTACTCCAAGAATGCCCTCACCATGGCCCAGACCTATGGCATTTATGTTAAATAATTTATGAGGGTATTGATTACCCAACTAAACAAATGATAGAGTCTATGTGCCCTGAGGGATTCACATCCTTTACAGATGAAGGAAAGGCATGGGAATTTTTACTTGACTTAGCTGACAAAATCCGTGAGTGGGAATCAACCCAAGAGAATGAAAGAACCATAGGAGGAAAAGGATATTTTATGGATGGGATAGTAGCCAAGGAAGCCCATTTGGATAGCCTAATCAAGAGGATTGAGGCTATTGTTCCTAGATAGCCATCATCAGTCAATTTGGTTAAGATTTGTGCTTGGTGCCAGTCCCCTGGACATGTCATAGAAGAATGCCCCAACACCTCTGGGGGCACTTCTAATGATAGTGTTAATGCCTTATATCAGAATAATCCATATAGTAACACCTACAATCCAGGATGGAGAAATCACCCAAATTTCTCTTGGAATCAGGGCAACCAAGCAGGACCTTCCAATTTCTATAATCAAGGTCAACCTGGACCCCAAAGGCCTCCCTTTGCACAACAATCTTTTTCTCAAAATACTTTTCCTAGGTCAAATGTAGGACCTCAGGCGAGTTTTCCTAGGGCCCCTCTTCTATCATCTTATCAGCAACCCCCTGGGTTTACCAACACTGGAGAGGCAAGTAGAATAAGTGACTTGGAAAAAAATATGGCCCTCCTCATGACAAGCCATCAAAATCTTACGAGAGAACTTACCCAAGTTGTCTCAATTATGCGTGAGAGGGAGAAGGGAACTTTACCCAGTCAACCAGAGCCTAACCCTAGGCATCATCAGCCTGTTAGTTCACAAGGACCAACTAATGCACCACTGAATATAGTACAAGGTCAGACTCAACAAGGGCCCTCTAACCAATGTAATGTTGTTTATGCCCTTAGGAGTGGTAGAGAGTACCTACAGAGCGTTCCTAAATCTTCCCCATCTATTACTCCTGTTAACTCTTCTTCAATTGAGGACACAAATGTGCCTCTTGTTCCAAGTTCGTCTGATGAACCTAAAGATTTTTCTGAAACTAAAGATGATTTGGTTGAGGAAACCAAAAATGATTCTTCTGAACAGGGGCAAATCCCTAACAGTCCTTATGTTCATCCTGTCCCATTTCCTAATCGCTTGGTAAACAAAAAGAAGACTGCTTCCATGGACAAAATTTTAGAAGTCTTCAAAAAGGTAGAAGTAAACATCCCTCTTTTGGATGCCATATCCCAGATCCCCGCCTATGCAAAGGTACTGAAAGATTTGTGTACTCACAAACGTATCACTAGTGTGCCCAAAAAGGCGTTCTTGGCAGGTAACATTAGTTCCATAATTACTCAGCCCATAGCAGCCAAGTATAAGGATCCAGGGAGCCCTACCATATCTTGTGTCATAGGCAACACCTATATTGAGCATGCCTTACTTGACCTTGGCGCAAGTATGAATCTTTTACCTTACCATGTGTACAAGCAACTAGGATTGGGAGAATTGAAAGCCACTGGAACTACTCTTCAGTTGGAAGATAGGTCTATTAAGATTCCTAAAGGGATGGTTAAGGATGTCTTACTAAAGGTGGGGGAATTTATTTTCCCTGTTGATTTCATTGTGTTAGATACTAAGCCCTTCTCAACCAAGGATGAGATCCCAATAATTCTAGGAAGACCATTCTTGGCTACCAGTAATGCATTAATCAATTGCCGGAATGGTTTCCTAAGATTATCTTTTGGTAACCAAACTGTTGAGTTTAACATGTTTAGGATTGGCAAGCAACCACATATGGAAGAAGAGATCAATATGCTTGAGGATTTTTTTGATTTTTCTGATGATTTAGTTACCAACTTTGATATTGATTTTGATTCAGAATTCCAAGAGTGTATGGATGAGTTGGATGATGATAGTGAAAATTTCTTTTCTGAAGTCTTGAGTCTTCACACACATGTGGAGCCCTTAGGACCCCTTTCCAATTCCATTCCCAAACCTTCCATAGTTGAGCCCCCTAAGCTAGATCTTAAGGAGTTGCCATCTAATTTGAGATATGCTTTCCTAGGGCCTGACCAGACTCTTCCTGTAATAATTTCTTCAAATTTGACTTCTAGCCAGGAAGAGGAGTTACTTAAAGTGTTAAAAGATAATAAGGAAGCCCTAGGTTGGACCATGGCTGATATCAAGGGTATAAGCCCTTCCATTGTGCAACATCATATACATCTTATGGAGGATTCCAAACCATCCACGAACCCCAAAGAAGAGCTAACCCAGTGATGATGGAAGCCATTAAGAAAGAGATCCTAAAGTGCTTGGATCATGGAATAATTTATCCTATTTCTGACAGCCAATGGGTAAGCCCAGTTCACGTAGTGCCTAAGAAGTCTGGTGTGACTGTAGTTCCTAATGCCAATAATGAGTTGATCCCTACCCGTGTCCAAACAGGATGGCGTGTGTGCATTGATTACAGGAAGTTAAATGCGACAACCTGGAAGGACCACTTCCCATTGCCATTCATTGACCAGATGTTAGAGAGGTTAGCTGGACATGAATACTATTGCTTTCTTGATGGATATTCCGGCTATAACCAAATCCCAATTGCTTTAGAGGACCAACATAAGACCACTTTTACATGCCCATATGGAACATTTGCTTACAGGCGTATGCCCTTTGGGCTTTGCAATGCCCCTGCTACGTTCCAACGATGCATGATGAGCATTTTTTCTGACATGGTCGAAAAATTCTTAGAAGTATTTATGGATGACTTTTCAATTCATGGGAATTCCTATTCTGAATGTCTTCATCATCTTTCCCTAGTTTTGAAAAGGTGCATATCTAAGAATTTGGTTTTGAATTGGGAGAAATGTCATTTTATGGTTAAATCTGGTATTGTTTTAGGCCATGTAATATCCAAGGAGGGAATTAAGGTAGATAGAGCCAAAGTGGATTTAATTGATAATTTACCACCTCCTCAATCTGTTAAGGATGTTCGGTCTTTTCTAGGGCATGCAGGCTTCTACAGAAGGTTTATTAAGAACTTTAGTCAGTTAGCCCGACCTCTCACCTCATTACTTGCCAAAGATCAAACTTTTGAGTTTTCCAAAGAGTGCCTAGAATCCTTCAAGCAACTTAAGAAGGAGTTGACCAATGCACCCATTGTTCAACCACCTGTTTGGACTGAACCTTTTGAACTGATGTGTGATGCTTCGGATTTTGCCATAGGAGCAGTTTTAGGTCAAAGGATTAATAAGTTACCCACTGTCATTTACTATGCTAGTAGGACCTTAAATGATGCACAACTCAATTATACAACCACTGAAAAAGAATTTTTAGCTGTTGTGTTTGCATTAGAAAAGTTTCGGTCTTACTTAGTTGGCTCACATGTGGTGGTGTATACTGATCATTCTGCCCTCAGATACCTAGTTCAGAAGAAGGATGCCAAAGCCCGTCTCATTAGGTGGGTTTTACTTTTGCAAGAGTTTGATTTAGAAATTAGGGATAAGAAAGGAGTTGAAAACCTAGTTGCAGACCATTTATCCCGGCTTCCCAATTCCTTGACTGTTGATTCTCCAGTCAATGAGAACTTTCCAGATGAACAATTATTTGCAATGTCTAGTGAACCATGGTTTGCTGACATTGTCAACTTCTTAGTTTCAGGTGTGACTCCGGATCACTGGTCCACTCAAGATAAGTATAGGTTTCATTCCCAAGTTAAACACTTTTTCTGGGATGATCCTTATTTGTTTAAGATATGTCCGGATCAGATTATCCGACGATGTGTTCCAATCCCTACAAACTCCATGGAACAAATCCCAACGATCGGGCCCGAGGTGGAAAGTCCCCAAAATGGGTGGTTTGTCCTGAACCACCACTGGAAACAGCCCATCGGATCCACTGGGTCTGCTTCCCAATGGCATATTTCCAGTGGACCACTAAGCCTTAGGAGCTTTCTATTAGTTCCACCAAAAACAGGACTGATATTTCGGGTGAAAATTTCCTGTTTCCAATGGGTGTTTCCGGTGACATTACTATCACTAATGGATTTTGTCTGTACCCTTTGAGGGTGATCCATGTGGGTCTCTCCTAATATTTTTGGCACGTACTAATGTATGATTGTCCTTGTGTCTAGGACAGTGATGCGCACGAGCCCCAAGACTGAAATTGAGTGGATTGATTGGTGGCCTCATCTGAACCCTAACACAAGCAGAGATCAACAAGGTGAGGGATAGACTGTGTTTATTTTTGGAATGTTTATTATTATTAAATTACTCACATGCTTAGAATTATATGTTTAATTGTAATTGCTCAAATACGATGATGATATGTTGCATTTGTCATTTTACGATTATGATATGAATTGTATGGAGATGTATGACAGGATCCAGTGTGACCGAGGTGGTACTGGTACCGTGATTGTTATGTGTTCGGTTGTGTGTGTGAGAGGGAATTCAGCATGATCGAGGTGGTACCGGTGTCATGATTGTCGTATATATATTGCATTCATGTATTGATTGTGTGCATTAGAGTTAGTTGTAGTCGTGGGCTACACTTTGTGGCCAAGGTCTTACTGGTATTGTGTACCCTGGGACTGTATTTGGAAATTGATGGGCTTCGTGGCCGATGATTGGTACCAATTTTGCGCAGTCCATACTCAACTGTGATATGTATGCTAGATTAGGTAAATAGTCTGGGGTTTCACTTTGTGGCCAAAGTCTCACTGGTATCGTATACCCAGGACTGTATTTGGAGATGGATTACACTTTGTGGCCAAGGTCTTGCCGGTATCGTATAATTCATACTAACTGTATCACTATGAAGGCATGTAGCATATATGTGGTTAGGTATCACTCCCTATGCTACGAACCCTTGCTAACAGGGATTGAGGTGTTGGATAACCCATTGTGGTATGTTTGATATGCCTTTCCGAAATTCCACATCGCCTAGGCTGAGATTATTGGGCTAGTTAATAACCTCTAGCCTCCTTAACATGGCATAACGTGTTTTAAAGCCTTGAGACCCATAGGCTAAAGAAGACAATATTGTACAAGGTTAATGGGACCGAGGCATTACACCAATCATCCAGGGTCAAATATTTTCCTAATAAATAATTCCATGAGCACTTTGTCTATTTCCTCTTCTATGGCCTTCAGCCACTCAAGCATGAAAGTTCTCTTCTTTTGCTTGATTGGCCTACAAGTGATATCGATATTGAGCCAGTGTCCCATTACTTCCTATCAATCCCTGCCAGATCTTCCAAAGACCAAGCAGAAAATATTAGAATGCTTCCTGTGTAAGTTTTGACATTTTTTTCTACTCATCTATCAGTGAAACGCGGACCTGAACCTATTTGGTGGCATTGCCCAGATCAATGGTGATCAACTACTTGTGTGGCTCACCCCTTTGCTTTGATTTACGGGTTGCTTTTTTTTTTCATTCCCATATTCCATTTTTGCGGGATGGAGTTCGCGGCTCGTACTCAGAGTATACGCGCACTGTGGTTGCTGTAGCACTAAACCAAAGACTTAGTAATGTTGCTTAGGTGGATGTGATTTAAAATGTATTGCATAGCATATAGTGCATATGGTTGTGATTGTTGTGTGGACTGTTGTGTGGTCCATCTTTCCACTTACTGAGCTAGTGAGCTCATCCCACGTGTGCACCTCTTTTAGATGATTTTGCAGGTCATCAACCAGATGAGCATGGGGCGGGTCCCACAGTTGAGTTCCCTGAAGAGGACTGGTGGGCCCCTGAGGAGTTAGAGCATGACACTGATTGCTCGTGCGAGAGTTGTGCTGCGGGACCGCAGTTCTGATATAGAGCTGAACTCCACTTTTGATGCCGAGCTGAGCTCCACTTTTGATGCCGAGCGGAGCTCTACCTTGTGATGTCGAGCTGGGCTCAACCTTTGATACTGAGCTGAGCTCTATGCTTTGATACCGCGCCGAGCTGTATACTCTGATTTTTTATGATTTCGTTTATGTACATGATATGTGAATTGTACTCTTATTGTGTAAATATCATGCCTTCGGGCCCACATGTATTTAACTATTGTATCACAATTCGGGTATCAAGTATTATGGGAATATTCACAGGTAAACCAAGTCTTCCGCTGAACTGATGAGCTCTTTCTTAGTTGTGCGTATACTGTGGTGGAAACTGTATTAGATGATCCTGGTAGGTTTGGGTTAACCGTTAACCCGGTCACTGGCCCGGTTCTGTGTGAACAGGGTGTGACAACGGTGGTATCAGAGCGTGATGCTCTGCCCCACTCACAGCATACCATTAGAATCCCGTAGAATCTATAATAGGAAAATGGGGTTGGGTTAATGTAAAAGCTTTAAAGAGTTAAAAGCCAAAGAAAGAAAGGAATAAAGAGGGTTGCATTTAGATATTGCATTCATGGCATGCGTGAGAGTAGATAAAAGGTAAATAAATTGGTGTCATAACCTATCGAGTACAAGTTTGACGAAATTTCGGCAGCATAACGGCGTAAAATGAGATTTCTAAAAATTTTCACACGAACACCTGATAAACAACAAATATATATAATATAACAATGATAAAAAAATTTACAAAGACACCACAACTAAACTACAGAAGTCATCACACATACGAATTCATCACAAACCACTATCAAAATACATTATCCCACAAATAAGTCCAGTTACAGAGAAAGTACAAAGAATGAGAAAAGAAAGGAAAAATACAATAGGATAGATAGCATGGAATAGATGAGAAGCTGGTGTGGACGAGCTAAGTACTCACTGATCATCGTCGTTGTCGTCTATGATTACTACGTTCGCCGGAGGTCTAAAGTTGACGTTGAGGCGATGGTCGTAGTAGTCAAACCTCGAGTTCACCAACCTTACCTCCCTCCGAAGTCGGCCAAAATATGCTGAGATGGCATTGGCCATGGTGTCCAAGTCCTGGCCCAGTCTGAGGAAGGAATCCTCCAAGGTAGCCTGCCTCTCCAGGATGCATTCCTCCCTGGAAGCACTCTCGTTCAGCCTTCTTAGTAGCTGATCTTGGCCATCCTTCAAAGCCCTCATGGTGGACACCATGCCCTCAAAATCATATGCACCACTCTTAGGTGGTGGAGCTCTATGCTGTGGGGCTGCAGCTCTGGTGAAGCCAGGATCGGTACCTCTCGACTCCTTAAGCACCTCCCCAAGGATGTCCTCATCCACCAAATCATCCTCCTCATCCTGAGGAACATAGTCCTCATCCTCCTCACTGGACTCCTCCTCCATGGGAACATCCTCCATAGGGGCAGCTCTCCTATCCCTACCTCTTTGAGCTCCTGCTCTTTGAGGTGTATCCATATGGGTGTGGAGACCCATCCTCAAGAGGTTTCCCCTGTCGAACTTGTCAGCAGGAGTCTTCCCCTCCTCACCACTCAGGTCCACTCCGAAGAACTCAAAGATCCTAGTGAGGATCTTGCCATATGGGAATCCTCCATCCTCGGGGTGAGAAGTGTGGTGCTCCATGGTCTTGAGGATGACATAGGGTAAGCACAAGTGCTCGTCACCTCCCTCTAAAGCCTTATAGATGTAGAAGGCTAAAAAGGCTGCCATGAATCCCACCTGGTTCCGGTGACCTCCTCTGGGGAGCAAGTTGAACTGGACCAGTCGGGAAAATACTCAAACCTCCGGGAAAAAGGATGTCTCGGACTCCAGATGGGCACTACTGCCACAGATGGTCTCGTAGATGTATTCTGGTGTCTCCAAACTCATGAATGGGCCCAGGGGCTTACTCCTGGGAGGACTGTAGTAACGGTGCCCGGCTGCAGAGATGCCCAAAATGCTGGCCAAGGTGTCCACGATCAGCTGGATGTCCACCCCCTTCACTATGCTAACTATAGCATATTCCCCGTACCGATAGGAAACCTCCAGGTTACAGTAGAATCTATGAACCATCTGCTCGTAGCACGGACGGTCTACCTGGAGGATGGACTGCCAGCCCAGTGCTGTGAACCTCTCCCGGAGCTGAACCTTGTGGAAGTCGTCGACTACCACGGTCTTCTCCATCATTATCGACCTCTTCAGGAAGGTCGGCCAGTTGGTTGTTGCCACTGAACTATGGAAGAGCTCCTCATCGTAGTCGGAAGGATCAAACCGGGCAGGTCCGGGTCTCCCTGTGCGGGGGACTGGAGAACTAGTCCCCACACTTTTTCACTTAGAAGCGGTGGTCTTACGCTGAGTGCCAGAGGATGCAGGCTCCTTGCCTTTGCGAGATGACATCCTGACAAGAAAAGAAGAGGAAAGAAGGGTAAGTGACAAAACAGAAATCATGGAAATAATAGAATATGACAAAATGCGACAAGTGAGAAATGATAAAAAGTTTATGGATGAAATGCCTGGCTAGTGACAAGACAGAGAGTAGGGAAAAACAGCAAGGTAACAAGAGGCATATAAAGCATGATAATTAAGAAATGATAGAAGAGAATCCCAATTCTCAAGGTGCAAGTCCAATCTAAGAAAAAGGTTAAAAGGTTCACAACAGAGAAAGCATGAAGCTTACATGTTCATAGATGAAATGTCGTCAATCTACCAATTAGAAGATGCAAAAACATCTACTACTATGCTATTGAGGTCCACAAATACCAAAGAATGTAATGAAAATCAAAGAAAACCTAACACAAAAGATGGATTTTCATGGGAAGAAATGGGATTTCACACATAAGGTACTTTCTATGATCTCTATAGTATGTTAAGTACAAATCAAGCATAATGCATCGCAATTGAGTCATTAATTGGGGAAAAAGAGCAAGAAATGAAGAAATCCCCAAATTTGAGAAAAACTAGGGCACGGTTGGGGTTCTTTCTCAAAATGGAGAAGTAAATCCTAGAAACTAGAAATAAATCACATAGAGAACATCAAAATCACATGAAATCACTATTCTATGGAAAGAGTCATGGAAAGGAAGTGAGAATTAAGACAACTCATGAGTTTCTACCCCAAAATGCAAGTTCTGAGAAGAAAAGAGGAAGAAACTTACTTGGAAGTGGAGGAGTTGAATCTTCTCAAAAAGCGTCGGGTTGTTGAGTGGAATCGCGAGTGGAAGCATCAAGGAGACCTCCAAGATTGCCCGAGGAAGAGAGAGAGAGAGAGAGAGAGAGAGAGAGGAAATGAAGGAAATAAGAAAACAGAGCTTCAAAGGCCCTGTTCGAGTTTTTCACTCAGTCAGGACCGGCAGGCCAGACCGACGGGCCACCCTGCCCGCCGGTGTCAGCCCACCGGTTGAAATTTTGGACCGGCAGGCCACCCTGCCCACCGGTGCAGCCCACCGGTTGTGTGAAAACCTGAAAAAAAAATGGGGTTATTGATATGATTATGATTATTATAAATATTATTACTATTAGTGTTATTATTATTCCTATAATAATATGTTGTGGTCAAGTGGGACCATTGTCATACTTGCTGGAGCACTAACCCTGTATTTTTGGAATCAAGTTGCGGTTAGTTGTAAACTATCATACACTATGATACCCTGCGTGTTGGCATATAATTATGTGCCGATATCAATTATATGGTGTTTAACCAATGTGATGTATGATATGTTCCAGGTGCAGGGATACGATGGTACGTACTAGATCCGGTAGCCATGCCCGAGGTACCCCGCGTGATCCTCGTCCGGTCGGTCGACCACTGAATCCCAGGAGGTCCCGCTCTGTGGGGCAAACCTCACCTCCACCACCTCCAGAGACCTTTGGTCAGGGTGGGGCACATGGGGACCCACCTATGACTACACTTCTGGACCCTCCACCGGTTATTACTCCGGGGGATGTTGCTACCATAATTCAGCAGTCACAACAAGCTTTCCAGTAACAAATACTTCAGCAACAACAAGCATTTATGACTGCTATTCAGCAACAATTGGACCTTTCTCAATCAGGTCAACCTCCCCGGATACTTACTCCACAGGACCCGCCTGTAGGGTCTGGTACGGGGCCACAAGTGGGAGGTACACCTCCAATTCCACCATTCAGTATTCCTCAGTATGGGGTGCCCCCTCCATACTCTTACTATCCGGCTTATGCTCCTAACTTCCCGCCGATGAATAATATGTCAAAGGTAGTAGAGTCATTCAAGAGGAACTTGCCACCTGTATTCTCTAAGGTGGGGAGTGATCCTCTAGAGCCGAACCAGTGGATCCAGGAGCTAGAGAAAATATTTGAGGTGATTGAGTGCACAGATGCACAGAAACTCATTTGTGCGGGGTTGCAACTCAAGAAGGAGGCCAACTCTTGGTGGCAAGCCTCTAAGCCCATATTGTTTGGCTGCCCATCCAGAACCCACCTGGGAACAGTTCAAGGAGTTGTTCTTGGACAATCATTACCCGCGCAGCTTCAGAGACCGCAAGGAGACTGAGTTTATGGCTTTAACTCAAAGAGGTAAGACTATCCTTGAGTACCAACAGCAATTTGAGAGCTTGTTCCATTTTGCCCCAAGGCATATGAGGACAGTTGAAGAGAAGGCTGCGAGGTTTCTAAAGGGCCTAAAGGTATCCATTGGGTCTGTACTTGAGGTCTTGGATTTGACTGACTATGGCCAGATTGTGCAAAAGGCCAAGACCATGGAGGATAAGCAGAAGGGAGAAAAATCCCTCACACCTGGACTGTGGAAGAGAACCAATCCATTTTCGGATATGGGTAACTCCTCCAAGGTATACCGCAGATCGTACAGTTCTGGGCCTACATATAGGCAGCCCTATAGGCCATCTGGCTACCCTCCTAGACCAGCTGGTGGTTCGGGCTCCACATCTTTTCGCCCGAACACTAGTGCGGCCCCTACAGTTCCATGGCTGCCCCGACCTCCATCTTCAATGGGTCAAGTGCAGAGGGGCCCTGCCCCAGTTCTGACATCTCAGATCTGTTGCTTTAACTACCATTCCTATGGGCACTATGCAAAAGACTATCGGGTCAGACTAGCCTTGCCCTCCGGTCAGCCCTCGGCGTACCGACCTCCCTTAACTCGGGGAAGTCAACTGCAGGGAAGGATGTATGCTCTATCAGCTGAAGAAGCTGAGGCCAGTACAGAAGTAGTAGCAGGTACATTTTAAATTAAGAATTTCCTTATGTTAAATATTGATGACCTGCTGAAATTATATGCATTGTTACACTAGGTGTCCTATCCATATCGGGTATATCAGCCTATGTTTTATTCGATTCAGGAGCTACTCATTCATTCGCATCTAAGAGATTTGCCGAGAAACTTGGGATGCCACCCAGGATCCTAGATCACGGAATGATTGTTAGTATGCCTACTGGTAAAGTTACACAGTTGAAGGAGGTGTATGGGCCGTGCCCAGTGGAAATTAGTGGGAAGAACTTTGATGCACAACTCATTAAGTTCAATATGCAGAATTTTGATGTTATACTGGGTATGGATTGGTTGTCGGCTCATCGAGCTAATGTGATGTGTGCTGAAAAGCTGATTAGGGTGACAGATGACGAAGGAAGAGAATTGGTATACCGAGCAGATAAAATGAAACGGGTGAGAAAGGTCCTTGTCTCCGCCCTTCAAGCGGTAAAATTGTTGAAAAGTGGGTGTCAGGGCTATTTAGCATCGGTACTGGATGTTGATGCAATGATTACACCTCTAGAAGAGGTAAAGGTGGTTAAAGAGTTTCCCGACGTCTTCCCAGATGATCTGATGCATTTACCACCTGATAGAGAGTTGGAGTTTGCCATAGATTTGACTCCCGGAGCAGCTCCAGTATCTACGACTCCGTACAGGATGGCACCAGCTGAATTGAAGGAGTTGCAGATGCAGCTGCAGGAATTATTGGAAAAGGGGTTTATTCGCCCAAGTGTTTCACCTTGGGGTGCCCCAGTATTGTTTGTCAAGAAGAAAGATGGCAGCTTGTGCATGTGCATTAATTACCGGGAGTTGAATAAGCTAACCATTAAGAACCGGTATCCTTTGCCATGCATTGATGATTTATTTGACCAACTGCAAGGTGCAAGGGTATTTTCAAAGATAGACCTTAGATCAGGCTATTATCAGCTCAAGATAAAGAGCAGTGACATACCCAAGACAGCATTTAGGACTCGGTATGGTCACTATGAGTTCCTAGTGTT
>NC_056564.1:10815985-10822665 GCF_013358625.1 Macadamia integrifolia | reverse complement strand
AATACTAACCCCGCTCACTCATGATAGGTTCACCAAATCCCACGCTTCTCGCACTGGATCTCACCCATACCAAGCGTGAGTCCTTGTACACTACAGGGAAGTGGGGAGAGGACCTTTGGTCTTGTTTCAAGGCATTGTTTGGCATTCATTTAATCGTATCTAGTCTAGCCATGTCATCATAAAAATACTATGTAGATTAGTCATCCTCACATTGTTATGCATGGGTGTTGTGTTTATTTTCTAAATGCCAAGTGATGATATGCTTATGTGAGGAATGTTGACATCATTGTGCATGGTGCATTAATAGACTAGATGCCGTAGTCGGCTTGAAAACGAGTGCATTGGTGGCCCGTGGTATGGGACGCGGTGGCACTATGCAATCGTACTATTGTCATATAGGAGCATGCGGTTTAGGATTTTCACCTTCCCGTGCTACGACCCTTCACAACAGGGGTTGAGGTGTTGGGTTACCATTTGGGGGGAAGCAGTGGTCGCGGTTGTCGGGTCACTGTGGCGGTTAGACATTACGCCCGGCTAGTCATTAGGACAGTCGGCAACCCCGGTGGCATATTCAAGAGGGCCAATCGTACTGCTTTTAAATTGCTAGAGTCAGCACTTTTAATTTCTATCATTTATTTTATGTTGAGAGCCGGTGGTCGGCATGTTTTTACTTTTCTGAGTACTCACGGTGGGCCTTCTCCGATAGCCCTATGGGGGTATCGCGGGATGGAGTTCACGGCTCGTACCCGGAGTATACTCGCACTGTGGTTGCAGTAGCACTAAACCAAAGACTTAGTAATGTTGCTTAGGTGGATGTGATTTAAAATGTATTGCATAGCATATAGTGCATATGGTTGTGATTGTTGTGTGGACTGTTATGTGGTCCATCTTTCCACTTACTGAGCTAGTGAGCTCATCCCACGTGTGCACCTCTTTTAGATGATTTTTCAGGTCATCAACCAGATGAGCACGGGGCGGGTCCCACAGTTGAGTTCCCTGAAGAGGACTGGTGGGCCCCTGAGGAGTTAGAGCACGGCACTGATTGCTCGTGTGAGAGTTGTGCTGCGGGACCGTAGTTCTGATACCTAGCTGAACTCCACTTTTGACGCCGAGCTGAGCTCCACTTTTGATGCCAAGCGGAGCTCTACCTTGTGATGCCGAGCTGGGCTCAACCTTTAATACCAAGCTGAGCTCTAGGCTTTGATACCGCGCCGAGCTGTATACTCTGATTTTTAATGATTTCGTTTATGTACTTGATATGTGAATTGTACTCTTATTGTGTAAATATCATGCCTTCGGGCCCACATGTATTTAACTATTGTATCACAATTCGGGTATCAAGTATTATGGGAATATTCACAGGTAAACCAAGTCTTCCGCTGAACTGATGAGCTCTTTCTTAGTTGTGCGTATACTGTGGTGGAATACTGTATCAGATGATCCTGGTAGGTTTGGGTTAACCGATGTTAACCCGGTCACTGGCCCAGTTCTGTGTGAACGGGGTATGACAATCGATGTGTGAGGGGATTGTAATTCTCGACTTCTCTTACTGGACCATTATTTTTGTTCGATTGGGGTCTTTTGTCTCTGTTGGGCTGGGACCAATCTTCATCACGCTTTCCCTATTTCTCATTAGGGTCTTTACGATTGGTCATAATTTCTTGTGCATTGACTTATTTGTCAATCGTAACTTTAAGCTCAAACAGGGTCTTCGAGGCCTTCTTTGGCAAAGAAAACTTCAAATCCTGATCTTGGATTCTCCTTATTCAAATTTCAGATGAAGTCCTGAAGACTCCCCTTGCCGTTGTTTTACCGCAATCAGATTGGCTAAAGTATATCTGTGTGATCTTCTACTTATGAAGTCCTCTACGGACCTTTTACTAAACTCCTTGAAGGTGTTGATTAAACAGGGTTCCAACCTAGAAAACCATATTGTGGCTGCCTCATATGGGGTTTGAAGGAATAGTCGATGCAAATTACATCAGAGGCTCCCTAGATTAGCATTGTGGAGAGGAAAACTTTGCAGGTGATCCCAAGGATCTTTAGTTCCGTCTTATATCAAAAAGGTATGCATTTTGAATCTTGCAGGGAAGGTTATCCTCATGATCGCATCCAATAAGGGGGAATCTCTGAAGACCTCAATCTCTTCGGGTTCATCACAGTCGGACAAGGCTTTGTCAACCTTGCCCTAGAGCTCCAAGATTTGACGATCTATGGTTGTCTCTGTGACCTCCCTTCTGGGGTCTCCCTCGAGCTGTCATTCTAAGGCTAGTTCTCCCATTCCATGGCGTGGCTCACTGTCGGCGTCTTGGTTTCTTACTTCTTAGTCATTATTAGTAGATCCAGACCGGCTCTGAACTCCCCTGCTCGGTTCGGGTGGTGGCACATGCCCCTGACTTGGTTCTCACATACACGAGCTTGGCTAATAGTTCTGGAAACCTCACACATATCGTGAGCTAGTTGTCAAAATTCACGTTGAAGGGAGTTGAAATGCTTTGTAGTTACAATGTTGGAGGGTCCGACTTGATTCTCTGCTAGGACTAGGTTTCAAGGGAAGGGCCGCACTCGGGTTCGTCACGTTGGGAGCGTGACGATCCTTTTGTTGCTTCTCTTGTTGCCCCCCTAGAGGGAGTAAGTGCTGGAGGATGGACATATGTTCTTATTTCTCACCATTGCTACAGTTCACACAATGAGTTTGAATTCAACAATCTTTCCACGGACGACGTCAACCTTTTGTTGTCGAAAATTGACTCGAAATAGTATGTGCTGTCTTGCAAGATCAAACCAATCGGGGGAGTCCCGAAGTAGGCTTCAAGGGGGATTCTCTGACCTCAACTCATTAATCAGTAAAACAGGAATAAGAAAAAGGGAATAATTGCTCTCTTCATGTTAACCCATTTAGTAAGTTTTTAGCTGATCACACAATGGGGTTGCACTTGAATATAATTGTAAGTAAGGATGTGAATGTTGTGCCATTCCTTTCCTCATTAATCTAGTCTTTTTGTTTTCATCGCATTTATTTGGGAAAAAAAAAAAAAAAAAAAACTACCAGATTTTGTGGCCCCTGCATCTTGACACAGATGTGCATAAAATTATTATTCCTCCCCATGTGAAATGAAAATTCTCATTAACCAGAAAAAATACCTCTGACATTATATCATAGACACAAAGGTACGTGAAATTACTATCCACCCCTGTGAAATGAAAATTCTCATTGACCAGATAAATGCGCTATTCCCCCCCCCAACCCAAACCCAAACCCAAACCCCCCCCCAACCCACCCAGGAAAAAATATATCTGACATCATGTCAAGATATTATTTTCTTGATTCATATTAATTTCCCAACTAGGGAGAAATTCATGAATTTGAACAGTAAAGAGTCCAACCATGGCCAGAAATAATTGAGGTAAAATGAGGGGAAAAAATGGAGGGGAAAAAAAAAAAATCACCTTCCTTCCAAGGACATTTGCATTGTTTCTCTCCATACCGAGAAAGGATCGTCTTCTCCATATTGAATGTCAGTTACTTTATTTATTGTTTGTCATTGGTTATTGCAACTCACTCTCTTTCCGTGGTTTCTCTCTCTTATTCCTTCGAGTCTCTTCTTCTTCTTCTCCTCCTTCACCAACGATATTTTACATAATTATATTACGTTTCTAACTTCACACGCTTCTGGTCTTGATTTTTGTCCTTCCCATCATATTCTCTGCAATTCTGATACCCATTATTCTTTCTCCTCATCTATCTAATCCATGTGTCTCATTCTGTTAACCCTCGGTCATCTTTAGAGACCTCAAAAGCTTCTGCTGCTTCTCCTGTTGTTACACACCCTTATGGCTTCTGGGTTTCTTATGCCTCTCTGTTTCTGGCGAACTCAAGGGTCGTGATTTTATGCAGATTTTTTTTTTTGTTGATCTGTTGATCTCCGTTTTAAAATGATTCAAGGGCAATATTTTTTCTTGCGTCTGAGACTCTGAACTGATTTTAAGCTCTTATGTACATGAAATTGATAAATTAAGTGGTATGTGTGTGGTAGTGTTGTAGATTCTTCTAGAACTGGTGGTCCAACATGTTGTCTCAGTAGTGAAACACATCAGAGCTCTACCATTCTTCAGAGAAGCAAATGGATCTTAAAGATGATATAAGGGCCACAGTTACTAAGCCATTCTCCATAAGGTAACAAATATATTCTCTTCTAGGTTTCTTTGCTTTATCTTTTCTTTGTTCTTCCGAGTATTTTGTTGTCCTTGGAATAGGCTATATGTTTGATCTCATTCTCATGGAGTCCCTTGATCTATTGCAAGAAAAAATAATTGATGATGGTATTGTGGTTGTATTCTGTTCTAACATATATTCTCTTCTGGGTTTACTGTGCTTTTTTTTCCATCATTGCTGTCAAACTGGTTGTGGCTTTAGTACATATGATATGCAATTTTGATTCGGCAGGTGAAGCTCGAAAACATTATGATACTTGGGTTTTTGGTTTCTAAAAGATCAGCACCACCCTTTTAGACATTGGTTTCATCAGGAGATATAAATGGATATGATTTTGAATGTGCTTTTAAATGGGTTTTGTATCTTTGAGAATACACAACCATGTCATTTTAGAATTTCAAATGTTTACTGGAACTAATTGGTAAAAGAAGGTTCTTTCATGTAAAAAAAAAAAAAAAAAAGATTCGCAAGAACCGGTGCTTTCAAATTAAATTGTATTCTTCTAGCTCTGTTAGTCTTTCCTGTTTGTCTTGCCATCTAATTGTTTGTTATTTTGTGTGTTCTAAAGATTGATGTCTCATTCTGGGTATGGCTTCTGTACTACCATGGTGTTATTCAAGTTTCTGTTCATTTTTGTCTGTTTTTCAGCAACAGTACCATGTTTATATGATACATTACATGCATAAATTATTAATGATCATACTATGATTTTATTCTGTTATATTACTTGCAGCTTGTTTATCGTTTATTTTCATCATAGTGGTGCACCTTGTTGTGATTTTAGTACATATGATATGCAATTCTGATGCAGCAGCTTGTTATATGATATACATTCTACCAATTGGGCTCCAGAAGATTAGCTCCACCCTTTTAGGCACTGGTTTGATAATGAGATCTAAAGGAAATGACTTAACTTCTTCTTAGATGGCTTGTTTTGTATCTTTGTGGGTACACAACCTTGCCATTTTGTATCTTTGATGGTACACAACCATGTCATCTTGTAACGTCAATGGTTCATTGGAACATCTTTCAATTACAATATTCCAGCTCTGTTTGTCTTCCCCATTTTCTCTTGCCATCTGAATGTTTGTTATTTTGTGGGTTTTCCAAGTGGCTGATGTCTCATTCTGGTCATGGCTTCTGTGCTGCAGTGGTATTATATAAGTATCAGTTTGGTTTCACTTTTCTTAGCAATGGTACTCTGATTTGATGTGTAGTCCATTTGTAGGTATTCCTCACATTTTCCTTGTTCACACTTTTATGACATGAGCCAGACCTGAAACATTCAGTGTTTAGGGTTTGCACTCTTGACTGGGTTCAACTGAGATTTTTTATTTAAGAATGACCTGATGGCTTACTTTTCCTTGACTTATTGTAGGCAGTATGTTCTTCAGGCTCGTCAAAAGGATATCTCTAATAATTGGCCATTTCCAGATGAATATTTGAAAGTCTGTTTGAAGCATGGTGTCAGCGGAGTGCTCCCACCTTTTGAGCCTTGTGATACAATTAGGAATTTATGCCATAAAAAAGATGTTGGCCAGAATTCTGCAACAAAGGAAAATTCAGATGTTGGCTTCATTGATCAGCATTCTACATGGAATTATGGAATAGAAGACAATCTAGAAGTTGCAGGTAGTGCATATATGGATGCAGCAATGTTTGAAGTTTCCAAGAAAGTGAGCCATTTATCTATTAATTGCAATAAACTCGAGCATGGAGAAGGCCAAGGTCTGGGCTCTAATTGTGTTAAACATCTTTTGGTTTCAAAAGATAACACCTCAAACTCCAATCCAAGTCTGAATCACCATCGTGACCAAATTGTTGTGGCACTGCCTTCCAAGGCATTCAGAAACAAAAAACAGAAGCATAAAGGGAAACCGAAGAAACGGTTATTGGTGGATATTTTGGCTGAAGCAAAGCCTTGCATTTTCAAGGATAATCATGGGCTTAAAGAATCAAATTGGGCTATGGATCCAGGTATCATGGCACATGGTCGTGTTTGTAATTCCATAAAAACAGTAAATTTTAAAGATGAAGGAAAAGAAAGTCGGGTTAGTATTCAGCATGATTGCAAACCTATACTCAAAGGGGGAATTCAGAATGCCAAACACCCAAGAGATGACAATGCAGGCAGTGGCAATTTCTTTGTAAAAAGAAGACGTGTAGTGAAGCTTAGCCTCAATGGGAGTAAATCGAAATTATGTGACAGAGTAATTATTCCTCCTGGAACAGTTGAAAGGGATTGGTATTCAGTAGGAAGTGAAAATTTTTTGAATGAAAGAAAGAAAAAGATCAAAGTTAAGTATGATTCTGAACCAAAGTCATATGAGTTGTACACAAGATATGGTAGTGCAGGCGACAGAAACTTATCAGCAAAGAAGAAACAAAAATTGAAGGTCTATCTTAAGGGATGCAAATTTAAGTCGCAATCCATGTAGAGTTGAATCACAGAATAGGGAAATTT
>NC_056564.1:10800163-10813576 GCF_013358625.1 Macadamia integrifolia | reverse complement strand
CCATTGGAACAATAGGGCCGTTATGCTCATTACTAAACTTGTTGGAGAGATAAAATACAATCAAGGTATATCTTTTTTATCAGAGGTTGAATCGATCATGTTGTAACTTATAATTATCCATTGTGAACATTTATCTTCTTTTCGAAGAGAGAAGATCACTTAGCCTCTTACAAAAATAGACATCACACCAGCCAAATAGATTTCTTCCTATTAAAAAGGTCCAACAGATTGATTTGTAAAGAATGTACGATTATGTCAAGGGAGAGCCTAATCACCATATATAGAATGGTGGTTCTAGACATGAGCCTCATTGCGTGGAAGCGTAAATTAAGAGAGCTTATTTGCCCTAAGATAAAGCAGTGGAGATTAAAAAGAGTTTCATTGAGTCCATTTACTGATGAAGTGCTCAAACAAGGAATTGTGACTTTAAGGAGGACACTAATACAATGTGGGATGAGATGACGACCTGTATTAAGAAGGTTGCTAAAGAGGTTCTAGGGAATTGAAAGGTATACATCATGCCCTTAGGGAGACTTGATGGTGAGATTTAAGATTAAAAATACCAGTTACAGTACCTATCGGCCAAAGAGGAATCCTTCCAGCAGTATAGGCCATTTACCCCACTTCCCTCCACATTTCATTAAGTGGTCATGCTAGAGACATAAACAGTCATGGATAATTATGAGATGAGATCTTTCCTACTTTTAAAACATGGCAAAGGACTAAAGAGGTGGAGGATCTAAAAAGATATAATTCTACCAGAAATGAAGCTAAGATTGTAGGGAGAGTAAGGGCAAAGAAATATGATGATCTTTATAATAATATGAACATAAAGCAAGGGGAAAAGCTATCTAAACTAAAATGAGAGAAAGGAAGAGGTGGGGAGAGTACTTCTACGGCTTACTTAATGGAGACTTATCAAGTAATAGCATGTTGGAAAGCTATATTTTTCATTTTAACACCACTCGGCGGAGATATAAATGCAAAATTAGGATGTATGAAGTAGAATAAATTCTAAGAAAAATGAAAGTAGGGAAGGCTCTAGGCCCAGATGGGTACCTATTGAAGTGGAGAAGAATGTAGGAAACTAGGTTTGTCTCGACTAACCAAGTTGTTAAACAAGATTATGACCACAAAGAAAATATCAGATGATGGAGAAGAAGCATTGTGGTCCTGATTTACAAAAATAAAAGTGGTATTCATAATTGTAATTATAGAAGTATAAAAGTAATGAGTCATACAATAAAGTTATTGGAGAGGGTTATTGGAACCTACTTGAAAAATAAAACAACTACTTTTGAAAATCAATTTAGTTTTATACTTGGAAGATCCACGACTGAAGCTATTTACTTACTTAGGAGACTCAAATGAGAGATTTAGAGATTGCATGAAGGACCTTTATATGCTCTTTATTTACTTGGGAAGCTTATGACTGAGTCCCTAGAGACTTAATCTGGCAAGTACTAGAGAAGAAAAGTATTTCAAATAGTTATGTGAACATAATATGTACGATAAGGTGGTGAGAATTCACATTTGTTTGCAATTATCATGGATGACTTAACCAAAGACATTCAAGATGAGGTTCCTTGGTGTATGTTTTTTGTTGATGATATTGTTTTGGTGGATGAGATAAAAGTAAAGATTAATGCCAAGGTAGAACTATAGACATTGGCTTTTGGAATCAAAATGTTTGAAGATAAGTAGGACTAAGAGGGAATATATGGTAACTTTAGCCATACTAGGATGGATAATGAGGTGATGAATATTGGTGAGAGGGTGATTCCTCAAAGTGGGTATTTTGGATACATAGGATTAATTGTAAGTAATGAAGGTGATATAGAGGATGACTATGCTCGAAGGATTAAAATATGGTGGATGAAGAGTAGAGGCGTGTCTGAAGTGTTGTGTGATTGGCTTATTCCTTTAAAGCTTAAAGGAAATTCTACAAGACTATCATTCATCCAACTATAATGTATGGTGCAAAATGTTGGGCAATTAAGAAGTGTCATATAAGTTAAACTATGTATATTAGAGATAAGGATGTTGAGATGGATGTTGGAAAAACTAAGATGGATAAAGTAAGGAATTACCATATTAGGCATGAGCTAGGAGCAACTTTGATTCACAATAAGCTTAGAGAGATTCATTAGAGATGGCATTGCCATGTCCAACAGAGTCCTTTGGATGCCCTCAGTATGGAGGAGTGACTTGATTTAGATCAAGGGAACCGAAAGAGCTAGGGGTAGGCCTAAAATAACCATAGGAGAAGTGGTGAGAAAATACATGTTTAGCTTAGGCCTAGTATCTTGTATGACTTTTAATAGAGCTGATTGGAGAGCAAGGATCCATGTGGCCGACCCCATTTAGGTTGAACAAGTTTATGTTATTGTTGTGTGTGTGTGTATATATATATATATATATATATTGTGCGTCAAGTAGGCAACCAACTCCTTATTATATTCGGCTAATCTCCTTTTTACATGTATCGTTTTTTATGAGATATTTATTAATCAAGTATCAGGTCCTATCAACCTTTTGCTAGGGTGCCGCTTATTACCAACGCACCACTTCGGCACCTAGTTGCGGTGTCCATTAGGCAAGGGTTCTCGCATTATGGACAAGTGCAGGTAAAGAAGCTACTCAAAAAGCATAGAATTAGATTAGCATCCTTGAACATTAGTTCTTTAATGGGCAGGAGTCTAGAATTGATAGATGTTATAAGGAGAAGAAGGATCAATATTGCGTGTATCCAAGAAAGTAGATGGAAGGGTAAAAAAGCTAAGAAATTAGATGACTTTAAACTCCGGTATACATGGGATCAAAGTAATAGAAATGGAGTAGGCATAGTTGTGGAAAAAATTTAGAGATTGATGTGATGGATATTAAAAGATTTAAAGATAGGATTATATCTATCAAATTTGTGTTGGAGAAAGAGATTGATAATATAATTAATGTTTACGCAATAGAATTGTGTGAAAGTACTAAGTTATAATTTTGGTTCAATAGATTGTTATGTAAAGACTGTAAGGTTATTCTAGGGGAGAGCCTAACCACATAACATAGTTCAACATAGTTTAGTGGTCATAAATATGTTCCTCATGATAGAGAATCGCAAGATGAGGAAACTTATTTTCCCTAGGATGAGGTGGTGGAGATTAAAAAGAGATACCTTGAATTTATTTACCGATATGGTAGTCAAATAAGGAAAGTGGGACTTTGCGGGAGACACAATTACGATGTGGAATGAGATGACTACTTGTAATATGTCTAAAGGAAATCGAAAGGAAAATGTCATTCTCTAGGGAGACTTGATGGTGGGATGATGAGGTTCAAGAAGCCGTTAAGCCTAAGAAATTAATTTTAAGATATGACAAAGGACCAAGGATGTCAAGGATCTAAAAAGGTATAATTTTGTAAGAAATGAAGTTAGGGAGATTGTGGGAAAGCAATTCAAATAAGGGTAATTTATAACGCCACCCCCTGGAGAATGCCAATATTAGAGGGACACCCCACCAATATTAGAGGGACACCCCCTCTCTTAACCAAATTAGACTCAAACCCCCTGCCGTCAGTTAGTGTTACAGAATATACCAAGAATACTGACATCACCAGTTCATTTTTTTTTTCAAATACCATTTTACCCTTAAAAATAATGGAATACCAAAATTGCCCTTAAAAGTTTTAGTCCCCAAATCGATTGAAGAAAAAAACCTGAAGGTGGATGAGCTCTGGGATCTGTCCTCCACTTTGTTTACTTTCAGGTGCCATTGGGATGAGTTGCAAAAGCATCTCGCTTTCATCCAAAATGCTATCGAAGTAAGAAGTAAGTGGTTAATACGGAGCACGTGATCCCATTGCAGCTGTCATCGCCATTGCTGCCAGAGGTAATTCCTTAAGTAGATGCCTCCGCCTCCGATTCTGCTAATTCACCACTTTCGGATTTAGCCAGGCTTTCCAAGAATTTTCGACGGCCGGCGAAGCAACATTTTTTATCCATTCTCACTGGAACTCTGGGATCCATTCGAGGGCTTCCCCTTCAACAACTCACTCACTTCCATCCCTAATTCTGCTTGTGAAACATCGACGGTGGTCAGTGCTCGCATCAACTAGAAGGAGACCCCTCAAGCTCACGTGTTTCAGGCCGATCTCCCTGGGCTGAATAAGGAAGAGATGAAGGTAGAGGTGGAGGAGGGGAAAGTCCTCCAGATCAACGGTGAGAGGAGCAGAGAGCAGGAAGAGAAGATAGATAAGTGGCACCACGTGGAGAGGAGCAACGGAAAGTTTGTGAGGCGATTCAGGTTGCCTGAAAACACCAAGATGGATCAAGTGAAGGCTAGCATGGAGAATGGTGTGCTTACTGTCACAGTCCCTAAAGAGGAGGTGAAAAGGCCCGAGGTTAAGACCATCAAGATCTCCGGTTAGAAGCTTGCTATTTCTTGTTGATCTGCTAATGTTGTTTTTGAAGTGGAATTTGCTTGTAAATAAGTCTAATCTCTATGGCTTGATGCTTTGTTTCTTTTCGTTTCCCTGGTGTTGTAATTAGCGTTTGTCGTGCAGTAACTGTGTGGGTTTGTTAAAAGAAATAGAATCGTTTAATCTTCTGAAATTCTACTTCCACGGCCATGGCAATTGAGAATCCTCGGCCATGGAAATGGAGAAGAGCTTTGGAGAGCCTACAAAACCTGATGGTTCCAGAGAAGAGACGGAGTCTAGCTTGCAGTCGCGGGAGTTGGGATGGGGATCAATGAGTGAAGAGGGGTATTTTTGATAAAATATAATAAGGGTGTTTTACTCATAAGGCTAAAGTGTTATTTCACAGCATCACTTAACAGAGACTGACAGTAGGGGGTCCGAGTCTAATTTGGTGAAAGAGAGGGGGTATCCCTCTAATATTGGCATTCTCCAGGAGGTGGCCTTGTAAATTACCCTTCAAATAAATATGATGATCTTTATAACAACCTAAACACAAAGGACGAGGAAAAAGCTATCTATAAGATAGCTAAAATAAGGGAAATGAAAAGTAGAGATTTCCTCCATGTTAAATGTATTAAAGTGAAGATGGTAGAGTACTAATATGGAACGATGGCATTAAGGAGAGATGGAAAGATTATTTACACAGGCAACTAAATGAAGACATTTCATGTAATAATGATTCAGAAAACCGCATTACTCATCAATATATACGTAATATTAGGGTGTCTGAAGTAAAAGAAGTTTCAAAGAGGATGAAAGTAGGTAAGGCACCAAGCTCAAATGGGGTCTTAATAGAAATGTGGAAGAACTTAGGAATATAAATGGCTTATCTTGGTTAACCAAATTATTAAATAAGATTGTGAGCACAAGGAATATGCTAGATGAATAGAGGAGAAGCATTGTGGTTTCAATCTAGAAAAATTAATTCAAAGCTGCAATAACTATAGAGGCACAAAGCTAATAAGTCGTACTATGAAATTATGGGAGAGGGTTATTGAAACTCACCTAAGAAGAGAATCTACTATTTTAGAGTACCAATTTGATTTTATGCCAAGTAGATCACGACAATAGTTATCTACTTAGGAGGCTAATGAAAAAATTTAGAGTTTGCAAAAAGGATATTTATATGGTCTCATATTAACATATAAAAAGTGTATGATAAAGTCCCTAGAGAGTTAATCTGGCATATACTAGAGAAAAATGTCTCAAGTAAATATGTGGACATGATGAAAGATATGTATGATATAGCGTGGTGACTAGCTTAAGAACCGTCGGGGTCAAAGTAGTTAATTCTCAATTATACATCAAGGATCAACTTTAAGCCCTTGTTTATTTGCACGTATCATGGATGATTTAACCAGGGAAATTCAAGATGGAGTCAATCTTGGAATCAAAAGGTTTTAAGATAGTAGAACCAAATACGAAGTATATGGTGTACTTTAGGATAGAAAATGAGATGGTGATAATTGATGAAAGGGATATTCCGCAAAGTGATTATTTTAGCTATCTAGGCTCAATCATAAGTAAAGAATTTTATATAGAGGAGAATTAAAATAGGATGGGGATGGAGTAAAGAGGTGTGTTCAGAGTGTTGTATGATTGCCATATTTCTTTAAAAATGAAAGAAAATTTTTATAGTAAAATCATATGACAGGCTATGATGTATAGTGTGGAATGTTGGGTAGTGGGATGCTCCAGTTTGAAAGAATGATTTTATTCATATTGAACGAACTAAAAGAGCTAAGGGCCAGACCTAGAGGAGGAGAGAAATGCATAGATTCGGCCATGTATCAAGTATGACCTTGAATAAAGTTGATTGAAAGGCAAGAATCCATGTAGACAACTCCATTTAGTTACGATAAAGTTGAGCTATTCTTCTTGTGCATGGAATGTGAAGACTGGTTTAGGAAGTAAAGTTAGTCATTGAATCATGTAACGTTCTCACATTTTCATATTATGTGGCATAATTTGAATGCATGCAAGTGGGTCGTCACTTATCTCAACTGTCAAATTTCAACCTCAAATAAGGATGGAAATGGGTTAAAAAGTTTCATAAATTACAATATGCCATTTTATTTACTTTACTCAATTTTGATGGATTTCCCCTAATAGTTTTGAGCTAAATTTTACCGATGAAATGACTGTGGGTCCTGTATCAGATGGAAACCACCCATGCTTGCCGATGTTATATTTTAGTGACATGAAGAATTTCACAGAGCTTCATGCCCTGAATCATTATCCGTGATCTAAATACATTTAAGGGTATCATTACTGGTGTCCATTTCTATGGATTGACACATTTCTGCCATGTGGTTAATTCAGTTTGGGTGAAAACCTTGTGAAGAGCTAGAGAATCCAAGGTCGCTTAATGGAATTTACTATGTGGCAATACTTTTACTATGTGGCAAAACAAAGTATTGTAAAAATCATCACTACCAAGAGGATCCATAGACTACCGAAGGAATGCATGGACATACATGAGGGTATGTAATTAAATACAATTTCAAATTTCTACATATGATTAATCCAAACAATTCCCTACAATTTCGGATAATTGAAATTGCCACCTAGCTCTTCCATGACAACATTAGTTGTGATCTTCACCCTTGGTCTACGTGGATAAGGGGCCCAGCTAATGCGTGAAACACTCCGCCTGGGGAGTACGGTTGCAAGACCAAAACTCAAAGGAATTGACGGGGATCTACACAAGCGGTGGAGCATGTGGTTTAATTCTCTAGAAGTATTTGGATGTGTCTGGTCAAAGAAATTTTTCCCCAAATTAATAAAGAAAAAAAAAATATATATATATATATATATATATAATTTGATGATTGTATCTCTTTAACAATTATGTTAAGGTCCATTTGATTACAAGGGAAATTGAAAGGAAGGGAAGGAAAGTGAAATTTTTACCTAATAAAGAAACTTTTGTAATTATTACTGCACGTATTTGTAACTCATTACATATCATTCCGTGTTTGGTTATTAAATAAATTTTGGAAAAAAGAATACCATCCATCCACGTTCCCCATGCCCAGACACATCTCCATTTCCTTATGTGTCTAGGCGTGGAAAATATGAACAGGAAGAGCTTGTTCATGCATGACAAGAGACACAAATGCCAGAAGGTTACAAAGGTCTATGTTATAACCAAATTGACGACATTGATTACTGCAAATTTATGGATTAGGGGTAGACAAGGGCTGGCTATAATCTTAGCATGTCTCCACCCCCACGCACTTGTTATAGGCTTAGCATTTGTGACCTTTTGTAGGAAAAAAATACAAGATCAGTCAAAGTCAATTTGACCCAACCTTGAGCCTGGCATGATTGGATTGGGCCTAGGTTGAGTTTTGGTGACCTAAGATTTGATTAGGGTTTTAAAAAACCCGATCCAAGCTGGCTTGTTTTACCCCTATTATTATGACTTAGGAAAGGTTTCTAACAAAAAAAAAAAGAAAAACCCTAAAGGAAGCTGGAAAGGTTTTCTGAATGGTAGGGTCAACCACTCATAGTGATGTTTATGAATGATGAACAAGCTCTTCCGAAATCAAGGGAGCCAATCTGGCTATCTCCAACTCCTCATAACACTAGACACTATCCTAATATGGTACAAAGACAAATCTATTCAACATGCTGAGGCAAAAAAGGTCAAAACAATGTTCAAGATTTCCTCTGGATAAGGAGATTCTCAGGACGCACTACGAGGATATAAAAGCACCCACTTAGAGATAGCGTGGGTCATCTCATTCCCAAACATGTACGAAATTACAAAAGGAGGACCTCATCATAAGAATGTCCTAGATAATACACAAGATAGAAGAAGGGGGCCTAGAAGAGCAAGGATCCAAGAATTTTATAAGAAAGAGGCAATCCGAGAAGACAAATACCTCAGAAATGCCAAGCCGTCGAGCATAGGATAGGCCCATTCGAACTGCTAAAGCCTCACCCACCACTGCAGGAGCAAGGGCTAGGTGATTGGAAGCAATCAGCTTAAGGTGACCATCAAGACCAAGAATGGCACACCCGATACCAAGAGCCCTAGGCAGCACGCTTGTCGCTGCATCCAAGAAGATGGAAAAACAGCTTATCTATGGTGGACGCAGTGCAATCTCACCCGGAGGGTCCAAACTCTCCGAAGCCCTGTAAGTGGCATGGATAAGTGAAGTAACCCCATCAACCAACCTCAAGACTGAAGTCAACCACAAGTGGAGCGGTGGGATTGTATCCCTGAAACATCGAGCATTATTTCTACGCTTCCAAATTTCCCACAAAATCATAGCATGAGATGCAAAACAACATTGCCTTTCCATCTTGGAGGCATCAAGAAGCCGTCCCCACTTTAAGATATAAGGATAGGCCTTGGAAGCAAACCATACCTTCTTAGCAAAAGGGCATTCTAATAGGGCATGCTCAACCGACTCAGCCACAACACATCTTTGCTTCAAACTTGCAAGCACTCCAATAGCTCCAAGACAAGCTTTCCAAATAAAGGATTTCACTTTTGGTGGAATTTTGGAATTCCAAATGATTTTCATACCTCTTTCGGAGTAGGCTGAGCCTTCACTAGTGATTTGGACGAGCAAGGAGAATGCTGAGCCCCCAATCTATAAATAGAATTAACAGAGAAAGCACCATTTAGGGTAAGCCCCTAACACATCTTATCCAGACCTCCTTCAGAGCTAATATTGATTTAAGTAATACACTCAATCTCAAAGGGAAGAAAATAAGTCCGTAGCTTCTTCATATCCCACTTTGCTTGCACATCAATTAGCTCAAATACTCTAAGGTATGGGCAATCTGGTAGCAAAGGGAGGTGGAGTCTGAAGCCCTCTAGGACGGTATCTAAGGGTCCTCCCAAATCTGAATAGAGATACCTTTTCCAACAATCCACAAAATACCCTTCTCAAGTAATTGTCTTCCATGCAAGATACTTCTCCAAGCCCAAGAAGATCTACCTCCCGCTTGAGCATCTAAGAAATTCCTATATGGGAAATAAATACTCTTTAGAAGGCATGCCCAAAGAGACTTACCATTTGTAAGCAAATGCCACCCCAATTTCACGAGCAAGGCTTGGTTCTGGATGTTTAGGTCTTTTACCCCAAGACCACCGTCCAACTTTGGAAGGCAAAGACAATATCCTTACCCACTCAATGGATCTTCCTCTCATAATTTTTCTAACCCCATAAGAAATTACAATTGTCCTATCATCCAATAGGCCTTGCAGGAGCTTAAAATGAGATGTGATAGGAGGGGGCTGCTGTCTCCATAGACTTGATCAGGACCTCCTTTCCTGCAGGAGATATGAACTTCTCCTTTCACCCCGCAATTTTACTAATGGTTCTATCTTTGATGTGTTGAAAGGATGTAGTCTTGTTCTGTCCAATTTCGGATGAGAGCCCAGATAGACCTCAGGATGTAACAGACCATCTACCTAGATAATTTTAGCAAAGTTACGTCAAATCCTGATAGTGATATTTGGCGAGAAAGAGGCAGATGATTTTTGCCCATTTATAGCTTGACCTGAAGTCCCATAGTAGAGAGAAGGGGCATCCCCAAGACTTCAAAGAGATATGACCAAGACCAACGAGGCAGCGGCAAAAGTGTCCTTCCATGGGCGAGGGTAAAGAACGCCATTATCCCAACACAATATCACCCCTAAGGACTTAGGGTTGCCCCTTAGGCAGATGGCATACATTGTCAGCCTTTACCTTTCTGTGGCTTTTTTTTTTAATAAAGGTTTTATTGGTAAACAAAAAGGGAAAAAAACTTTTCCAAATAAAGAGGTTTCACTGAATACAAACAAATAATGTAATAGGACATACAAATTCCGTGCTACGATTGCATGTTTTGTGCCACGTATTCCAATTAACATACAATCATGAGTTTGCATTACCTAACCCAAACCCATGTCCATTCTACAAGAAGTAGAATATTGGATTTCTAATGGTATCCATCTGCTTCCTTCATCTCACCAGGTGACCAAACCTCTGCTCATTACCCAACAAAATCCAACATTTTCCTTTTCCAACCATGACATTTTAATATGCACTTCTGTCATTGATACTACTTTAAAACATCACTAAAGGATACATAATTTTCCTGCCTAAGCAGTGAAGTTCTCCCGCTGGTCCAGTTCACAGCTGAGCAACTAGTGTAGCCCCTACTTATGGAACTTGGTCATCGATCAATTAGCGAAGAATTGTCTATTCAAGGCAATGTGAGATGCCATAAGGTTGAACCAGAGCATTACGGGGTGTTTTGCGAAGGTGGAAATCGAAATTTTGATCAATTGGATTATTTTGGATTTATTTTTTTTTTAAGCTTGTTTTTATGTGTTTCAAACAGACCCTTTTTTGAGTCTTGAATCTTTTTTGTTTTATGTATTTTTGTTCATGTAATAGCTTGTAAAGATAACGGATCATTAAATGTGCAGATGCTGGTGCATTGGTCTTGATTTGTAATTAATGAATGAATGCAAGGACTAAGTTTTCTACTTGATAATTGATGATAGTTCTATGGAAAAAGAATCCCAACTCACATTTCCAGCATTGTAGATTTGTAGTGCAGTCCCTTTTGTTCTTAAATATGTTTAGGTCAGCATTTAGATAGGTAACACTTAATTAATGAATATGAAAAACAACTACAAATCTTTAACAAAAAGTTTGGGGAAGATGATAATGATCAGACAAACTACCTATAACAAGTACTGAAAATTTTGCAGACGCCATTTGCCACTGTGGACTGATATCAATGACTCCCCTAAAAGAAGTTGAACTCTTCCACATTGTCAAAGCTGAAACAGTCTTTCCAAAGTAGGGGAGACATTTCAATATGAAGAACTAAGGAAGTGAAATAACTGCAATTTTATAATATAAACAAAAGTTCTTTTGCTATTTCCAAACATCTCTAAAATTTTTTTGTATCTATATTATTGAATGGCCATCAGAGATGCCTTGTTATCAATTATCTAAAAACTCGAACCATAGACATGTCCTTTTTTTGTGGGGAGTAAGATGGACACATCTATTTATGTAATGCAAAAATTGGTTTTCCCAAAGGCAATAAACAATGTGCAACAAGATATATATATATATATATATATAGAGAGAGAGAGAGAGAGAGAGAGAGAGAGAGAGAGAGAGAGAGAGAGAGAGACTTCGAGGAGTGAGAAATTTTACCAAAAAAACTGTGTAAGAGATATGTGTATGTCATCGAAATTTTTTTCAATGTCTCCTCTTAATTAATTTATTTAGATTATAAAATTATTATTTAAAATAAGGGAGAAGGTTCCCTATAAGGCAACGTGGCCCTACACCACTAGTAGAAGCATTATGATTCAAATTTGCCTTATTTTCATTACTTTCCAATTTCTCTGTATATTATTCATGTTTGGTTTGATCTCTAGAGAGTCAACAGTGTCCCTCCCGCCTTTGGATGAGAATATTGGATAGTGAAGCACTTGGTGGTGTACCATTCTCCTATAACAACGAATCTTGTTTCCTGTACAATTACAATGTAAAAAAAGAGAACGAAATAACACAATTAATTGTATAAGAGAATTTATGTATCACCGAAAGAAACAAGAAACTGGACTACTGACCACTGGAGTTGCTGAGAACAGTAGAATTTGCACCTTCTGCATTATGAGGATCGGGCTACTCTGTAGTGCGCTACACTGTAGCACAGACTGCTGGGAGCCCTCAGACACTCAGCCCATGGCATGGATGTGCAGCCCAAGGTGCTCTCAGCCCTTAGACTGAGCTATACAACGTGTTGCGCAACAAAAGATTCCCATCCGGATTATGATCATCTTCCCAAGACCCTGCAGTGGCAGTAGCCCTGCATTGGGTACAAAGTGGCATCCTATCATCAATTTATTATAGTTATAAACAGGTTATAAAGGACGACACTGACATACTTCAGAGTCACTCCGCTGCCCAAAATCAAGGACTACCATTACCTATCTTACAAAGTAAAGGCAAATTAGTGACTGCCGCTTAAACACAAGTACTCCTGCATTACAAGCAGTTACTTCGACCTGGAAAAATGTGATTCACAATAATACAGATCGGGCTCCTCTCCGACGACTGTACCCTCCAACGCCCTTTCAACGACCATTCAAGAGCTGGGGGGCTTCGTCACACATCCCAACACCTACCAATACCTAGGAATGTATGTCCAAACCTTCCCAGCCCTTGGATGAATCGTTGGAGGGTTGTTGGAGAGGATCCCAATTCCCCATAAGCTGGACACTTAACCAGACCCAAATCAACCCGTAGAAAGGCTGCAGGTCTTTCTGCCCCTTTTAAGGGGGAAAAAAACCTCTGCACAAAGGAAACAGGAGTGAATATTTAAGACCCATCAGACAATGTAAAATGCAATATCAACATAGAGCATGCTATTCCAAGGAGAAAACACTGAAATTACCTCAATATGCCAAAGGAGGAGCTCAGCAGTCGAAGTCCGAACACAAGCCCCTAATTGATAAAGATCAGGCTCAGTAGCACAGGGCTTCATCTGAATATGGAAAACAACAAAAAACAAAAAAGGTGGATGTTAGTCTGAAACATTGTTAGTTAAAACGGGAACGGCAAAAAAACAGAGACATACGGTACGTGTTTTAAACAGATAAAAACGATGAACGGTACGGTAAAAAAAAAAAGGTCAAAAAAAGGGGAAACGTCAAACGGACGGAAACGAACGGTACGAGTATTAAACGTGTAGTTTTCAAAAAAACGAAACCAAAAAAAGGCAATATATCATCATGTAATTTGAGAGATTATTGCCTGTATACCTGCATCTAATGTTCTAAACTACATCAACATCAAACATTCATGCATATATCATCCAAAATATAGCATCCAATGTAAATTCCAAATTAAAACTTAATACACCATATTAAAAAAGACATGTCCAAAATATATATAAAAAAAAAAA
>NC_056564.1:10710058-10799308 GCF_013358625.1 Macadamia integrifolia | reverse complement strand
TTTTTTTTTTTTTTTTTTTTTTAAATAGTATGACAAAATTCCTATTTTGCCCTTACAAAACGTATACGCATTTTAAACGTGCATTTAAAACGCGTTTAAAACGTTTTATACCGTCGTTCCCCTTTTTTCCCGCATTGTATGGAAGCATACGGCAAAACGCGTTTTAAACGGCAAAAAAACGCGTTTTAACTAACAGTGGTCTGAAATACCAGAAAGAGAGCTATAACAAAGTACAAAGACAACAAAAGCACACTACACAACCCATCTTCATATGAAATTAGTATCCATTGTACAGTGGAAGCCTTTCCGAAGCTTTAGCAAACATAGTAGAACA
This sequence comes from Macadamia integrifolia, assembly GCF_013358625.1. Taxonomy (NCBI): domain Eukaryota; kingdom Viridiplantae; phylum Streptophyta; class Magnoliopsida; order Proteales; family Proteaceae; genus Macadamia; species Macadamia integrifolia. The sequence goes on along the minus strand of NC_056564.1, from coordinate 10,798,974 downwards.
TAGTTGTCAAGACGACAGGCACCTTGGTGGTGTCGCTTTGGTTTCCCCCCGCCCCTGACCACTTGGGGTCACCTAGCTGCTGGCCCCACCTTGACAACTATGGTTTAGAAGATCCATCAGAGGAAAAGCCAACAAATAAACAATAATGCAAGAGTAATAACTGCTCAAACAGAAATTTCAGAAACAATCTCCAGATAATCTAATGCAGATTCAATGGCTCTACAGACAGAACCAACCCGGACAGTAAAGCACGAGAAATAATGCAGATTCAACTGAGTTGTATTAGTTTATAGAAGTTTGGAGGTCCAACCATGAAACCTTAGGGGGTTTATTCTTTCCTCCATTTCTTCATTTGTTTTCTTCTTCTAATATCATCTGCTACTGCTCAACAAATTAGTATGTATTCTATTTTTGCATTCTCAATCTTTTAAATTTTATTGATCTTAAAATTTAATTTGATATTAAATCCTAACCCTACATCTTTCTTTTTCTTTTCTTTTGGTACTCAATTCTAACCATACATCTAACACCATGATACATTGTGATCCTCTTTGCTGAAATCCCTAATCTGCCACTTTTTTTATTCGCCCTGCTAATTGTAGAATAAATTCTCCCCTATTCATCCTACCGATCCAATTTGAATGAGGATTGAAGGTTCATGGATAAGAGGCATCAAGCAGATCCTGAAGCATGACTGGCTTTAGACAACCCATTCAAAATGTGTAACTAGCTAGTTTTATGAGTGGAGTTAACACTTAGCTTCTATCAAGAATTCAAGATGCATTTGCCCAAAGAACTGAAATATGATAAGTCAGCATCTCCCTTTTACTGATTGTACTCATTTTGTTTATCAATTAGAAGACTTTAGTGTACTGGAAATGCAGGTAATAAACTTCTTAAACTATAAACATCTCAAAATACCAAAGCATCTAGATTCATCACCCTTCAAGTCACCATCACCATACTTCAGCCAAAATTTGGCAACATGAAAAAGAAAATAACTGTTGTAGACATCAAAGAGAACTTTCACACAAGCTGGCAGTTGCTCAAAATTCAAAGTAGATACACCAGCAAATATGTTACCTGGGAAGTTAAATATATCACACACGAAAAATAGAGGATAACAACTGAAACATTCTTCTCTTGTTACTATTTCTATTTTTCTCTTAAGAAATTAATGCTAAAAATGAAAATAAAAACCATTGTGTTTGTTCCATTAAAGTGCAAGTTTAATCAAAGCTCTATGGCATAAATGAACAAGCATTTGCACTAAGACCAATTAGAAGGCTGAAGGAAACCACTGCAACAAGCCAATGGATCCTAATCTAAGCAGGCAATACAATTATTCATCATTATTCTACAAAGTAAGACTTGGATGGTGTAATAGTAAATCAAATAAAATATAAGGTTAAAACAATGTTTGACCCGTATCTGTCCACACAAGAGATCTCTTACCGTGCAGTCATCAGAAGCCATTGCTTGATATAGGAGTATCAACTATGGCACATCCAAATTTAGGAGAGGCCATCCATGATGCTCCAAATTAAAAAATGGAACCAATAAAGGAAAGACCAAATACATAAGAAACACCAACTCATTTCATGATCGACTTAAATCCTAACCTAATTGTTTTTTTCCACATTCCAAGATGTACATTCTAGTTGACTTTTGAGGAACTGATATTTGGATCATCTAAAACACCTCTTTCTCATACCCAAAATTAATTTGGCCCCAAAATTTCCTGAAACTCAAAAACAGTTAGGGCATCATTCTTTTACTTATGACAAATCAAATGAGGAGGATTGGAAGAGAACAAGTTGCCATATGAAAACACTTATGTCCTGCAGGACTGTTTCTGGGCCAGAATTTTTTTTTCCGCTGTTCCAGGGGAATACTTTGCATGGTAGAAATGTGTTTAGTAACATGTCGTAAGAAACAGTTCTGAATCAGAAAAGAAATAGAAATGCGTTTTAAGGCACAATAACAGAAGCACTTCTATGACACCCAATTTCAATATTGTAGGGTATATAAGGATTTAAGTAGAAATTTTTAGCTTATGTATGTCTCATTGACCAAACGATCAAGTATACTATCTATTAGGGGTGAAACAGGGCCAGGTTGGACCGGGTTTCTTAAAACCCTAACCCAACCCTAGGTCCTCAAAATTAAACCCAGGCCCAACACGGCCCTAATTGACCCTGTCAGGGACAGGTTGGGTCAGGTTGGGTCGGGCTGGGCTAGGTTGGGTTGACCCTAGCTTTTGCAATGGTTGGATTAACCTTGATTGACCTGTTTTCGTCATTCTATCAACAACAACAACAACATCCAAAACCTTATCCCAACTTAATGGGGTCGGTTACATGGGGATTCCAAGCAAGGACGAGTGCAAGGATCCATGCAAAAAGATTGAGGGTTATAGCAAATTATAATAAGTGCCGGTTGTCAACCAGATGCACCACTACAAATCAGCCTCACGCTTATAACGACAAACTATAATAAGGTATTGGTTGTCTACCTGACGTACCATATAGATCAGTCAAGACAAAGCGTCCTACATGCATTACGTCCACCACCAAGATAATCCATCACCCAACCTACTTTCATAAAAGGAGGAATGAGATAACGAATTCTTGATAGCCCCGCTAAGCACGAAAGTAATAACTCGAACACAAAAATCCGCATTAAAAACTATGTAATCACACACAACTCCACATTAAAGACTAAAAAGGCAACACACAACTCCACATTAAAGACTAAAAAGGCAACAAACAACTCGAGCCGAAGGTATCTGTGAATAGCGGTTCAAAGCACCAGCATAAAGCCCACCACCACAAGCAAAACAATTGCAACTCACATGCGTTATGTGCACCACCAAACCTACTACAGTGTAATAAGGACTTGGTAGAAGAAAACTCGATGGCCCCACTAAAACATAGAATCAATACTTTTAACCAATTTATAAGTAGAAAATCAAGTTGCCATGATTCATGTGCATGGTTCACCTGCTCCCCATTTTCCACATTCTCATCATAAAAATAAGAAAGGGACGTTGACCAAGGTTTAACAATTATAAAACTCACGAAATCAATCTAAATGACTCAATTGGGCTTATATTCCTACTAATATAATTTCCATTACTGATGAACAAATATTCTTATTTGCTGATCTATTCAATGCTGGAATCTGACCAGCAATTAATGTGGGTATTTCCGTCTCCAGATTAGGATATGTTCTTAAATTAAAGCCATGAAATAGGTAGTTGGAAAATTAAAATTGGAACTAGCTCAATTTCGCAGAGTTGGAAGCCTTTGCACAATTCACTTCTGATCTTGATAAAGCTAATCGGAATTAATTGCAAGAGGTCAATGACTGCGTGAATTGCTCAAACAATCCCAATGAGGCCCCTCTCACGTTAGAAGAACAGATAGTTACTATTTATACTAGATCGAATAGATAGTTACTTGATTCATTTGAAATTGGATAAAGAAAGAAATTTCTTCTTCAGTTATGTAACTACTTAAAACCGAGCAAGAGCTAGAAAGAGGCCCTAAATTAAAAATGAAAAATGAAATACCAATAGGAGCCCTAAATTCTAATATAAAAATTCAGGGTTAAATTTTGGGCCAAGTTGAGGCCTCAACCCAAGCCCGACCCAACCCTGACCTAGGGTTGGGGTTTTTCAGCCCGAACCCGCCCTCAGGGTCAGAAAACTTGGCCCAAGCCCTGTTTGGGTTCAAGGAGGGCCAGGGTGGTTCGGGTTGTTAGGGCCAAACTTTCACCCCTACTATGTACCATCCCCTCTTTCCATAGAGGAGAGAAAAAATCAAAGATATAGTGATCGTGCCATTGTGCAGTCATCCAAAAAAAAGGTGTACCTATTGCAAGAGACTTTCGCCACTCCTGGGTCTGGGAGGGTCATAATGTACGCAGATGATGTAGATCTGAAGGTCTACTCAAGGAGGAATAAGAGGGTCGACCGCAATGGCTGATTGGGTCGACCAAGGCTGCTTCTATGGCCCACGGTTTGCGCTATGATGGGGTTATTAGTTACTTATTAGTTTCTAATTTAGTTTCTATTTTTCAGTCTTAAATTAGTTTCTAATTTCTGCAATAAGCTAGTTTCTAATTTTATTAGATTTCAATTTCCAGTTTTAGTAACTACATGATGGTGGTTTATTTAGTCAATATTTAGAAACTTTGGGTTTCTATTCTTTGTAATCTTATACCCATCATTATAAATAAAGAAGAGCACCATATTAAGGCCCACGATTTGAATTTTAAGAAAAAACTCTCTTGTTGCTGCCGCTGGGTATCCATGGCTGTTCCTTGTATCTGATCAGGGAATAAGGACTTGGTGTGTAATCCAAGTGACTCCTTGCAGCGTGAAGTCCAGGAGGTCTGCTTCTAGTTATTATTCTCTTTAAGTTCTCTTTTATTCTCAAGGTTTATCAAGGCTACAAATCAGGTATGTGAATTCTGAACCAGCCCAGAATTATTCTGCAAAACAGAGCATCTACCCCTACTGGAAGACCCAGATCTGGTTGTCAGATTGGCCCAGTTTTTTGGTCGATTGTTCCCTATTATCCAAGCATGGTTCGACCCAATTTTGGGCTAGTTCTGTCCATCCAGTCGTGAGTTTTAGAAATCACCAAATCTTTGTCTTTTAGTGACCTGCTGTGTTCTAAATTGAGATTGATGGCTGTGACTGATTTTATTTTGTTTCCTTGAGATTGTGGATCATTATTGCTGCTGATTTGAACCTCTAAAAGTCCTCTGAAGTTTCTGGTTACTTATTTACTTAGTTAACTACTGTTCTGCCCTACTCGATATTGGTGATCTGAAATCAATCAACTGCTGAAATTGTTACTGTTCTGTTATGGTTTGTGGACTGTTGATACCATATTCTGGTTGCTGGTTAGTCCTTTTGTTTGGTGTTGATATCTGATTATAGAGCTCCAATTTCTGGGTTTGACAATTCTGATTTTAAGGACTGTTGACTAGTTAGTATTGGACTGTTACTGCTGTTTACTGTTGGGTGTTTCCTGCAGTTTTGGGTCTGGTTTGGTTGTCAAATCCAGTCCTACATTAGCAGCCTTACCCCCCCCCCCCAACTTTGTGAAGAAGTTGTTTCCTGAATTAATAAGCCTTGGGTGGGTTGATTATATATGTGTTGGGCCTATGGTCTAATAGGTGTTCATTGTAATGTACCACTTTAATGGACTTAAAATATCGATAGGAGGTAGGAATACAGAATTCATTTCATTTATTTAATTAGAGTCCTTGTTCGAATCAATTCCCCTTTATTATTTCAGTTTCCTAGTCAGTTCATCTTACCTTATCAGTTCAGGATTGGTTTAGGTCTTTCTTTTTTTGAGTATGAGAATGTTTTGAGTCTTCTATATACGTTTTTGAGGAGCAACAACCTTGTACACGAATTTGAATAAAGATTTTGGCTTGTTGCCTTTCATTCTATGGTGATTCAGAATGCTCCCTGATGTGATGATTCAGTAGGCTCCCAAGAGCATGGTTCGAGAACTCGATCAAAAGCGAAATTTCGCAGGTTACGACCATATCCCTAAGGGTCAAAACCATGATTTTGTTAACACTTGAGATGTATAGGATCAGCTTTACTCCACAAAAAATAACAAAAAAAAAAAACAATACAAAAACACAATTCACAAACAAGGTTTGGATTTTGTCAAGGATTTTTAGAAAGGCCTTTGAGAAGGAATCAAGGAACAAGGAAGAACCACTGATCTAGGCGACCATTTTGCTCCGGCAGCAGTGAGTTTGCTCCGGCAGCGGTGAGCATCATTCTTCTTTGACAGGAGTAGAAATATAGTGGATGACCTTAAGGGTTAGGCACTCATTTTGGCATCATAGAGGTAACTATAATAAATACTTGTATTTTTTATGTCTTCTTTTCTTTATATTTATAATTTTATTTCATAATTATGTATTTATATTATATGTTAATATGATTGATGATTGATGAAGATGAACTTAGTTTTTCACTTTATCAATTTGTTTTCTTGATGAATATCTTACATTGGTATGAATATGAACTTTTAATATTTATTTAACATATGAGTAATAGGATTCAATTAGGATTTGAGCCAAATATATTGGTTTTATAAAAAAATTACATAGGAACGCTTTAGTCAATAAGGCGACGTTTTATGCCCGTCTTATCGCTAAGGCGCTCCGAAAGACCCTCAAAAGCCTCCGTCGCCTTACCGCCTTAAAAACTATGGTCAAAACGATATGTTCTGTGACTTTTAAAGGTCAAAGGTTTTGACCAAGTTTAGACAAGTTTCGACCAAATTCAAAGATTTCAACCAAACCAACTAGTTCACCCTTTGGGTGGAACCAAGTCCTATATAAGTTAGTTTGAAAAGAAACCCAAGCCTTCTTCAGCAGATTTCGACCCTCTCTTCTTAGTTTTTTTTCCTAGGAGTGGGAAACTTGGAGAAACAATGGAGATTTCCATTTTTTGCCTACCAAAGTTGAATCTAAGAGTGGTTCTTGCTTCATCTATATAAGAAAGACAACTTGGACAAAAAAGGTAAGTCCCAACTTTCCCAAAAATCAAATTTTTTATAGAATATACTTGTAAATAGAGTAGAATTATGTAAATTTTTTATATGTTACTTAGGAGGACCCAATCTACGCATTCAAGGTGGATGAATTTTATTTTTTTTTTTATGGATTTTTTTTTTTAAATGCATTTACCTACAACATATTTCAGTCAACAACTCAGCGTAATGATTACCGAACCTTTGGTTCACCACACAAGTATGACTTTATGTGTTTTTTTTATGAAACTAATTATGTGAATGTGTTAGTAGTGTCTAAAATAGGATGCACACAAAAAATCAGGAAAAAAAAAAAAAAAAAACACTGTTTGGGGGTCGAAACCTAAGTTTCCAGATCAGGAAAAAAACACACTCTTTGGGGGTCAAAACCTAAATTTCCACCAAGCCGGGAAAAATTCTCTGGTTTCCTCGAAATTTCCTAGTTTTCAACCGAAATTTCGGTCTCCCCAAGGGTCGAAACTCAATACCTTGAACCTTACCCAAGTGTTGGTTCCAGGAATCTTTGGTGGTGATTCCAGCCCTGCAGATCAGGTTGTGATTCCTGATCATATGATTTCTATCTTTTCTGTTATTTGTTTTCTATTTCGGTTTCATCTTCAAAACCCAGAAAGAAATACTATCGTCGGTCATACGTTAGTTTCTGACTTCAACTTGGATTCCTCCAAATCTCTTGTTTTAAAATTTGACCTCCAAATTCTGGTTTCAGTTCTCTGTTCTGCCATTAGTTCTGAATCTTGTGATGGTTCCAAAAATTCCTAGCATTGATTCCCATAAATTCAGTTTTCCGGTTCTGCTTCGAAATTATGTTTTTATATTTTTGTTACTGTTCAACCAATCATTAAAGCCTTAAATGATCTCTATTTAGAGCCCCAATTCTGTCCATTGATTCTGCAATATTGAGTTGTCATTCGACTCCTTCCCCAAGTAGGATTACTCCATCAGTGTGAATATGATCATCAGATTTTGATCACACTTTCAAGAAATATTATACATTAAAATCAGACCCTTTCCCTTGATTGGCCAAATCAGCCGTATTGTTATTCTGTAATTAGTTTTCTTTTCAAATTTGCTTTGTCCTTTCTTTCCTACTATCCTGTCACAAGCTGATCTCCCACTGAATTTCACTAGTCCGGGATAAGCACTGCATTAGTTTACCACGGTCCAAACCTTCCAAATTTGGTTTCAGCACACAACCTTGCCATCTAAGACATGCTACTGGTATCTTTTCCTTCAGTTAATATTTTCACTTTTGGAAGTTTGGTCCAGTAGCCATGCATCGCTAACGCCATGGTAATCAATCAAGTCCTTTTTTTGCTCATTTATCAGAGAAGAAAAATCTTCAATAATCAGAAATTAAATGAAGGTAACCAAACATTCAGCCTTTAGATAACTTGATACAACAAAAACAAAAAATTTAATCAGCATTCATGTACTAGCATTGCCTTGTAGAAACTCGTATGTGCAATGTCTGAATTCATTTATCCATTATGTACCAAAAGAAAAGGTGTGGGGGGGGGGGGGGTTGAGGGACTCAAAAGGGGCTAAAGAAAGCAAATGAAACCCTAAATAATTGCAGAGGAACTGTTCAACTCAAGATTGGGGTGGGCGGCGGGATTTAAAATGTTAATAGGAGAACGGGAGAACGGAAGGAGTTGAGGAGGGTAGGGATTAAGCATGACCCACAATGCATTAAGGTTCCAAACATTCCATATAAAAAATTTTTAGAATTTTTAAAGAAAGAAAGAAGAAAAGTGTAAAGGAAAAAGAAGTAGACAACTCACGGATGCAAAGTCCCACCCAAACTTGGTGATGAGTGAAGTATCTTCTTCCACTCTTCAGTTGTAGTCTAGCAGAGTTGAAATTGCAGCACGCACACCCTAAGCTCAACTGCTCATTGTGTCACACACCCACGGAGTAAGTTCATAGAGAGAGAGAGAGAGAGAGAGAGAGAGAGAGAGAGAGAGAGAGAGAGAGAGAGATGCAGGGAGAACAAAGAGATAAAGAGAGATGAAAGAGAGGCAGAGGTCCAGACAGCTTATCAGAGCGAGGGCATTCATGTTTTTTCAATAGGGAGAGGGTTCGGAGAAGAATACTCACGGAAGAGAGAGGGAGATGAAAGTGAGACATGTCTCGAGTCGAGGGCTTCCATTTTTAGTTTCTTCGAATGCTCCTGGAAAGAACAGTTTCAATTTTTGTTCCAAACACCCGGTTCGTTCTTCGGGAACACAAAAATAAACTGCCGTTGCCAAAAATGTTTCTATTCTATTTGTGTTCCAGTAGAAGAAAATTACAGAAGAACACTCCACAAGAGTGTTACCGAACACTAGTGGTTGTCACCCAGGCCACCTCTATCTCAAACCGTCACCCACCTCTAAGCAGGGATTGAGCTCCTCTGTGGTGCAACATAGTGTCTAGCATGCATCCAACGGCCAGAAACGTCTGGCACGAAGCCCAAGACGGTCACACGCAGCTCAAGGCTTTGCTAGGCGTTGGATGCGTGTTGGACATTGTCTTGCGCCAAAGAAGAGCAAATCCTCTCAGGAGTTCATCTACAAAATGACTCTCTCTCTCTCTCTCTCTCTCACCATGGCCCACCTAGCCAAAAGTCTTTTGGCAAAACAACACCTCCCTCCCCGCCACAAATATCTCTCCTTTGATCGCCCATTTTCTATGCCATCCACCAGAGCTAGAATCGAAAAGAAGCCATGGATCGAACTTCTGTATGTAAATTTTTAGATACCCATCAATGAAATTCCAAGAGAAGAGGAACAAATTTAATAATTTCTAAAGAAATTTATCAATAATTTGGGTACCTGAGCGTGCCGAGAGACTCCATATGTCGATTACTACTTTCGTTAAAAAAGACACCGATGAAGACACCATATGACTGACGGTAGGGGGTTTGAGTCTAATTTGATGAAAGAGAGAGGATGTTCCTATAATACTGGCATTCTCCAAGGGTGGCGTTGTAAATTACCCTTAAAATAATCATGGACTTCATGTATCAAACATTTTCAAAAGTATTTTAGGAAAGTGGAATGGTAACAGAGTTTTTGTAATTTTTGGGTATAGTGTTTGGGTGTTAATGGCATTTTATGAGTGAATTATAATGGTAGGAAATTGTTCTGAAACATGTTTTACCAAATGCCATTGTTGTTCACGCTAAGCTAGAGTAAAAAACACAGTTCCACAACAAAAACAAAAAAACTGGTTCTCCCAAAGAACAACGTTAATAGAACAAAAACATTACAAAATGCAACCTTATATTTTAAGAATAAATTGCTCTCCTATTAATTTCAACATTTATAAAACTGCAAAATTTGAATTAACTAGGTGTCTACGATAAGAAATATTATGGACATTCTGAAGAATCTAATGTATTAGAATCATTAATTGGCCATGGAGCAAAAAATATTTAGTTCCGAGCCTCAGCCTTTTCAGCTGCTGTTGAAATTCAAGTTTATCTCCAGCTTTTTTCTTTTCTTTTTTTTTTCCAATGGCTTGCATACGAAACACAATACTATTTCATTGGTATTCCAAAGTGTGATCTTTTATGAGTTTCAAAAAATGGTATGCTATTATTTTATGACATCCTTCATGAGAAATATATATTCTTAAGCAATGCAACTAATATTTGAATGTTAATACTCCTAAATAGAAATAATTTTGATTTCCAATTTTGACTTAATATTAGATTAGATTTATTTTTTTTTAGTAAATATTAGATTTGATTTCAAGACCTTAATTTTTTTTATCCAAAATGACAAATTCAAACAGATATGTTGGAAAAACTATTTTCTCACATTGCTTTCTTGAAGATATTAAAAAAATAAAATCAAACTCCATTCCATCCCAACATGTTATGCACTAATATTGAGGTTACTCACAAATCAACGACAACATATATTAAATAGATGAATATAGGTGATATAGCCAAAATAACCTCTCGGTGGGGGCAATGACACGTGTTGCCTCTGAGACACGTGTCCTCCGCCAGACGAAGGTTCCAAGAAACCACTCACACTCGAGTACGCTCAATCACCGAGGCACGCTCGCAGAATCACGCGGGATCACGTCGTCTGCATGAGGGGAATATTCCCCCCAGAAGGTTGGACGTATTCGAGTGGGACTCTAAGAGGGAAGAAGGGGGAAAACCCTAAACCCTAAGAGCTATATAAGAAGGCACGGAAGAAATGGGAAGGTAAGTTCTGATACCCTCACCATTACTCCCTTATTGAACTGTGCGGCCGACCCTGACTTGAGCGTCGGAGGACTAACCCCGGACAAAGCTCCGGGCCTCCGTCGTCTGTGTTTGTGTAGGTTCGACTAGCGGGGTATTTTTGGCAGCAACAGATTGGCACCGTCTGTGGGAACGACGGTAATAGTGGGGAGAACCTACAACCGAAAGAGGACGAGAGCGACGTCCAACATAGACATGGGGGAAGAACCTTCAGGGGAGCTTCCTTCCTCAGCGGAGACAGGACGAGAAAGGGGCCATGACGACTGGGAAGTGTCCGTCAGATACCAGCGTTCGGCTGGATATTCAGTACGTGAAGGCAGCGACCATCAGCCTCCCGCAGCCCAGGAGTACGTAACGAGGCAGCAGTTCGAAGACCTCCAGGACAAATATAACCGAATGGCCGAGACTATGAGGGAGGTCTCCAAAGCTGTCTCCCACAGGACCGGTGGAGCACCCCCAGGTCCCCACGTCCAGTTTGAGAGGGTTCGAGATGAAGATCGAAGCAGTACGGGATCGACAAGGGCCGGTCGTGACCCTCGAAGCCGAGCAAGGGAGAGTCCCGCGCCTCGGAGTAGGATGCGACGCGCCGCCAGAGACCCGCATGGGGATCAGCAACAAGGAGACAAACAAAGGTCTGAGGACTCAGGATTAAAGAGGATGATCTTAGACCTGAAGGATGAGATTAGAAAGGTGGCAGAAAACCAGACGGGGAACCGCGAGCCCGACCTCACCAATGACATGGCCTTAGCTGACGAGGTCATGAGGGACCCGCTCCCAGTCAGTTTTCACCTGCCCAAGTACGACACTTATGACGGGTCAGGGGACCCCGTCGATCACCTGGAAGGTTTTAAGGTCGCCATGCAATTCCATCGCGTCTCAAAAAATATTATGTGTCGTGCCCTTCCATTGACGTTCAGGGGGGCGGCGAGGCTGTGGTACAACCGACTGCCGACGAAGTCGATCCACAGCTTCAGCGACCTGAGCTACTTCTTCGTGAAGGGGTTCTCTAGTAGCCAGCCCCTCCAGAAGACTACGTTGAACCTAACCAACGTCAAACAGCAAGAAGGGGAATCGCTGCGGAACTACATGAAGCGATTCCAACAAGAAAAGATCACAATCAGGGGCCTAGACCCAAAGGAGGAGTTCACGGCCCTGCTAGGAGGCGTCAAGGACAAGGAGTTGAAGAGGTCCCTGGCGAAGCATACGCCTAGAGACCTGACCGAGCTGAGGGCGCAATGCGATAAGTACATCCAGATGGAAGAAACCCTCCAGGCCGATGAAGAAGTCGAAAGGAAGGCGGCGAGGAAGAGGCCCTCAAGGGTTGATGATAAACCCATCGAAGAAGGAAAAACACGAAAGTCCGAGCGCAGTCGGGCCCCCAGTCCACCAAGGAAGTTTGAGAGGTACGCACCCCTGAACCGAAGGCGAACAGAGGTGTTAATGCAGATAAAAGATTCCCCAGATGCCAGGGCTATGAAGTGGCCAGGAAAGATGGGGCGACACCCCGAAAGACGCAATGGGGACAGATATTGCCACTTCCACAGAGACCATGGCCACGATACCAAGGACTGTTGGCATCTCAAGGGGGAGATATAAGGAATGATCAGAAGGGGATACCTGGGCAGATTTGTAGACCGGGAGAAGGAGGGGGCCCCTGATGGAAACGGCCGGAGGGATAACCATCGGAGAGATGGTGGAGGTCGGTATGAAAGAAGGGGGCTCGCCCGCAGAGGCAATCAAGAACAACGAAGGAACCAGACACCCGAGGAAGCTGACCGTCGTCCTCGAGAGGAGAATAAGAGCCCGACCAGAGTTATAGCGACCATCTGTGGAGGCCCGGCCGCTGGAGAAAGTTCGGTCTCTGCCAGGAAGGCGAAGGCCTACGCGAGGAGCGTCCATATGGCAGAATGGCCGAACAAAAAGGTGAAGACGGGGACGGTTATCTCCTTCTCAGATGATGATCTGGAAGGGGTACAAACCCCGCATGACGATGCCTTGGTCATCACCATGACCATAGCGGATTGCAAAGTGAAGAGAATCTTAGTCGATAACGGCAGTTCAGCTAATATCCTGTTCCTCGAAGCTTTCCGGAAGATGGGCCTCGACGAAGGAAAATTAAAGAAGGTCGAGCACCCGCTGCAAGGATTCTCCAGCATCCCGGTGAAGGTGGAAGGGTCGATTGAGTTGCCGGTTCGAGCTGGCACCGGAGATCGCCAGGCGACGGTCATGATCAACTTCCTGGTGGTGAGCATTACATCGGCGTATAATGCCATACTAGGGAGGGTCGGGTTGAACCTGTTAAAGGCCGTCGTCTCCACTCCCCATCTCAAAATGAAGTTCCCTACCAAGAATGGCGTCGGGGAGTGTCGGGGCGATCAGGAGACATCCCGGAGATGTTACGCCACTACTCTCTGGGGAAAGGAAAAGGCGGGCGAGGCACTCCCGATAGAGGATCTACGTGATGATGCCAGTTATCAACGGGGGGAGCCGGCCAAAGATTTGGTGCAAGTTGAAGCTGAAGAAGGGGATGACACCCGGCAGTTCCAGATTGGGGCTACCATGCCAAGGTCGCAGCGAGAAAGACTCATCTCATTCCTACAGAACAACGCTGATGTATTCGCCTGGTCGGCGTCGAACATGCCCGGGATAGACCGAGAGGTGATAGAACATCACCTGGATGTTAGCCCAATGAAGAAGCCGGTGCAGCAGAAGAAGAGGACATTCGCCCCCGAAAGATAGAAGAAGATAGACGAGGAAGTGGAAAAGTTACTGAAGGCCCGGTTCATCCGCGAGATCCAGTACCCGGAGTGGATATCTAACGTGGTAATGGTCCCGAAGGCAAACGGGAAGTGGAGGATCTGCATCGACTTCACCGACCTGAATAAGGCCTGCCCGAAGGACGTATACCCCCTGCCAAAGATAGACCTCCTCATCGACGCCACGGCGGGATACGAGGCGCTGAGTTTCATGGATGCATACTCGGGGTACAACCAAATCAAAATGTCCGAGGCCGATGTCCCGAAAACATCCTTCATAACCGAGGGTGGGTTGTACTGCTATGAGGTCATGCCTTTCGGACTAAAGAACGCAAGGGTCACCTATCAAAGGTTGGTGAATAAAATTTTCAAAGGGATAATCGGCAAAACCAAGGAAGTGTATGTGGACGACATGCTCGTGAAAAGCCTGAAGGCAGAAAGACACATCCAAGACTTGGAAGAGGCGTTCCAGGTGCTGCGACGGTACGGCATGAAGCTGAACCCGGCAAAATGTGCCTTCGGAGTAGCCTCGGGAAAGTTCCTCGGCTTCATCGTCTCGGAGAGAGGAATTGAATCCAACCCAGTCAAAATACAAGCCATTCGGGACATGAGGTCACCCCAGAATGTGAAGCAAGTCCAGGAGCTGACGGGTCGGGTCGCCGCCCTCGGAAGATTCATGTCTCGGTCTGCAGATAGATGCCTTCCTTTCTTCAAAGCCCTGAAAGGGACCAAAAAGTTCGAGTGGACGGAGGAGTGCGAAAAGTCTTTCAAACAATTGAAGGAATACTTGGCTGCACCCCCGCTGCTGACAAAGTCGAACACCGAGGATGCCTTGCAGCTGTACCTTGCTATATCGGCAGTTGCTGTAAGCGCCGTACTGACGAAAGAGGAAGGAAGGCAACAACGGCCAATATACTACGTCAGCCGAACCCTTCTAGATGCCGAGAGAAGATACCGAAAGGCGGAGAAAGTGGCGTACGCCCTCGTGACGGCGGCAAGAAAGCTGAGGCCATATTTTCAGTCGCATACGGTATGCGTACTCACCGACCAGCCCCTGAAGAAAATACTACAGCGACCAGATATGTTCGGTCGCCTAGTAAATTGGGCCATAGAGTTGGGAGAATTCGACATCCAGTACAAGCCGAGAACCGTAATTAAAGCACAGGCCCTCGCAGACTTCATAGCGGAGACGACGATCCCCGATGACCCGAAGGAATCTACCGAGGAACAAGGAGATGAGGCTTGGACACTGTATGTGGATGGGGCTTCCAACAGCGATGGAAGCGGCGCAGGAATCGTGTTGGTAAGTCCCGAGGGTTTCAAAGTAGAATACGCCCTACGGTTCGACTTCTACGCCTCCAACAACGAAGCGGAATACAAAGCGATAATAGGCGAAATTAATCTGGCTCGGGCTTTGATGGTGAATACGAGGCTAAAGAGCAGAGGATGGCCGAATACTTGAACACTGTGCGAGATAGGTCAGCGGCTTTCAAGGAATTTGAGGTAAAGCAGGTGTCACGAGAAGAGAATGCTAGCGCAGACGCACTATCACAGCTGGCCACTTCCAACTTCGCAGAACTTGGACGAGCGGTGTATTTCGAAGTACTACCACAGCCAAGCATCGAAAAACCCCGCGAGGTATTACCCGTGGGTGAAAACGGCCAAAGATGGATGGACGCCATAATAGAATACCTCAAGGAGGGAAAGCCCCCAGAGAATAGGGACGAAGCAAGAAAAGTAAGAATGAGGTCAGCGCGCTTCTTCCTGAAGGGTGACACGCTATACAAGATAGGGTTCACCTCACCATACCTCAAGTGCCTGGATTCTTCCAACGGCGAGTACGCGCTCCGGGAAGTGCATGAAGGGATATGTGGCCAACACCTTGGAGCCCGGGCCCTGGCGCACAAAGTACTAAGGCAAGGCCTGTACTGGCCGACAATGAGGAAGGACGCAGAGTCACTGGTCAGGAAATGTGTCAAGTGCCAGATGTTCGCCCCCGTGCCTAGGCTACATTCTACCGAGCTATCGTCCTTATCTAGCCCAGTACCATTCGCCATGTGGGGGATGGACATCTTAGGCCCGTTCCCCCTGGCCACGAGACAAAGGAAGTTTGTCGTGGTGGCAGTCGACTACTTCACGAAGTGGGCGGAAGCCGAAGCCCTAGTGACGATAACAGAAAAGAACATAAGGGACTTCTTCCAAAGGGCGGTGGTATACAGATTTGGAATCCCCCAGGTTGTGGTTACGGACAATGGAACTCAGTTTGCCAATCCAACCTTCGACGCGTTCTGTGAAGCCCTCGGCATCAACCACAGGAAAACCTCCGTCGGATATCCCTCGACCAATGGGCAAACAGAAGTAACCAACCGTACGTTACTCCAAGGGATAAAAAAGAGGCTAGATGATGCCAAAGGACTATGGGCAGACGAGTTGCACCACATCCTCTGGGCCTACCGCACCACTGAGAGGTTAGCTACCGGAGAAACACCCTTCATGTTAACATACGGCACTGAAGCTGTACTCCCAGTGGAGATAGGGGCTATTACCCATCGGATTCGGTACTACAACGAAGACGAAAACGACGGAGGACTCCGGGCAAATCTAGACCTCTTGGCAGAAACCAGAGAAGCTTCGCAAGAAAGGATCGCCGCCTACCAGCGGAGGGTCGCTAGGCACTACAACACCAAAGTTCGGAAGAACGAGTTCAGGCAGGGCGACCTTGTCCTGAGAAGGGCAGAAGTGTCGGACCCAAGACATCAAGGGAAGCTAGATCCAAACTGGGAAGGTCCCTACAGAGTCTCGAGGGTAATACGACCAGGGTCCTATCACCTAGAGACTACGGGGGGAGTAAGGGTACCCCGATCGTGGAACTCCCATAATCTAAGAAAATTCCACCAGTAGTAGAGTGGCGGGCACGCACTCTTGCCACCTCTAAATTTTTCCTAAATTTTTTCGTATGTAGTTCTTTGCAATTATTGCCCTTATGAACCTTTAAGCTGTAATTCATTTTAAAATCCGGAAGGTTTTATTCATGGATAATACGAGAGTTGGTTTACGGCAACTGAGACAACTCTCCAAGCTGATTACCCTTAACCCTGCGGAACGGATGACTGAAGGTCCACACCTCGGTGGAGGCACAAACAATGCTAGGTTGACCCGACCGAATCACCCCTTCAGCTCGAAGTTCGGCCAAAGCCGAACAGACCTGACCGAAGGGCACCATCGACCTTCGGTGAAGACCTAGCATCTAACAGACCCTTCGGCTGGAGCCGAGGGTAAACACTTGGTGGATTGCTTGGTGATTCTGACTATTGAAGGGTCGACCTTCGGTGAACCCTTCGGCTGGAGCCGAGGGTACACACTTGGTGGATTGCTTGGTGATTCTGACTATTGAAGGGTCGACCTTCGGTAAAGACCTAGCATCTAACAGACCCTTCGGCTGGAGCCGAGGGTACACAACATATTGCTTGGTGGTTGACTATCGAAGGGTCCCCTTCGGCCAAGTCCCAGATTCATGCGCTGACAAACCCTTCGGCTGGAGCCGAGAGGGAAAACACTTGTAAAAAACTACTAGTAATTACAGGGTCGGCCTTCGTCTGACTTACAAACAGGTCGACCCTCGGCCAAGTCTCGGGGCCATGCGCCTAAGAAGGTCAACTAGGGTTTCGGCCCTTTACACCTATTTGCAAATCAAAGATCATTAAATGGACAGGAGATGGAAAAAGACGTTGCATTCATAAAGCCCGAAGGCAAGGATTACATATAAAGCCCGAAGGCAAAGATTACATTAAAGGCCCGAAGGCTGGTTACATAACAAGAAGGGGGTAGTCTGTGCTGAGGCCCGAGGCGACCTCAAGGAGCGTCCGTCGGGTTCGCGGCCTCGTCTTCGGCTGGGAGAGCCTCCTGGTCCGAACCTCCACGGCCAGGGGTCGGAGGGACTTCCCTATGCAGCTGGACCTCGCCTTCCTCGCTGCAGCCCCCACCATCGGCGTCGGCAACCTCGGTGGCCGATGGAACCGCCTCCACATCATCGTCCTCGAAGATGAGGCCATTGTCCTTTTAGGAGACCCCGGGGTAGCGGCCGAGGACCCAATCTCGGACCTCGGTAGCGCCCATTGTGTACCCCGGGGCGATGGCGTTCTTGATCTCCTCCCTGAAGTCTTCGGAGGACCGGTACCTCTCGACCCCTCGGGCCTCGGCTTCCTGAATGCGGGCCCTCACTTGTGACTTCAGCTCCGAGAGCTTCCGATCGCACTCTCGGCGCTCGAAGGCTAGGTCCTTCTCCAAGTGCTCCACCTTCTCGAGGAGGAGGGAGCGCTCGTTGTCTAGGGAGACCCTCTCCCTCTCGCTGACTTCAAGCTCTCGGCACAAGGCCTCGGCTCGAGCCGCCAGTTGACCCATCTGATTCTGAGCCTGCACGAAGCACCGAAGGTCAGAATGCAAAAAAAATAATACAAGTCAAAGAAGGCAGAGGGACCGAAGCCTACCCCCGCCATGTAGATGCATGCGGAGGTGATCAGTGCCGCCATCCCTTGCTTCTGGGCTTCAGTGGCATCTCGGGGAAGACTCCCCTTCATCACCAACTCTCTGGCGACCCGTCCGACGGCCAGAGTGTCATCTTCCTTCACCGACCATTGGGGGACGAACCCCACCTCAGCCCTCGTCGACGTGACCTTCGGGCCTCGGGAGGCAGCGGCAGATGAGGGGTCTTGAGCAGGCCCGTCTCTGCCAGGAGCTGCAAGGGCCTGGACAGCCTCGGCAGTCGACCCTTCCACTCTGGGCCTCTTCTTCGGGGTCTCGGAGGACGGTCCTGTCTTTTCCTTCCTCTTAGACTTCGGCTGCTGGGGGCGTCACGTGCCTTAGCCTCGGCTCTGGTAACTTGCACTGCAAGAGGAAGCAAGGGTATTAGCATGAAGAACCGACACTCGAAGGAAGCAGACGGGGGCTAGCCTAACTCACCCGGGCTAAGCCCGAACTTGAAGAGGATGGCGTCGGACTTGAGGCAGTCGGCCTCGACTGGAGAACAGCCTTCTTGCCGCCTCGCCATTGCCAACGACTCCGCGTCTGCCCCGAATAGGGCAGGGGCGGAGTTCACATCCCTAAGGTCCGGGATGTCCCAGACCGTGCCGAAGGGCACCCCCTCGGTCGACTTCACGAAGAAATACTTTTCCTTCCATCCGTGGATGGAAGTCGGGTAACCCTTCAGGAGCCGAAGGTCCTTTCGGGGGCAAAAAAAGTACCAACCCGTAAGTCCCTTGCAGGCATG
The DNA here is from genome assembly GCF_013358625.1 of Macadamia integrifolia. Taxonomy (NCBI): domain Eukaryota; kingdom Viridiplantae; phylum Streptophyta; class Magnoliopsida; order Proteales; family Proteaceae; genus Macadamia; species Macadamia integrifolia. The sequence continues at coordinate 10,780,116 of NC_056564.1, read as the reverse complement.
AAGAAGGAAACAGTTAATAAAAAGTTGAAGGGAGAGGGGCCTCTTGTGCCGAACGAAGAAGATGACGAAGCTTAACACTTGTCGCCACCCGTTTGGCGTTAGCTGGGTCGGGCATACCCCATAGTGCCGAAACACTTTGGTAAAGAAGGGGTGGAGGGGCAACCGAAGACCTGCCTTGAAGGCCTCCTTGTACAGGCACAGCTCCTCGGAGTTCCGATAGTTGGCTCGGTCAGAAGGTCTGGGCAGACGGAGCTCGAAAGAGTCCGAAACACCGAAGGAGGCCCTCAGCTCCTCCAGTTCTGGTTCGTCCATCGTGGAGACGATGTTGAGGGCCTCCACTTCCAGGGGCTCCTGGGTCTGGGCTCGGGCATCGAGCACCCTCTCCCTGAACCCCTCGCCGTTGGAGCAACCCTTGGACCCTGACGGTGAGGCCGCGGACGATGAGTCGCGGGAGGAGGGAGAGTCGGTGGAATCCGAGGACATCCCTTGGACTTCCCCAGGACTCCTATACCTACGTTTTGGCCTTGACCTCTCGCGGGACGATGGGCTGTAGCTAGGGGTGTCAACGGTCCGGGTCGGTGCGGTTTCGGTCCGATTCCACCGGTTTCGGTGTGAGTTTGGAAGTGACCGAAACCGACCCAATAAGGATTTATCGGTTTCGGTCCGGTGTCGGTTTCGGTGCGGTTTGGGTTCAGGTTGGTACCGGTTTGGATTTATTAGGTTCATTTCGGTTTGGATCGGTTTTTAAAACCGGTATGGAGCCATTAGGAAACAACCAAATGATGAATTGTTGAACTTCGATTTCTTAAATCGATTTGTAACCGGGTTGGTTTTGATTTTTTGTCTAGTTTGAATTCGATTTTCCATACAAATGTATACAAAACTATTCAAATTTTAATTTTTTTAATGAATTTTGGAGTGTTTCGGTTTCTTACCGGTTTGGTTTCGGTTTCGGTCTGGGTTTTGAGTCGGTTTCGGTTTGGTTTCGGGTTCATCCGGTTTTCGGTGCGGTTCGGTTTGGTTTTGGGGTTACAATACTTGAAACCGAACCGAACCAATAAGGCTTCGGTTCGGTTTGGTCCGGGTTGTTATCGGTTCGATCCGGCCGGTTTTACCGGTTCGGTTTAGGAATTGACACCCCTAGCTGTAGCCCGACGAGGAAGACATCACTTACTTGTGGGTGGTGCTAAACTAAGGGAAGACGAAGACGAAGGCTAAGAGGGAATCCGAGGCCGAAGGTGAGCTCTCCGAAGGGAAAAGAAAAATTGCCCCACAAATGGCCCCCCACACTATATAGATGGGGGAAAGGCGGTACGACTTCCCGAGCATTAATGGCACCGCCACGTCAGGGTACGAAGCCTCGAGGTTTGTGCCCGAATGGACCTAGCAGACGGTCTCACCTTCGGTGGGGTGTTCGGCCAAAGCTGAACGGACCTGACCAAGGGTCCCTCCTTCGGTTGGGAGTTCGGCCAAAGCCAAACGGACCTGACCGAGGGTCCCTCCATCGGTTGGGAGTCCGGCCAAAGCCGAATGGACCTGAACGAGGGTCCCTCCATCGGTTGGGAGTCTGGCCAAAGCCGAACAGACCTGACCGAGGGTCCCTCCTTCGGTTGGGAGTTCGGCCAAAGCCGAACGGACCTGACCGAGGGTCCCTCCATCGGTTGGGAGTCCGGCCAAAGCTGAATGGACCTGACCGAGGGTCCCTCCTTCGGTTGGGAGTCCGGCCAAAGCCGAACGGACCTGACCGAGGGTCCCTCCATCGGTTGGGAGTCCGACCAAAGCCGAACGGACCTGACCGAGGGTCCCTCCATCGGTTGGGAGTCTGGCCAAAGCCGAACGGACCTGACCGAGGGTCCCTCCTTCGGTTGGGAGTTCGGCCAAAGCCGAACGGACCTGACCGAGGGTCCCTCCTTCGATTGGGAGTTCGGCCATAGCCGAACGGACCTGACCGAGGGTCCCTCCATCGGTTGGGAGTCCGACCAAAGCCGAACGGACCTGACCGAGGGTCCCTCCTTTGGTTGGGAGTTCTGCCAAAGCCGAACGGACCTGACCGAGGGTCCCTCCTTCGGTTGGGAGTTCGGCCAAAGCCGAACGGACCTGACCGAGGGTCCCTCCTTCGGTTGGGAGTTCGGCCAAATCCGAACGAACCTGACCGAGGGTCCCCCCTTCGTTTGGGAGCTCGGCCAAAGCCGAACGGACCTGACCGAGGGTCCCTCCTTCGGCAGGGAGCTCGTCAAAGCCGAACGGACCTGACCAAGGGTCCCTCCTTTGGTTGGGGAATTCGGCCAAAGCCGAACGGGCCTGACCGAGGGTCCCACCTTCGGCAGGGGGCTCTATAGGGCAGATCCGAAGCGACTGAAGGTCTGTCTCTCGGTCGACCCCAAGCCTCGGTCGCTAGTAACGCCAAGGCCGAAGGAACAAGTCAACCAAAGAAGATGTTGGTTACTCCCATAGGAAGAAGCTCCTAGTGGAAGTAAGGGGGCTCCTGATATAGCCAAACTGACCCCTTAGAGGGGGCAATGACACGTGTCGCCCCTAAGACACGTGTCCTCCTCCAGACAAAGGTTCCAAGAAACCACTCACGCTCAAGCACGCTCAATCACCGAGGCACGCTCGCAAAATCACGCGGGATCATGTCGTCTGCATGAGGGGAATATTTCCCCCAGAAGGTTGGACGTATTCAAGTGGGACTCTAAGAGGGAAGAAGGGAAAAAACCCTAAACCCTAAGAGCTATATAAGGAGGCACGGAAGAAAGGAGAGGTAAGTTCTGATACCCTCACCATTACTCCCTTATTGCCGACCCTGACTTGAGCATCGGAGGACTAACCCCGGACAAAGCTCCGAGCCTCCGTCGTCTGTGTTTGTGTAGGTTCGACTAGCGGGGTATTTTTGGCAGCAATAGGAAGCAACCATACAATCAATCTGAAACAGAAAAATAGGGGAAAAGTGGCAGAAAATAGAAACCTTATGGTGGTAGAAAACAGAGGAACCCAAATCGATCAAGATTACCTTTCAGAAAAGAGAGAGAGAGAGAGAGAGAGAGATTACCTTTTGTCGAATCCAGTTGTCTTTCCCAGACAAATAGTAGGAAGGGGACAAGAGATGGTGGGAATAAACAAGAGTTGTCTCTAGCTGGGATAATGTCGAGAAGGATCTACAGAGTTAGGGTTTGATTCTGCTGCATTCCATCTCTGGCTTCGTCTCTGATTCTGCTGCATTCTCAACAGATGAAGATTCTACGCCTCATGGCATCTCGAGCAACGACATTCTCCCCTCGTAAGGGATGATGCAGAGAAGGATCGCCCTTCTCAAATCTCACCTTGTCTGGGTTCATAAACACCTCACGGGTGAAACCCTAAGCAGCTCGTAGCCCATACCCCATTAAGAGAGAGAGAGAGAACCTCGAGTTGTCTTCCCGCCTAGCTCAGAAGGAGATTAAAAGGAAAAAAAGGTCTTCTTCTAAACTAAGAAAGTGTAGAAAAGAATGATTTCACAGTGATGAAGTGTTTCTCGTCAAGGGTTAGGTTTCGTTTATGGAGAGTCGGAGACAAGGGAGGGAACCGGGTAGTGATGGCAGTCGATCAGGGGCGATGGGGTTGAGGGTAGTTTAGGATTTTTAAAATATCAGGGGGAAAGGAGAGGTGAAAGTTTGCATTTAGGGGAACATTATAAAAAATTTCAGGATAAGAGAATTTGAGTAAATGTAGAGTGAGTATATGGGATTTTTTTCGAAAAATTACATGATTATCCTTTTTGGGTTTTTATTTACAAAATTACCCGCAAAAAGTTTTGGTTAATAAAAATACCCAAAATTAAGTTTGGGTTTACAAAATTACCCACCCAAAGTTTTAGTTAACAAAAATACCCAAAATCCCATTTGGGTTTACAAAACTACCCAAAATAGTGATTCTTTATCTTCCACATATAATCATGTATTTTTTTATTACTAAAACTTTGAGTGGGTAGTTTTGTAAACCTAAACTCAATTTTGGGTATTTTTGTTAACTTAAACTTTAAATGGGTAATTTTGTAAAGAGAAACCTAATTTTGGGTATTTTTGTTAACTGAAACTTTTGATGGGTAATTTTGTAAAAAGAAACCCAAAAGTGGGTAATCATGTAATTTTTCCTTTTTTTTTTTAATAGATGAGTATATGGGAATTGGGAGTGAATGAGTGATAGTAATTGCGTTTTTTGATAATTAATATTTTAAGGCTGCGTTTGGTAACGTTTTTGTTTTAGAAACGACGTTTCGTGCCAAAAATAAAAATTTCAATTTCTGTGTCAAAATGTCAATTTTTTTTAGGGAAAAAAGTGAAATGATAGAACTACTTTCTGTCGTTTCGTCAATTCTCGTTCTTAGCATTTTTTTAATTTGTTTTCACTTTTTGTTTTAAAAAAAAAAGTGAAACACACCATAAATGTACCAAACGCTTTATTCCGTTTAAAACTCCAAAAACATTTTTTTTGGAACATTACCAAATGCAGCCTAAAACTCATTGATCTCTTACATGTAGGATATCAATCGGCCTGAGTCGATCAATTTTACTCTTATTTTTTATTAATTTTTTTTAAAATGATTTGGCCCTTGGTCTAATATCAATACGTGGTCCAGGATTGATCGATTATCAATATTGGCTTCAGTTAATACCAATACAATCTAGTTAATATGATCTATCCGATATCAATACTTTATTCTCTCCTTGCAAGTGAATATTGAGACTAGGATGAACATTTGACCTTGACGACTTGAACCCGCCCTAAGCCCGAATAGGGTTTGGGCTAAGTTTTCAAACCCTGAGGGTGGGTTAGGGTTGGAAACCAGTAATCCTATGATAGGGTTGGGTTGGGCCTAGCCCAGCTAGTCCAACCCACTTCGGATTTTAACTCTGTTTTTATATAAGAGATAATCTGTTATAACTAGATTTATTTGCACATAGGCTCCACACTACACTTTTTGCCATCTAAGTGAGACAAAGGTTTTCTCCGTAATTTCCTTTTGTCCTCTCTCACTCGCCCTATTGGATTTTTTTTTTTTTTCACCCTCCGGTGCATAAGATACAAATGGCAAAAACAAGGGGCAATCATATGGTTAACCGGATCCTAACAAAGAATCAGGGCTAATTAGGGTCAACCCCTGCACAACCTAGCCCTGACAGGTTAATTGGGGCCGAGTTGGGTAGGCATGAACCCAACAAGGTTGGGTTGGGCCTAGATTGAGTTCTGAGGACAAAAAACCTGGCCCAACTTGGCCTAGTTCACCCCTATTTGAGACCATGGTTTGAGGTATCAACATCAGATTGATCTGTATTAGTATCGTTTGCCACTGATCCCAATACCTAACGGACACCGTATCAACGGAATGATACAAACCAAGGAGTTTTAAGGAAATCAAGGTTATTTCTATCCGATTGAGAAATTTGATATTGATCCATGCCAATAATGTATTGATTTTTAGGTCACTAATACCCGATCCGATATCGTGCACCTAATGACCATAGCCATGGGTAAGACTTGGGGTTTGTGCCAAAACTAGGCTTCCAAAGCAAAGAAAGTATCCTTTTGACATTGTAAAAATGTAGGATAAGGAAACACACATACAAACTTCACCAAAACACACACACACACACACACACACACACAAAAGGTTTTGAGCCTTCACATCCTTTGTAGCTATCGCACCAGTATAGTGAACATCCGGTGGCTGAAGATCCCTTTAAATGTGTGTCTAAATACTTTCAATCGCCAAATATTCATTACACCGATGCAACAACTAGAGATAATGTGAACTTCCCCCTTGATGTGTTTGGAGCCACAATAATTTTTCTTTTTTCTCAAGAAAAAACATAATTGGAGATGACACTGAACACACTTGCGTCCTATCTACTTAGTTTGGACTTTGGTGATGACTTTCTTTTTGCTGGATACTAACTAACACACTTTCGTATAGATCTTGATTCTTCAAAGCGCAATGACGAATGACAGAATGATTTACTCACACCTCATAACTATATTGTATGGACCCAATTTTTTTAACTTAGTCACAGCATCGTCACACATCACTTTTAGTGAAGAAAGGAAAACTTAATCCTACTGCTTGTGAAAAAATATAGGTAAGATAAAGGATTGAGGATAACTTAGAAATGAACTTATGTTATCTCTCAAACAGTCCAAATGAATTCATAGAATAAAAGAAAAGGACCCAGCATTTTTTATGCACCTTGCTTTACAATTATTGGATGGGTCTCTCTTCCATCCAACGGTTGACGACACGATTTTGTATATATACGGATATGCATAAAAAACTTAAAATAAAATTAAGAGTAGAATAATGAGTCACTTCAATTTCACCATTATTGTAATAATACGTCCATCGAGAGATGTTGAAGCTTCTGCTTTTCGTTTCCGTCCAACCATAACCAATGGATACTCAGCCATCAAAGGTGTTAGATCCACTGGAAGGCCTTCAGCCGATGACACCGATGAGACGGTGGTCAAAGTGGGTGCTCCTTGTCTTCGTACAACTGGTTCAGATGTTTTTCTAGAATGGGAGTGATTACCAAGGAAGTCTGTCTAGCATGCAGCTTAAAGACAGTATGTACTATTTATTTGTAGCTGATATGCTACCCCACTCCACTCCGTCAACCCCATCGCTCTTTCTCGTGTGAAGGAAAAGCTCTTTGTATCGTTGCCTAATGTTTGCTGGGCTTCCGGTTCTTTTTTTAGGGTTATTGGTTTTTTCCATTTCATATCCCAATTGGTTTTATCAGTGACATGTATAACAAAACCTTATGTTATTCCTTGGTTTTTGAACCATGTTGTAAACTTTATGTTTCCATTCTATTTTGGTTGAATGTACATCCATCTTGTTCTTGTAAGGAAATGCAAGAGAATGGCCTTAGGAAATGTATGATGCATTTAAACTTATGGAACGTTTTGAGTATATCAGTTTAAAGAAAATAAGAGATGAGGTGTGCATTGGCATGTAGTTCCTGCTTGAAGAGCAAGAAATAGGAGGTTAGTGGATTGATTCATATCACATGAATGTGTGTATCCCTCCTTTATCATTCTCCCTACGCTCCTTTGATATGCGTAAGTAAAGTTCCCTCTGGCAAAAGGAGCTAGATATCTATAGCTCATAAACGGGTTTGGATATCCCACCGACCACCGACCACCGACTCACCGAGTGTTAATAATTTATCATTTGAAGACCTTTTGAAAGTCAAAATCACAAATGAAGGATAAACGACGTTATGAGTTTTCACGTGGGGGGGGGGGTTCGGTAATTTGGATAAAGTAGATGGCATATTTCGAATTTTGATGACCATCAGCGGTCATCTGTCCACAGACAATAGAACAGACAATAGTCTCCCGCGGAAAAGACGTTCGAAATTCTCTTTTGGTTTCTTCTTCATATTCTTCTTTGGGAAATTATATTTTAATCGGTTATGATAAACTGAGTAGAAAGAACGTTGAGGGGATATAGTTTATTGATCTTTTGGAGGGAAAAAGAAAAACAGAAACGTGCTGCGTGCGCCTCCCGCAGCTTCTCTCTGCAGTTCTCAACCGTCCACCTCTACTTTACCTTCTTCCCCTTCTCGCCTCAGAGCATATTCCCACCCACCCCTCCCGCCCGCCCCCAAATCTCTTTTCTTTTTTAGCGATCGCCCAACTTTCTCTTTCGTTGCTTTCGAAGAAGACAAGCATCTCTCTCTCTCTCTCTCTCTCTCTCTCTGAGCTAAATAGACGCAGAGAAAGATATTCTCTGCCCATAGCCTTTTATTATGCTTTCTTCCTCATTTCTCTGTTACCAATTTTTGCGGGCTCTTTCTTCTTCTTCTTCTTCTCCTCATCTTCCTTTCTTCATTTCCTTTCTAATTTTCCTTTTCGTCTCGTCCAAATTTGGACAAAATTGACGCCCTTGGTTTCTACATTCATGGCTTCTTCGGGGGTGAATCGTTTCAATCAGCCTTGCGTCCACGGTGCGCTTCCTCACTTCTTTTTCTTCTATTGATTTTGAGAATATATATTACATGTTCGTCTTCTTTATCCATATTACCTGCGTTTTCCATTTTTAAATCATTGGAAAATACTTTTCAATCGCTACTATCGAAACCAGTAGTATGCGCTATTGAATGTTTTCAGTTTCTGTAGTATCGATCAGTTCGATTACTTGGAAATTAGTGGCCTACGCCGTAATATTCGTTAATTTTGCTAGGAAGAACATCGCTAGACAGAGTGTTCATGGCTCTCTCTTTGGTGCTTTTCTACTATTTTATTTGATAGTGATGAACAAACCAATTTGTTTCCTCAGATACCGAAAGAAAGTCTCGCTTCATGAAATGGATCGGCAAGTTCTTTAAAGTTGGGTCAGATCGTGGAGAAATGAGTAGACATCATCGTCCACAGCTTCTCGGGGATGAAAACATGGTGTCCTCTGCTCCAGCGAAATCTACGGTATTTTCATTCTGTAACTTTTCTCTTGGTTTATTAAGTTATTGTTCTTATGATGACAATAGAGATGTTACTGAGGTGACGACTTAAAAGTTATATTTAGACTCGAACATTCCACTTTCTTGTGCTCAAGAACTGCTCCGAAATTAAATGTAAGTTGGACAAGACAGAGCATGGATGTCTACTCTTTTTTTTCCTATTTCAGTTGCTAGGATGGACGGATGGATGGAAGGATTCATGCTTAGATTGCTAAAACAATTTTATTTCTATCTACATAATTATGTCTTAGTCTATGATAACTGTAGTTTTAGCTATTTTCTTCATATCTTCCCATTTCTCTCTTCTTCTTCTTCTTCTTTTTTTTTTTCCTTTCTGGAAGTCAGAAGTTCAATGACTAAGCTTTGTGTAACTCATTGTCAGGATGACAGACCCAGAACCAGAACGGAAAATGATGAATTGGGCCGTCCAGTCGCAGTTGCTCTGACTGATGATTTAAAGAATCCAAATGGTAGGTTGCATTGAAATTGGACTGCTTTACACTTAAAACGAGAATCAGATGAAAGGGAAGATTTTTCTGGTCTATTTTGATTTGTAGATTAGGCAAAACACTTCTTTTCACTTCTTTGAGTTTTAACTTTGGGTTTCTGTCTTCCATGTTCATGAGGATATATTGAAAGCCTTAGGTGATTGTCCCTTTTTTTCTTTCTTTCCAGGATTATAACATAATCTGATATATTGAATATTTGGATTTCAGGATACAGAAGCCGCAGAGACAATAGAGCACCTAAAGAAGGATTGCCTGAATATCCTCCTTACAGTCCTCCACAGTATTTCCCTGGAGGATATAGGTTAGTTTCATTGAAATTCTCCATTGTCTCTTACCAACATTGTTACTGCTTTTCTTTGGTTATCATGGATGAAAATTTTGGTGAGTTGACTTCTTTACTTGGTTGATTCTATTATTTTTCATGGGCCTAGTCCACCAAGTCAGAATGCAAGTACCATTACAAGGCTCAACTAATGGTTGTAGTAGGTAACGACCAAGTTGTTAATTTGCCCAAGTCAAGCCACTTTTGGAGCCTGCTGAATTAAAACAACACCTTAATCAGCTAGCCAAGAGATCCTCTGATTTGTCTAAGCTTTCCTTTGTCTTTCCGTAGATATATTGCTCCAATGAAAGGGGCCAATAGTAAATTTCTTGGGTAATGGCACTTTCCCCGTTAAGTGGACATAATGAGGAACACTTGATATCTGAATTCTGAATTTACAAAGTTATACCCATTTTTAAAATTTATCATAATTATGTAGAATGAATCAAACAGAAGAAACAAATTAATGTTTTTTGAACAATAATGTTAAGTTTCAAGGTTATAAAATATATATTAGATAAACAAGTACCATTAAGTTATTTTTTCATCTGGGATGTGAGTATTTCATAATTGGGTGATTTGATTTCAAGTCCTGTAATTTCACAATCTGGTTCCTGATTGATCATTGATCATGGCAGTATTCATGTGCATATTGCAGATTTTGTGGTGGCTGTAATCGCCAAATAGGCTGTGCAAATTATTTAGGATGTGATGGAGCCTTTTGGCACCCAGAATGTTTCCGTTGTTATGCTTGCCGTCACCCAATCACTGAGCATGAGGTATTGGGTTCCTAAAACATGTTTATTTTCCCCCATGATGATTCTCCAGGAAATTTTGAATATTGCATATACACGTTCTTTATGTCATTAGTTGTGCCCACCTATTGCATAAATTAAAATCCAATTCTTATGTCCACCTCTTACAAATTCTTTTTCTGTGTTGAATCAAAGTTTTCCTTATCAGGTAGGAATCCATACCACAAGTCCTGTTTCAAACAGTTGCACCATCCCAAATGTGAAGTTTGCCATAATTATGTAAGGAAATACTACTCTTCAAACTCTATTTCTTACAGTTCTTCACTAGGCCATACGTTATTCGTTTCCCAAGTTTCTTTAATTTATGCGATTTTATTGTTATTGATGAGTAGGGGTACCTTTTTACCTTTACACTTCAATGGTAGTTCTCATAATACACATGAACTTTGTACAATTGGTTCAAACTCAGCTTTCCCAGCTCTACAGACACTATTGGACTTTGCTTTTAATGAAACTGTGGGTACAAAATTAGAATGATTACGTCCTTTCTCGAGTGCTGTTCTTAAGATGATGACTAATGGTAATTGTGTCGTATTTGTATACCCTAAGTTATAAGAGACTAGCATAAATGAACTGCAAAGCACTATTTACACTTGTATATTGGCACAAAGCATGCTGGGCAAAAGTGGTTATTCTTCTTGGTCCAGGAAGAGATCCAATATCTAAGTCTTATTGTTTCTCATGAATTTGGCAACCAAATTTTTTATTATCATGGTTTTATATTCTCATCATTTCTTCTATCTTTCCAGATCCCTATAAATGGAGCTGGTTTAATTGAGTATAGATCTCATCCATTTTGGTGTCAAAAATATTGTCCTCAACATGAATATGATAATACTGCTCGTTGTTGTAGTTGTGAACGGCTGGAGGTATGATAATTTTATACTATACCAACTGTGGTCCTTCAGTCATTTCTACTATATCATTAAGGAACTGTCACTCTGGTGTTTCAGTTAGTCTACTTTTTTTTTCCCTCATAATATTTATGATCCAAAGCAGTTGAAATGTCATCCTTGATTGTTCTTGTTGCTGTGACGGTGGTTTGTTATTGTAATATAGTCATGGAAGGCAAGATACATTTCTTTGGGTGATGGACGGAGTCTATGTTTCGAGTGTATGGAGTCTGCTATCATGGACACCGGTGACTGCCAACCCCTTTACCATTCCATCAGAGACTACTATGAAGGAATGAATATGAAACTAGATCAACAGATTCCCATGCTGCTGGTTGAAAGACAAGCCCTCAATGAAGCTATTGAAGGGGAGAAAAATGTAAATAATGAAATCTTCTACTATAATTTACGAACTTTGTTTATGCAAGTACTTGATTCAAAACCTATTCTTCTTTACAGGGCCACCAGCAAATGCCTGAGACAAGGGGTTTATGTCTATCTGAAGAGCAGACTGTTAGCGCTGTATGACTGGGCATCTATAACTTGGTTTTTCCTTATTCATAAAATTTACTTTATCTTCATAAGTTGAAGTAGCAAATTTTCATTATTCTTCCATTTTCTCTTTAACTTCTTTAGATACATCAAAGGCCAAGAATTGGGGGCAACCGGCTTATAGGCATGAAAAAATATTCTCAAAAACTGACTCGAAAATGTGAGGTTACAGCCATCCTTGTTCTTTATGGCCTCCCAAGGTACTAATCTTAAGAACCATTTAACTTTTTGTTCTTCCACTGTATGTTTCTGATGCTTATAGTGCCAATTTCTTTCTGTAAATTCAGTCTTCACAGTGAAATCTGTTAAGATAAGGGGCATCAAACATGGGCTTTCAAAATGAGGCAGATGTGATGTAAGGATGAGAACTGACTACACAGTGGCCTTCTTTTAACCAGTCCTTAGGGAGTTTGAAATTTATTGTTGCTTCAGTTTTGTTTAGTTTTGCTTTAGACTCCGATATTGGAGAAGCTTCTGAGTGGTATTCAATTGGAACTGAGATACACTATTTCTGCAGCTAAAGACAAAGCTATAAATCAATATAGAACTACATGATGACTGTTTGCATGTTGACGTGATTAGTTATCATTTTTTTCTGTCAATGCGGCTTGAATGCTGGCGGGAAGAAGGAAACTGAGGCATAGTTACAATAAATTTTTTCTCTTGAATGCTTCCAGTGGTTCTCCTTTTTCTTCCATCCCAAAAAGCATTTTGATTTCACTGAAAATTTATGATTCAAAACCCCCTGTCCTCTGCTTCCCTACTCCGTTAGGCTATTGCATATATTTTGCTGATTGTCTGGTAACAGAAATGATCTCCCATGTCAACTGAGGTAGTGGAATAATTCCTGTTGTTCAAAACAGTTTACCTGTACCGGTGCAAGTTCACCGTGTACCTATGTAGTCATGAGATCATGTCCCTTCAGTGATGACAAGTGAAACACTGTGTACCTATATAAAAGTAGTGGGATCAGATATCAAGAACCAAATAGTCAGTTCATGTGAGACTTCCACAAAAGAAAGGTTTTTCAGTGTGCACCCTCTTTTTATTTTTTTTGTTGGGGGGTGTTGGTGTGGGGAGAGGGGAGTTGTCCCTAGAGTCAGCCTACTAGGAAGAAGCTCAATAACAATCTAATACCATCCTACAATTTTTTTCCCAAAATGAAATTTAAATGAATAACAACATAAAACTACATTCTGATCATATTTGGAACACAGCAAGGAACTCATGGCTTGGTTCCTTTCAATTTTTTTCTCACTTCCAGTGGCTATAGTAACAGAACTTTTATTTCTGGTGATATCTATTTATTTCGTTCCACCTGAATTATAAAATAAAGTTATAAAGCAATTATAATTCGATGTTTTTAGAGCATATTTTCCCTTCTAAACGATATAGCCTCAAAACATAATCAAAACTTTACTACAATCAATTTTAAACAGATCCCTGAGAATAATAATGTTGACCATGCCATTTGTGAAGCGGATCTCACTCCTTTCAGGAAAATCTGATTTAATATTTCATTAACTGCATCTTATCCTAGACATGATGTAAATGACACTCGATGAATTAAATTTCTATTGGAGCCTGCATCTTTTGATGCCTATGTCTCTGCTTTTCTTGCAAATTCTTTTCTGCTAGTAGAAGGAGCATAACAGTTGAGTGGTGTTCCAATCTTCAGTCTCAGGTTGAGCCTGGCTGATTCTTAACAGAAACCCTCATATATGTATGTAATTCGATGCAGATTATTAACAGGTTCTATCCTTGCACATGAATTGATGCATGGATGGTTACGCCTCAAAGGTAATATATGCCAATAATCTTTTCTACCTTTTTGTTTAGAAGCATTTTGTAATGGGCATTGTCTCATAATTTTTCAAATCAAAGCAGGGTACTGCAATCTAATCCCTGAGGTGGAAGAAGGCATCTGTCAGGTTCTCTCTCACATGTGGCTTGAGTCAGAGGTCATGCCTGGATCTAGAGGCATGCCATCTACATCAACAGCTCCATCATCTTCTTCATCTAAAAAAGGTAGAAAATCTGATGTTGAGAATAAACTGGGTGAATTCTTCATGCACCAGATTGCTCAAGACACCTCAACAGCCTATGGTGAAGGATTCAGAGCTGCCAATGCTGCCGTAAATAGATATGGCTTACGTCGTACCCTGGACCACATTCGTCTGACAGGAAATGTTCCTTTGTAATTGTTATAGCTGAGACTAGTCATCCACGGAAGATCCTCTGGTTCCATCCTTGCAATAGTTTTACTGCTTTTCCCCTTGGAAGGATTGAGCTGATCAGGGAACCTTGGATCAGCTCCCCCTAAGTTTTTGTGGGGTTCTTCAGGGTTGGTTATTTGTTGAATATGCATGCATCAATCATTTCAGAGATTGAATTTTCATCTTCTGTAAATAATGATCGAACATATTGAATAGAGATGACTCACAGATTCTCATCAAACTGGACTGAAACCAAGGCTCCCCAAAATATATAAACTTTTCAGTCTCCATGCTTCCTAGTAAAGTGGTTCCAGTTGCTGCTTGTTCATATTTATATATCTACTGCATGATGGCTCTCCATACCAGTATGATGGTGATCACTAACAGTGGATCACCAGTCCATTGTCCTCGTTGATGCTGTTACTGGAAGAATGACGAAGAAGCTTGTTGAAGCTGCCTCTGATGGTGTATAAATACTCATTAGGTTTTGTTGGGAAATTGGGTCCAAGTGTCGTCATTGTTAACAGTGTGGTGGTTCTGGTTCGGTATTGGGATTGATGTTTGGGTTGGCTCTGAATTATGGGTTCAATATTTGGGTTCAATGTTGAACTAATTAGACTATATCGGTCCTAGTCAGCTAATTCAGCATCTCATTGGATAAGAAAGGTAGTTTGATGTGGTAAGCAAGCATTATATGTAATAGAGCCCGCAAGTTTGAATGTGTAACATCTTTGATTAGAAAAGAAAAATGCACAGCAAGAGTTATAGTACAACAACCCAGGGAAATCAGCAAAGCACCATAGCACCATATGATGATGTAGCAATTAAGCAATTGGAGTTGGGCCCAGTTGGTAAATTTTAGTATGATGATATGGCACAAATTAAGCTACTGCTAATCCAAAGAAAAAGAAGTAAAGTCCTATTAGAACTCTCAATGTCTCATATGTGAACAGCAGCACTTTTATAGCCGGATTGCAATCATTACATGTGATAATAGAGATCATAGCAAGAGTTTTATGCAGCCCCGTTCAACCAGTTGTCGTGGTTAACACCAACAAGGATATGGGTTCAAATTGCATGCTTCATAAGCTGAGATAAATAAGGTTCTATTGTCTTACAGTCCAAGCGCTACATCAGCAGCTCACTTCTACATGGATTCTGGAGTCAACAAAGATCCTCCGTTAAGAGAACAAATCAGCCAACATAATTTCAGATCTTGTGGAAGTTGTTTCATGTGTGGCAGCAACTACTGGCATATGATTAGAGAGGTTAAGAAGGATTGTATAAAAAATAATAAAAGAAGAAAAGGAAGACAGGGTTGAAGTCTGCAATGGACTCTTTACTTACTTGCGTGGCTTAATGAACTCTTTGTTGCTGATCACTATTGAACTCTTGTGAAACATGGAAAGGTCTTCAATCAGATGAATAAATACACTCTTGGAGCAGAACCGGGTAGAACTTCAGAGATGCAACTGAAAATTACAGAGAAAGAAGGGGAGTTCTCTTGTTCTTCAATGTTAAAATAAATCAAGGGAGATGAAGAGATTGTTTCTGTTGCTGCAACACTTGTATGGGTTTCTTCTTGGTTTCTCTTTACTGATTTGAAGAAGAAGAAAAGAAGGTGCATTGTTTACTGTTACATATTGTTGGAAGTTCGTATTGCAAGTATTCTCAATTTAATTGGTTGATGGAGATCATTGCATCAGTAGTTTGAACGTGTTCTTCTATACGTTAAGCAAGCAATCATCAACAGGGTCTACACAGGCTGAGATAACCCATATCTGAAATCCCTATTTTTGTATTCTAGAGTGTTTATTGTTGAGAAACTCTAGATCAATGGTCTATTGGGTTGGGATTTTATCTTATTGATTTAAAATTGTGAACCTAGCAAGTTGGGGCTTGTCTAGGGTGTGGGGTAATTGTCCTTGTCTAAGTTGCATCTTAGATTGAAGTAGGAATAAGTTCCTGGACCATTGTAGCGATTACAAAGTTGAATATTGGGGAAATACGAAACCCTATATGGGTATTCCTCCGTGGATGTAGGCACTCTGGCTGAACCACGTATATCTGGTGTTATTGTCTCCCATTTATTTTTTACAGATATTTGAAGTGTGTGTTGTGCAGAGTGGTGGGACACTGTCTGGTAGACCCAACCACATTGTGGTGTGAGGTGAACGTGTCGTTGTTTGCGTGATTTCCCTGGCCAATCAAGAACTTGGAAATTGGAAGTTTTTGTTGGGTTGCAAATAAGAAAATTTTTAGAACCACTGATTCACCCCCCTCTCAGTATCAACCTAGGAACATCAGGTTTCCATCCAAGCCTTTCCTTTTTCCAATTCTATACTGAAAATTTTCAGAAGTTCTAGCTTGTCTCCCCTTTCCTCTTGAAATAATGGCCAAAATAGCCAACCACTAGCATTTAGTTTCCTAGCATTGTCTCCATTAACCAGACCTTGCAGTAGCAGGAACTTTGTGCTCTGAGTTGCTCTTTTTATCATTATTGTGTATATCCCTTTCCTTATTGTTGTACCATATTCTCAATAACCTATTGAAACTTATGTAAGTGGCAAAACAAATCGTTGCGGATTTACATTCCTCTCCTGTTTTCATGGCTTACCAAAATTTCTTTTTTCAAGTTTAAATTTTCATTTCACTCCCATTCAATTCCCCTTGCAACCAAACAGATCCCAAAAGCATATCTTTTTGAAGTATCATCCCATTTTCTCTGTGACGGCGGCAAACAACAGAAGTGTTTTTGCCTAGTGTAATCTTCCATAAAAGAAAAAGTGTTGTGCTCACTGCCCAATCGCACTCATGAATATAATCTCTATTTCTACCCAATAAAAAAGAATGTCATATCTATTGCATGAATTTTTTTTTAATTTATATATTGTTGTTTAGCTTTTAAGGTGGATGCTCATACAGTAAATAGCCATGAGGACCTTTATATATATATTTTTAAATAAACTGGCTGCCACCATCATTCATTCATTCCATTAACTGTATTGGATCCTATGACATAAACAAAGACAGAAAACTTAATCTGGCGAACTTGCTATTGGTTGGATTCAGAAAGATGAATCTGATTTCTTATCTCCTCAGCAAAGCAAGAAGCCATTGGTATCAGATTCCTCAAATATATTCGTCAAATCTTAAAAGCCATGGCCGTCGGAGAGACTTGAAATCCAGACAAATTGCAAGTTCCCCATTGACGTGCGCCCAGTAGAAGACGAGCAATTGCCACTTGGCAATGAAAAATTATTTTAAGATATTTTTTGGAGAGGGTTCCCACGGACGCCTCTTTTAATTGGGGCAAATGGAGAGAACCCATATCTAATTTTTAAATAGGGGAATTTTGAAAGTGTTCGCATATCAGCATAGTGAGAGTGCTTTCCCTGAAATTTTTTATGGGGAGATTCCCATTATAGAAGGGTGCAATTTTCTCACCAATAGACGATTCGTATACAAGGGGACATTTAATAGAAAGAGAGGATGTAGGGTTTGTGACCACTATTGATCTCTCCTGCAGCTGATGTGTCTAGTTGACTATCCTTAGATTGTCCAACTTATGTTTGATGTAAAAGTTGAAACTCTAAATCCCAATTTCCTCGTCTAGTTGACTACCTTAAGATTGCCGAACTTAAATTTGATAAAGAAAATGAAATTCTACAACTTATGTTTGATGTAGAAAATGAAACTTTTAATCCCAACTTCCCCATCTACTTGACTTCAAATTTCTGAACTTATTGTTGATGTAGAAAATGACTTTTAATATATTTTTTTTGTTGAAGAGATTCTTAATCCCAACTTCCTCAAAAAGTCTAGTACAGGCAACTAGAGAGCACCCATATCAAAGAAAATGAAACCCATAATCAAAACTTCGTCAAAAAGTCTAATACGGGCAACTAGAGAGAACCCATGTCAAATCACTGACATACTTAGAACACTTTTCACTATTTTTTATTGGGAGATTCTCATTATGGTAGAGTGAAATCTCCCACCAATAGATGTGTAGGTAACGATTTGTGTAGAAAGGAAAAAAATCGTCTATAATTTCAATTTTGATCTCATACAATTTCGTGAAATACCACCTTCAGGGGGTGACATGTGTATTGATACCAATGCAATGGTCCAGATCTAATTTAAATGACTCTTCACTGATTTAAGGTTTTATTAGTTGTACCATATCTAGACCATTGCATTGGTATCAATACATGTGTCACATCTTGAAGGTGGTATTTCACGGAACTATACGAGATCAGAATTACAGACGATTTCAACCCATATACAAAGGGACATTTAACATAAAGAGAGATCAAGAGAGAACGTGTGAAGCTGTGGAATGATATCTATCATCCACATTCTACACATTGGTGTTGGGGTTCCTTCTCACATTTTTTATTTCCCAAAAGAATAGATGGAGTATTGATGCTTGCACTGCGACTATGTGCGTCGTAGAATAAATTAAGAGGCACACAAGCTGATTCTTGTCATGCTACATCATATTAAGAAAGCCGCAACCCTTTCCCCACTCGATAGATGCTATTTTGACTCTCTTCGATCAAACTAAAACCATTAATCAAACTCCATTTATCGATTGACTACTCTTTGGCAACTAATAATTTAACATTACAGAATCGGTCATGTGACTAAGCTTCCTCAGCAATTAGGTCAGGAATCCTCGTAAAATCTTAACTTCAGAAAAGGACTCTTAATGCGATAAATACAATCTACGACCCAAAAAAAAATAAAGTGTTTTAGTGAAAAAATGATCATCGATGAATACTAGCGAGAGAACTAAATAATTTGGATACACTTGGTGAGTTGGTGTGGTTCAATTGTGCTCTCTCTTATCTACACAAGGAACATATGGTTTGGTCCCATGGAAGCAATCTCAAAATTTACCGCCTATGGGGTTTCACTGGGGGGGCGCGCCATTGAAAAGCCAAAAGAACTCATCATCCACCTAGCCATCTTGGCATTAGATGATGGAAAAAGTTAATAGTGGCAAAGCCAAAGAATGGCAGTGAGCAGCAACAAAAGCTAATTATCAGATGCATCTGATAGAACCATCTTTAATGTCTCATATGTCATGAAGACGATGCCCACACTTGGGACAACCTTGAGGTATTCTGGAAATATTCCCCGGTATAGGCCCAGTAGGCCTTCATTCCTGGTGATGTGCCTGAATGTCCCAAACAGACCAGTCTTGTAGACACGGGCTCGACCAGCTGCCCCTTCTAACTGCATCCGCCGTCGTACAAGATCCAAAGGGAATGTTGCTGCAAATTATCAGTGCAAAAGTCAGTTTGTAATTGATAAAATCCAGATACAGCAAACATCAATCATAAATTGATAATCTTATTTCAGCATGCACTCATGAGAACAAATTTCAAGATGCAGTTAACCACATTAAAACTAGCAAACTTCAACAGTAACTGTGTTAGAACTGCCATCCTCTGGGGCTTCAATCATAAAAGGTATACACCAAGGTTCTGTCAGTATGACTCCAAGTCCAATGCTGGCATTTGTTTGACATAAAATATTTCCCAGGAAACTTTTTGTTATTATTATTTATAAATTTTATTTTATATTTTTCCGCGATTTGGTTGTTTTGTTGGAAATAGCTAATAATCACATTTCAACATGACTGAGTGAGAATAAAAAACCAGCTATATGATGGCAATGGAGTCCTCTGGTTGCCGAGTACCAATAATCAAGATACCATCACTTATTGGGAAAAAAAAAACATACTGAATTTTGAAGTCAATGTTTGTTTTCCAACTTTTTAGATTACATATGAACAAAATATTTTTTATTTCCTTTCTAATCCAAATGCAAATTTTTATTGGTTTTCAACGAATCCCATAAAAAAAATATGGGCAAGGCAATGCTGCCCACAGGCGCAGGTACACACCAGGACATGCAGCCAATGGGAGGGCATGCACAGGGCAGCATGATCTTTCCGCCCTGCTGTATCTAAGAGTGTACCTGCACCAGCGGGCAGGGTTCACTAATGCAAGTTTGATAGATTGAAGGGTTTAACTATTGGAAAGTCAACAAGGGAACATTCACACTGCCAACCTAATTGTCTTTTGTTTCGCTCGTACCCAATTCCTAGAATAGAAAATGATCCAGTCTCAATAATTATCAAGAAACTTAAGGAGTTTCGGATCTGGGATCGCATTAGGGGGCATAAGAACTAATTAAGTTGTTACCTCTTTTCTAAACACAAGTTTCATCGGTATGATCCTAGCACCAATTCTTTAACATCATTTTTAATATTTATCTATTTTCCTACCCCAGGATAATATGAAAATGGACGACACCAACTTCGAAGAACCACAAAGGTAAAATATATGCAAAGATAACAGTAATTACACTAATTTTAGGTTACATAAACCGTCAATTTATTAGTCACAAAGTGCAGATGACATAGGTGACAGATCAACTTTACACAAATTATGCCATACATAGTCAATCATGTTATTTCTCATAGGGTTAGTTCAGGTACAAGTGTACAACCAACTGCCCCCATTGAATTGCACCCGTCTTACAAAACGCCCTCGCCCTCCCCCTCCCCCTCCCCCTCCCCTTATATAAAAAAATAAAAAATAAAAGGAAATACGTTTCATAATTTAAGATTATAGTCTTGGAAGTCAGAAATCTCTACGGTAGAAAAAACCTTCTAAGTATAGCCCAACAAGCAGCACCTACTTTAAATAAGAGATCAGAAGCTACTTTAGAGTACAATTTAAAGAAAGATGATGGACCACAGAAATAAAACCATCATTTCAAAAGCAATGTAACTACCAATAAGGTTAAGGTAAACAACAAATCAACAATGCCATTTTTCTTCTTCAAAAGGAGGGGGGAGGGTGAAATAAAGAATGGTATCAGTTCATCTTGTGTTGCAGTAGAGAACACCACCATCCCCCTCCCCCTACTTGTTGCTTCACGAGAAACAGAAATTTTTTTATTTTTTTATTTTTTTATTTTTATTTATTTATTTTTTTTTTATTTTTTTTTTTTTTGGGGGGTGGGGGGAGATTGTGTGGTGGAGTAGCAAACAATTCAAGGAATTTCACTTTTTAAACCTTCGATTTTCCGCGGCTTACCTGTGGATGATGCTAGGCCTGAAAGACTGCCACAAGCTAGGCTGACAAATGCAGTAGAATCTTGGGGCCTGATGTCAAGACAATACAGGCTTAGACTCGTGTGTACATGAATCTTGGCATATTTAAGTACCTATCAAATGCGATCAGTAATGAAGAACTTACCTTTGTGACTGCCAAACAGATCTCAATGTCTCATAAACTGCAAAACTAATTGCTATACTGGGCCCAACCCCCTGTGTCCAGACAAAGGCCGTCAAGATTAACATAAAAAGGAAATTGTGGATAAAGATAACCACTATAAGACAAGAAGCGTACCAATAATGTCGCTCCAAGACCTTTATATAGGCCAAGAGCACCCTCATCTCTGCTAATCATACGAAGTGCATGCCAAATACCTTTGTAGTATGTCACATTTCTCTGCAGAAGCCCAAATAAAATGATTATCAAAATATATATATACAATATGCAAGATCACATGGAACTAAAAATGATCTTAACCTAATTTGGTACAAGTTATGAAGGCCTTTCTTTGGTATATTTGTGTAAGAAATTTGTGTTTATAACAAAAATTATTTGGTTTCTAAATAATTGAAACAGAAAGGAGACTGCCCTAATTATGAAAAAGCATGAAGAAACGGAAGACTTCATTATTTCAAACGCAAACAACTTACACCCGGCATCTCAGGAGCTTCCCTGTCAGCAGATGCTTCACAGATCCTCAAATTGAATTATCAATTAGTCTTGTGGGCCCATAGAAACCGTAAATTGGGTTTTTTTTTTCTTTTTTGGTAAAACCCTAAATTGGGTTTCGTGAACCTGTGGTCACATCAGCACGTACTTCAACCTCTGGCCATAAATTTGTGAAATGCATCTGAACCATTTGTTGTCGATGCCCAAAGACAACTCTTAACAGTAATCAAGTTCAGCACAAAAGAAGCTAAATAGCCCAGGCTTTATTTAAATCTTTAAAAGCACCAAACCATCGTACTAAATTCCTCATTCTGCAAGTGGAAAAACTCATAGATTTTTCCAAATCTATTTTTTTTAAATCTACAAAAGTTACATAACAGGCATACCTCTGACCATGTTGAGACCATAAAATTTAGCATGAACAACTTGTTGGGACAAAAAGCGAATACATTTTGCTTTTAATTTCTGTTGCAGGCTATTGGTGCATTATGTATAGGGGTTCAGTTAGACAGCTAAACAAGAAAAATACTACCCACCAACCATTAATCTATTCACTTATATTACATACAATAGAGAAACACTTAAAAATTAGCATATTAAAACGGGAAACGTATAACTAAAACACAAGAAATATAAAGAGAACTCTGCCTAGAACCACTGCAAACATTGCAACAGAACAATATTCCAAAACCTGTAGCAAAAGAACGATTTTTATAACAAATCTGCACTAACATTACCTGGGCTGCAAGACGTGTCCTCACAAGATCCAATGGATATGTGATGGATGCAGCTGTTATTCCAGCCAAACCACCACCTACTAGTCGCACACAAATGTCTGCACTTAAGTTTTCTCCATGACTTTGCATCCCAGGAATCAGCTGCAGTAACTGCAAATGAAAATATTAATAATTAATAGTCAGGCAAACTAGGGGGATAACAATACTAATTCAAATGAACTGCATACTGTAACCAATTCAGACAAAGTTGTACGCACATTCTTGTAGCGTTCATAAGCATAGAAGCTGATAGAAGAATAAGGAAGACGATGGGCAATTGTGACAAGATTCCCTTTCCAGAATGCTCTAACGCCTTCTTCATTTAAGATACGTGAAGCCTCACGCCAAATGTTAGGCTTGCTCAAGTTTGCAACATCAGAGTGCATACCTTGTACCTAAAGAAACAAAACTATGCAAAATAAGCAAGCAGATGAAAGAAACTTCGACTCTTCATTAATTTCAAAGAAAAATAAACGATATAGTTAAAGATATCCCAACTTCCCAAATTACATTTCCAGTATTTTGGTTCTAGGCAACCCTAAACAAGAAAGAAGACAGTAAGTAGCCTAGACCTTATGAGCACACTTCGCAGTCTAGACGGTGCCTAGGTAGCGACACCTTGACAACTGTGATCATGAATACATATCTAATAAGTAATCAGAATACCACATAAGCTAGCTGAGTTCCAATAGTTGTACGGAAAAAAAAGCTATGTAATGAGTTCCAAAAGTTGCAGGGGGAAAAAAAAGCAATGTAACTAGGGTTTGAGTGAGATCTGCAACAGCCCTCATTTCCACACTAAAAGACCTCTCATACGCCTAACCTAATTGATGTTATCTTGCATTTCTTAAACATCAATTAAGACATTTAAATAAGCATCAATGAAGTTGAACAATCTCCATCCGTTAATCACAGAAAGAAGCCATAAAAGAATTAGATCAGAAACTCAACCATACAAGCTCAAAGATGTAGAAGCGGCAGTAGAATTGCAAGATAGCAGATAGACAATATGAATACAGTATGCACCCACTTTCCAGAAAATTTCAATACCTATTGCCTTCTAACCACTCCCCCCACCCACACCACCCCCAAAAAAAAAAAAAAAAAAGAATAAGAGAACAAATAAATATACACATCTCAGCCCTCAACAGCTGTGTGTGGAGCCCAAAGCTAGAGAACTCCCACATAGACCTCACACACCCTCAGCAATGCCGTTGAGGCCTTGAGTCAGCATCCAGTCATCTTCTCTTTCAGGTATTTGGAGGTTAAAATGATTTTCCATCAGGATATCAAATTTTAAAATGAACATATGAAATAAAATGCAACAGAAGCATAAAGAGAGTTTCCTGATAAAGAGCAAAGAATTCTTTAAAACTACTTATACATTGTAACTTTACGAATGCACATAAACATGTAACTAAGAAAATGCTAACTCATTTTTGCATGGAATTCTAATTTCACAACTAGATCTTCCCCAACTCCCAACATTGAAATACAGTCAGGGATTTAAAAATTGGATCAGATCAGGAGGAAGCTAGGGGCCGATTCTGTATAGAAACAGGTCCAGCCAATCTGGATCCTGATTCAGGGTTTTTAAACACTGACTACATTATATGATGACACATTTCAAAGGAGCATGCAGAATATGCATCGGTGAAGCAACTGCTAATGCAGGAGCATAATGGCAGAAGCATTTGTGGTTCTGGTTTTGGGTCAATTTTTCCTGTCCACAACCAAGCATAAGGTTCAAATTTGGCTGATTTTATGAACCATATTCAAAGGTCCCAGTTAGAAAGCTTCTTCAACACCTTGCACACCAGAATGGCTAGATTTTAGGATATTTCTCTTCTAGTTATTGCTATACAATTTATTATAGAGGCTGGGATAATATTAAATAAATTCATCCGTCCTGGGTTAAGTTTTAAGATAGTTTAGAATGCCTAATCACATTCTGCGGCTACGAGGAGGTTTCTTTTCTGTTTAAGCTTTTTTTTTTTTTTTTTTTTTTTTTTTCAGTGTCCGAGTCAGTGAATGACTCTCCAAGACAACCTGCGATGGATAGTAGTTTCCTTTTTGTTTGGTTTCTTATTTCTTTAAGATTCAGTTAGTTGAGTCAGCAAGAGACTCCTCCAATTTCTGTTTCATTTCATTTTTCTGCCCAGTTCTATAAATTTTTGTAAGAGGCTTAGCCTTCCCACGAATTTATTGAATGGAAATGATTAGATTTAGTTTGTTTGAGTTAAGACTTGAAATTGTTGTCTTGTCTCTCTCCTCTGTACCATTCTCCCAAAAGGATTTGGGTTTTACCCCCTTTTTTTCTTTCTTCCTAGCAGATCGAGTTCTTCTCTTCCATTCCATCAATCTGAAACCTTTCCCTTATTTCTAATTTTCCCCCCATCTCTCTTTTCAGATTCTGATCCGAAACCCACTGCTAACAATACAAATATTATAACAGCAGCAGCATAGCTGAACACAGCCATCTAAAATATCCTATATATTTCACCCCCCCCCCCAAAAAAAAAAAAGAAAAAAAATTCCTATATCAAGGTAGAGTAGATCTTGCAAGAGAGTCCACCAAAAATTTAGCTGCAGAAGCAAATCAACCCACTGCATTCAGTCGTCAATGCCAATTTAATGGAAGGCATTGTTTGACCAACAAGCATGTGAATGTCACTTGATCAGACAAAGCTCAAGCCACACATAAACTAATGGAGGTCTACATAGAGGGGTGATACTCTGGTGCACTCCCAAGAGCTAAATCTGAAGCGGGCCACCAACTGAAAGTCCCACAAAAGCCCAGAATACATGTCTATCTCCCCATACGAGCGCTAACAAATTTCGTTTCAACTTGCAAACGGGTGCCACGAGAAATAACAACTGAAGCCTAATTATGTTCATTTCAATTAGAAGAAACAAAAACACAGAATCACCTACCAACTGAAAAAGAGAACCATGAAACATTCGAGTAAACACACTAGACATTTAAAAATTGTTCTTAAAGATGGACAATTTCGGCAGACCGCTTCACCACATTACCAATGGATACGCAAAATAGTTCGACGCAATCCACCCATTCCAAACAGAAGGGCAAACAATGATCCTTACAAAACCAAAATGAATTGTCCAGCCGCCGAATGGAGAAAAAATAAGACTATATTTTGGTGAAGTGAAAAAGAAAACCCGTCTTCCCGTATTCTAATTCAAGAAAAGACAAGAGAAAGCAAACCTGAAACAGGATGGTAAGGCGAGCAAGCGGCGCTGTGCAGGTTTTACTGACAGCGCCTGCAATGCCTCCCGCAAGAAGATGAGATACCGATCCTATCTGCGATTTTTGCCGCAACGATTGCTGCTGCTGTTGCTGCTGGACATATTTCCGAGCACCGCCATCGACTACACCAGCATGGGCAGAACTAAGAGTTCTCTGCCCACCTTCAACGACAACACCAACTCGAGCCTCCGTTTGCATCTCCTCTCTCCCAATTCACCTTTCTTTATCTCCGCCTTCCTCGCCTTCGGCCTCAAATCTTGCTATTCCCTTACGAAGATTTCGTCGCAGAAAACCAAAAAGAAAAAAAAAAAAAAAAACCAAGAAACCTTCGGAACGACAAAGAAGCAGTTAAAGTTGGAGCAGAGATTACCACGGTGGGTGAAGACCTAAAAGACTTGGAAAAAGAAACCCTAAAAAGACCCTAACAAGAAGCATTAGCTGTGAGTTCAGACCTCAGAAGCTACTCCTAGTTCCTCCTGGCTCCGATGACTTGCACCGGGAAACGGAGCCGTAAGGGTAAGGGAACGCTTGGCCTCTCTCTCTCTCTCTCTCTCTCTCTGCGTGGTTTCCAATTTTCAACCAAATAGACAAACGTTGAGGCGTCAATTTCCTCCTCTTGATTTTCCCTTTTTTCTGGTTTTTTTTTTAATTTTTTTTCAATCTTTAATAACCTATTAATAGACACACACGGTTTTGGCAGGGTGATGGTCTCGACTCTCGACTAATAATCGTGGCGGAAAAGGAATAAATCGTCATCTTAATATCTTATTAGAAAAGGAAATGGTTAAATAATTCAGATAAAAAGTAGAGAAAAAATAGGAAAAATTTTGGGGTGTGAGGAGGAGAAGCCCTAATCGGGGGCTAGAGTTCACACGTGACACAATTACTTGTTCACACCACGCCATCAAACCGACTCGAGGGAGAATATAATAGAAGAATATACCCTTCGTTAACTTCCTCTTTCGGTGACGGATTTGGGAATTCTACCAGAATTATTCTCACGTATGCGAATTTTTTGAGCCGAGTCACCGGCTCAAACTCTGGCTAAACAACCAAATTCCATTGAACCCGGTTCAATCATAAGGTTTGGCAGGAATCTAGGGCAAGAAATATTATGAACTGTCTATATGAATGAGCGGCTGAGATATAAGGTGAGATGGTGACGGAGGGCGAGTTACCATCATGACTGTAATAGTGCTGGTAGCGGGGCCTACTTGAAGGTATCCATCGATTATTCTCTAATCTCACCCGCTGCTTTAGTTGGGATCTGTAGCGACTTTTGGGGTTACAAAATCTTCACGGGTTTGGAACATAGTTAGTAAATTCGGATTTGAGAATTATTTGGACGGAGAATTATTCAAAATAATTCGATTGATTAATTTAAGAATTTGGTCAAAAAAGCTTACTGGATTTTGTTTTTTTGTTTTTTTTTTTTTTTTTTTTTTTTTTAAATACTGTTTAAGTGGACCGAATAATTCAGTTTAATTCGGTTCGGTCCGAATTATTCACATTTTATATTCACTTTTGAAAAAAACATGAATGTTATCGAATTTTATTTTTAATTCAAATTCGATCAGAATTTTTGATTAAATTCTAAAAAATTCTATTATTCGGCCGAATTAATAACACTGGTTTGAAAAGACGATGACCGCCCTTATTTGATTTCCATTTAGGGGTGCCACGTGGTGAGCCATTTTTTGAAGGGACCGTTATCTCTGGGCTTTGTTTTTCAGGTTGTAGTCGTTTATATCGTGGTTCTACCAAAAAAGAAAATCTCGTGGAGGCGTTACCAAAAAAAAAAAGAAAAAAAGTATCTCGTGGAGTTGAGTTGTTGACAGTCTGTCCATGTTTCAGTTGTGTCCTTTGTTTTTTGTTTTTTGGTAAAGTCGTTTCAGTTGTGTCTAATTTGAGTAGGATGAGTGTTTTCCACATGTAGAATGAGTGAGAATTTAAAATGACATAAAGTCAAATCACCAAGGTGAAAAGATTCTTGGTGGAGGAAAACTATTTGCCTATATTTTGTGCCTCTATTCTCGTGAGTTTATGTTAAACCTCATCATAAGGGTGTAAGCCTCCATATCCTATGTAGCTATTATATCGGTGCAGTACGCATCTGGTGGTTAAGAGTCTCTTGGGATGTGTGTCTAGATATTCTTAGTCTTTAAATGCTTACTGCATCGATGCAGTGGTTGCAGAGAATGTGGATTTGAATTGCAATTGGACTGGACTAAGCTTGGTTTTTTAAACCCCAACCCAACGAACCTTGATTGTTTGGGTCAAGTCGACCCTAATTAACCATGAAAACCCCTATGTATAATTGTAAAATATATGTAAATCCTTACATATTATGAGAAAATCTTATTATAACTAAAATAGAACATTTATCAATATAGATAAAGACAAGGTTCGACAAGGCCAGCCTCAACCCAAGTTTGGCTTGGCCTGGCCAAACATGACCAATGATAGCCTAGCCCATGAACTGAAAAGTCCTACCCTAAACCTGTCTAGCTCAGAGCCCGTTAGGGCTCATTGAGCCAAACTTGCACCCCTATGGCCCTACCTCGTTGACTCTAAGGGTGTTAATAGGTTCGGTTTCGATTTGAATGGTGCGGATCAGTTTGGCTCACATTTATTTGACTAAAACCATAACCGCACCATTTACTAAACGGTTCCACTTTCTGAAACCGTGACCGTTTAGTAAACGGTTTCAGTTTCCACGGTTTCTAAATGGTGTCGATTTCACGGTTTTAAACGGTTTCGATTTTGGTTTATTCCATACGATTTGTAAAACGATTTACAATCGGTTTGTTATAACTTGCAACCATCTTTAAACTGAAGATCATAAGCTTATCAAAAAATAATTGTCAATCACAAATAAGAGATTCTATATTAACGATGGTATGTCTTAATTTGATAATCTAGTACTATTTTTTTGCATGGCCATTCTCAAACATTTAGAACTAATATCATACAACATCCAAATCCAGCCTTCTATAGTATAAAATATTAAAATGACAGGTGGTTCAACCAAAACACCCTATCTATGATAACATAATAATATAGTAACATATATGGATTACAAGTTCATGATCTAAAGCCTAAACTTGAACTGAATTGCAATAAATCATACCAAAGTAGAATGAACACTTAATTTAATTGTTAATTGTTATACGGATTACTGCCCCTTCTTTATTTAACTGTTATACGAATTAATCGGATCGGTTTAAACGGTTTTAAACGATTTCAATTCGGTTAGAAACCAATGGGTTTTGTGGTTAAAATTGACCCAACCCATTTAGCTAATCGGCTTGAAACTTGAAACCATAGCCGCATCATTTACTAAATGATTTTGTGGTTTCAACGTAACCGAATCAGTTCGATTTCGATAAACAGTTTCGATTACAAATTCACATTCTTAGTTGACTCTCACATCAACAATTCTTGAGAGGTGTTATAACAAAATGGCTGCTTGACTCACTTGGTCTTTTGGCTAAAGTAGGTCACAACGTGCAACTTGAGCACAAAAACCCAACCCACCCAAAATTTTTGGGGTTTGGGCTATGATTTTCATCCGTTGGGTATTTGGGTGTGTTTGCCAGAGTCTTTAAGGTATCGATAGGATACGAAGCAGAATTAGATGGATACGATGGAACCGTTGAACTTGGAAATGACAAGGGCTTGGGGATAGATGCCATGCTAGAGTAAACAAGGTTGAAAAATCGTAGCCCAAAGTTATGCTAGGTTGAGTTAAGGTTTTGGCCCCATGTTTGGGATACAGGGTTGGCCTAGTTCAATTTACAGTGTAAACGGAACAGGCTAAGCTCGGGTATTTCCTATTGTAACGTCAAACCAGGTCTGGCTTGGCTACAAATACTAAAATTCTATCCTGGATTTTCAAACATCCAACCCAATTCATTCAAGTTGCACCCTTTTACATACCACATTAGTGGTTGTTTTGAAAAAGGGGCATCATTCGCATAAGGCCCGGAAGAGAGAAAATACGAAAAAATTCATTTGAGATGGAAATTACACCCTGATGTCATAGGAAAGTTTTTTCAAAATTAATATGAATGTGAAGAAGTCAATGAAAAAAGCAGCGCGAGTACTCTACATTAGCAAATGTAGAAAGGTATCTCTTCACCAACAGTCCAAGTAGCAAAATAAAGTATTAAAAAAAAAATTTCAAGGTTAACTTTAAAAATATAAATGCTAAGAAAGTAGATGATTGCAACCTGAGTTTGAAATTTAAGTACGCCAATTCATAGTAAATTACAAGATGTATAGAAAACTTGGCACAAAAAGAAAAGTAAACTTTTCAATGAGATTTTTCGGTGAAAGTAAGGTGAGCGAAAATTACTGATTTTTCCAAACATTCCCTCACCTACTTCTAGTGAAATGCACCATATGGTACTTCAATCAATAATTTGATCAAGGTGGGTCCAACCAAAATAGATTAGGGTGGGTGGTTTAAAGACAATATTTATTATTGGCCACTATTTGTAGTTATGGTAAATCCTGAATCCCTGATCATTGTTGATGAACATTAGTAACAATATGGTGCTAGGCATCATGCAAAAGCAATAATTAGTAAATGCATCATCAAGTGATAGATATTTGTGGCTGATATTGGTCAACCATGCTAAGCGTGATCAACGCCTACATGGATTTTTAAGATACGGATCATATGCTCTCGAGGTGCTTTAGGCGGTTGAATATGCACTACGACCTTTGTCATGCTGTAGAGAAACCCCATCCAAGTTCATGGACTGTCACATTTTGATCTAAGTCATTTTACCTGACAAAAATTTGATTCAATTCATAGAAGTTTCATGCCTCCTAGCTAGGTCTAGCGCCAATCAAGTTTAGACCAGGTTAAAATTAAAACTCAAAAAAGGTATTCAAAGTGGTTCAAGTCATAGTAGTCCAGGTCCAACTATGACAATTAGTCTAGTTTTCGTCCCAAATCATATTACTTCATCAAGCTTTGGACCAGTTGTGTTAAATGGCATAGTAGATTTGGTTCAATTCAAACCGTTTGGCCTAGTTCTTCCAACTCAAAAATGGTTTTTCACTCCAATTGAAATGAAGTATTGGAACTGTCTGGTACTCTAGTATGAGTCCAAGTCATTTTAATTGGACCAGATTCGGTTAATTAACTACAATTTGAGTCCAAGTTAGATCACCTTGAGTTGTGGTCTAATTTATGTGGCGCTACCTTAAAGTCAAAGGATCTATTTCATCTTGGTTTAAGTCATTAATTAGACCAGAATTCAAGAAAAGGAAAGAAAGAAAAAGGAGAAAAAGATTTGTGCGTATATATTACTATGAAGATGTGCTTGACAACACAGGACAAAACCATAGAACACACTAAGGAGCGAAGGCAACAACGGTCACCCCATGTTTGTGTCGGCCCTTTGTTCAAGCATTGGAAGGCTTTAGCTTAAGGCATGGCCCTAAAGAGGCTTACCTAGCTGAAGTTGGTAAAAGAATATGTTAAGTTTGTCTCGAATTCCTGACCCGTTTTGAAGATTAACCCGATCTGACATATTTTGGTGACGACCCGAATGAGAATTTTTCTGAGATCTGTGATGGAAGCAGTATCGGCCCAAGCCCGGAGCCCATCACTGATCTCGTATGGGGGTGCGGGGGCTACGCCCCCGTGGGGTATGGTTCGATCGGATTGACCGTGACCCGATGGGTCAAACCGCTATTTGGAGTATATATATATATATATATATATAATGTACTGTTGCTTGTTGAGAGTCATTGTATTCTAGGGTTTTCACGAGGCTAGGGTTTCAGGGCGAGTTCTTCCTCGCCGCTGCTAGGGTGTAATCTTTCTTCTGCATAGTGAATCATCTTCTTCTTCGCCCGAGGACGTAGCACACCACCCTGGTGTGTGAACCTCGTTAAATCTCTGTGTCGTACGGATCTATTGTCTCTTCTTTATTCGTTTTTCTTGGTGTTTGATCTAACAGAATATGGAGAAAGTTTTTCTTCACCATTGGCGAAGAGAAACCCATTGATCGATCTCATAAGGCCTCCACCCTCCAAAATATTTTGAAACTCAATAAAACTCATAAGCCACTCTTCAAAACTTGGATCTGACAATTCTTGCCATCACACCCCCCAAAAAAAAAAAAAAAAGAGGTTCTGGTTCCATTGAAATTAAGAAATGGTTGAAGTACATCTTGTTGGTCCAAGCAAATAAGCTTATTTAGATGAATAAACAAAGTAACATGACATGTTCAATGAAACCTGAAATATGTGGACAAATAGACCCTAAGGTTCCCATTTTACCTACCAAGTTTCAGAGCAATGAAATTGATCAAGTGACAGAAATAAAACTATGAAAATCCAGATATTTATATTTACATGTAGAATTTGACGCATGACCAATTCAGATATTCCATTTTTGATCCAATGATTGAAGTTGCCACATTATCCTATCACATGGCAATATACATGCGTGAAAAATTCCCCTTGAAATGGTATAGAGAAGAAGGGTGAGAAAAAAAAAATTTTTTTCTCACACTAGACCATAGAAAGGCAGTATATATTTTGTGCCAGAACCGTTTTTCTACCTACAATGTTGCTTTCGTATTGTGGGCCTTTTGGGTTGGGCTTTTCACAATACTATGTCTTATTTTTATTTTCTGTTGGGCTTTGGTTTTTAATCGTTCTTGGTTTAAGTGTGCTAGAGGTGTTACCAACAAAGAAAAAAAAAAGGGTAGAGGAATGGATCTTATTTGTTATAATAATAAAAAAGGTGTACCTGATGCACAAGGGAGGAGAAGAGGCGGAAAAAGAACTACACAGTTTCTGTTTTGACGGATTAATCATCATGCCGCAACATTCATACCTTATCATTGGATCAAGCACACCGCTTCTTATTTGCTATAACATCACTGAGACAATGCATGCTCTTGTGTAGTGCTCCTTTGCCGCCTGTTATTGGAAGGGTTCCCTTGTGAAAATCTTTTTTTGGCTTCCCTTGTGCATATTGATGTGGCCGATTGTAAAGGTTCTACTATAGAGGAGTGGATCTTATTTGTAGAACACAGACTGAAAGGAGATCCAGATAACAAGGACGCTGTAATTGTTTGGGTTGCACAGTTATGGATAATCTGGAGGCTTGTAAACAGTTGGATTTTCGCCATTGTATTCCTGATTTTAGTGTGTATATATATATATATATATATATCATACTATTATATGAAGTGGCAAATCTTTCACTTGACAATATTGTCCTTCCTTCTTCATTATCTCTTATTTCAATTATTTTTTATTTTTTTAATTTACTGGTATCCTTAATATTATTATATTTTTATAATACTTAATTACTATAATTTCTCTCTTCCCTCTTCTACTTTCACACGATTTTGCCATTATCCACTTTCCTATTTTTATTATAACTCTTTCTAAAACTCTTTCTGCCTCCCACTCTCATAAGATTTTATGCATTTTCCTTTTTTAATTAAAACTCTTTGTTTCCTATTCTTACTAAAACTCTTTTTCTCTTTCCTTTTTCTTTCCCCTAAAACTCTCTCTCTCTCTCTCTCTCTCTCTCTCTCACACACACACACACACAAAGCTCGTAAGAAGCATTGATAAGGAACATATATTTTTAATATAAGAAAAAAAGGTTGGGAAAGTAAGGTCAGACGATACTGGCTTGAAAGCGTTCTATTTTTCTTTTGGAAACTCTAACTTACTATGGTAGACTCCTATCTCTATCACACTACTGCATTAATTGTTTCTCTGTGATAATACAGGTATGGTTCTACATCCCCTCTCATCTTTTGTGTTCTTTTTTTTTTTTTTTTTGAATGTATTTACATTCTAAAGTTTGTGTTGCTGTTAAAGTTCCTTATGGTTCACTGCTTTTGGAATCTCAGGAATTTTTAATTTTCAAAAATAGTTTCAAGGACTTTTTTAGTACTTTTTCACAGCTATGCGATCTTGATTGGAGAATTTTCAATTGTTGGATTACCAAATAACATGGGATATAAGTAGAGAAGCCTAATGCAAAACTAATGGATTGCTGATATAGGGCACTTAGCTTGATCCCAACCACAGATGACTCAGTCAAACAGTACTGAAATACAATGGCAAGTAAACTTAACATAATTGGTAATTTTCCAAAGAGGGTACCTTGGTTGTGATATTGAGGGCGATAAGAAGAGGCAAGGCTCTCCCAATCCTGAACTCTTTTGACATTATTTTTGCTGGCTTCACCTACTTTAGGCATAACAACAGGATTGAATGGGCCAAACACAAAACCGTTGGAGCTTTGCTTTGACTGTTGCTTGATCTGGTTTCTACTCAACCATCAAGGAATTCGCTTCACTTCTCTTGAAATTATTGTTTGTAATCTCAATCCCAAAATAATTTGGGTTTATTGTTCTCATCCATCAAGGAATGGCTTTTGTGCTTGTACATGTGGAATCTCCTCTCTTTTTTCTTCTGTTTTTTTCATATAAATTGAAGTGGGGGTTATTGAAGGCTAAACTAAAAGAGAAACTGTATTTAATGTATGTATATGTGAGTTATTATTTGGAAGAGTTAATGCAGATGAATCACCCTGATTAATGGGTTATGAATAACTGAATTTATGTGTCTGATTGATTCTGATATACATTTTCATGCTTTGCAGTACCCGCTGAAGAAACCATAGCACCTTTCAAGTTTCAGCTGCGGAAAACAACCACTACTGCAACCATTCTTTTTAAACCCAGTAAGGAAAAATGGACTACTTTAATTTTTCTCATCCTCCATCATTTCAACCCTGCTTTTGATTGGTTTGGTCAGTTTTCACAGTTTAAAATAGTTGCTGCAATTGATACTTTGGAACTGTCGGGTTAGCCCCGTCATTTGCTGTTGTTTTGATCGGTCTGATCTTCTTCTTCTTCTTCTTCTTTTTTATTTTTTTTATTAACATGATGGACAAAAAGCCACTAATATAATGGAGGGTACGGAGTTGAAAACTAGGCAAAAAACGCCACCACGTATACCCCTCTCTCTCTCCCTTATCCCAAAAAAATAAAAAATAAAATATACCTCTCTCTCTACCATTAATAGGGGAAGGAGGAGGGCCAAGAAAGCTTGAAAAAATTTCTTTTACCAAAACAAAAAGAAGGACAATATGAATGTCTAAGCTAACATATGTGTCCTTCTGGCTGTTATCCTTCTTATCCCAACATTGACAAGGTGTAGGGAGCTAGCAGAGAAGCCACAAATAGTTACCATATCCCCCACTTTCTATCAATTACATATGTTACTATATATATATATATATATATATACATATATCATCTTTTTCGTTGGGAAGGTAATGGGCATGTTGGTCTTATCAAAACCAGTTAAGCTTATAATCAATTAGGTGATCAAAAGATCTCAAAAGTTAGGGTTTTTTTATGTCTTGAGATATAATTGAAGGGCACAGAGGGATCACTATGCCCAGAGCATGGTAAGGAATCCCCACACCCAGCCAATAGTAGTGTGGGACAGGGTAAGGTTTCTTTTTTTGGGTGAGGGAGAAAGAGGATAGATTATGATCCATATATCAGAAGGAGAGAGAGTGAACGGCAAGGATGATGACTTTGTGAGAGAGAGAGAGAGAGAGAGAGAGAGAGAGGGGAAATTTTATTCTTTATCTCAAATAAATTGCTTTTTGGGTGGGTTGGCCATCATGGAACTTTTGAGTGAAGCTTGGTCTAGGGTCAGGTGGGATCGTGGGATGTACCATTGCGTCATTTATTTATGGGAAAAAGAACCCTATCAAAAGCTATTGGTTTTTATTTATTTATTTAATTATTATTATTATAGTTTTTGTCTCCCTTTCTTTCCTCTGTGATTGAGCAGAAAATTTGATTGATAAAAGTCGTTATCCAACAATTTATAAAGGGTGTTTATATGGGGCAAGCCAATGGTAGCCAATGGTGGCAATTAAACAACTTGCTCAAAAAACTTCAGTTCAGAAGAGAACCATGGCCTTTTTACCTGAACTTGGAATCAGAGTCCTTATAAACCACCCTAATGCTGCTAAATTGAATGCACGCAATGGGAGGTTGGATGATATATTTAAAAGAGAAATTTTATGTGTGAAAAATATAGTATTAATCTTAAGTTTTGTGGGGGGATTAAATGAAATTACATGAA
The DNA here is from genome assembly GCF_013358625.1 of Macadamia integrifolia. Classification (NCBI taxonomy): domain Eukaryota; kingdom Viridiplantae; phylum Streptophyta; class Magnoliopsida; order Proteales; family Proteaceae; genus Macadamia; species Macadamia integrifolia. Next base: position 10,744,304 of record NC_056564.1, on the reverse strand, counting down.
ATTGGTGAAAAACCTGCACAAATACACACTAATTTGACTCAAAACAAAACAGCACACTAAAAATTATATTAAGCTACACTTGCATTTGCACATGTGTTTTGCTAGTGTATATATATATATATATATAGTTCATAATCTTGCTTCAAAGAGCTTCGTCTTTGTTTCTCATGTCTAGTGGATCATCCCCTCCTCCTCTTCATTCTCTTGTACCTTCTTCACCTACGGAGTTCTTATCCTCTTCAACACGCTAGATGCCCATGGGCTAGACGTGAGCCAAGATCCCCGCCTCATTAAGTGTCCAGTGCATTGGAGAGGATCTTATTTCATGTGTTGTGGCAAACACCAACAAACACAAAAATAAACAAAGACAGATCAGCAAAACAAACAAATTTAACAAGATTTACACCCCGATGTGGTGTATTATGTCCTTGGACGAATAAGAAGAAATTTTACTATGTAGACAAGAGATTACACCCAAATAACCGCTTTCAAACCCTAATTTGAAAAACCCCTCAAATTATAATGACTTGCTCAACAAGACGATAGTACATTATATATATACTCCTCCAAGTCACGGGTCAATCCATTAGATCATGAGTCGATTCTATCAATCCAACCCCTCTGGTTTCATCACAGATCTCAGAAAACTTCCCAATCGAGTCGTTGCCAAAATATGTCAGAGCGGATTAATCTTCAAAACGATTCTTCTAAACAGGTCAAGAATTCAAAACTAACTTAACATCATGGAAAATGGTCTACTAATAATAAATCATGTTACCCTTTTGCCTACACCCCGTGTGTATGAGCGAGAAAGAGAGAGAGAGAGAATTGCAAAATCACAATATTAATTCGAATCAAACCAAAGATTTGAAGCCAAGTGAGGAGTGAAAAAAATATTTTCTAGTATACCTCGTTACAATTATTTTACCTTGCTATTATTATGCTATAATTGCTTCTGAAAACATAAAATACATAAAGAGTTAACAAATCACCCAATTACGTACAAGGTGGGGCCAGGGAGACTGGCCATATATAATCCATTTCCTTCTACTTTCATCCAATCTCCCCAACGTCTCATCGTAATTCAATCTCGAAATCTCAGTCAGTGGTTACAACTTTTTTTCTCTCTCTCTCTCTCTCTCTCTCTCTCGTATTCTATTTGCTGCTTTCCTTCTTTCTTGATCTCCTTATCTGTCCAAGACAATAAAAAAAGAAAAGGAAAAAACAGATTAGTTCTCAAGTAGATTTATAAAATTCAATTGCTCACAATCATTACAAAGCTCTTTACAGTTTTCACAAAACTATGATTAATTATGAGAAAATAAAAAAGACTAAGAGGGCTTAGAAAGCAATGAAAGCATGATTTGATTAACACAAACCAACCCTTCCATGCACATATTTTAAGTTTTAATCTTATGTGCCTACGATTCTTTCATCTTGAAAAGTGATATCTTCACCATTTAATAAAATATCTTATGTTTGTTACACCCAAAAAAGAAAAAGTTGATAAAACACCAAACATCAATCATCATTTCAAGCCTTTCTTTGACCATATCAACCCCACTTGACCCACATAAAGGCTTCTCTCTCTCTCTCTCTCTCTCTCTCTCTCTTCATCAAATATATATACACAGGTACGCATATATGTTGTAAGAACTTCACGTACCTTGTTACACCCAGAGAGGGCAATCTCCAATTGACCCATCTAGTCTGTCCTGCGTTATGTGAGCTCGATCTCTATAGAATTTGGCAAACTTTCCCCACTGATCATTAGTAAACAACCTCAGATATCGCAAGCCTCAAAATGAAGTTCATCAGCCAACAAAGTCATGGAGAAACTGTCCCCCAATGTCCTTCCCAAAGTGCCGATTTGGGGCCTCAAAGCTACCAACTACACATCCCTCGTTTGCTTCAAGGCCAAAACGATGAGCTATGTTCATTGGAAAAGGCTCAGACAAGCCGATTCCATTATTCTGGCGCAGGCCCAGTGTCAGTGAAACACCGCCACTGCTGTTACCCACTGCATTGCTCACACCTACTTGGTGATGATGGCTTGATAGATTATGGTATTGAAAGTTGTTCAGCTGATCATTTTGGTTGGGTGCAATGGGAAGTTCACTTCTACTGCGTTTTGTTGGGGGGTTTTGAGAATTCTGGGTTGCAGTAGTCTGTAGTGTTTTGTTGGAGGGTAGTGGGTTTGACGAAGGTGGTTGGTGATCAACAGCCTTGTTGGAATTCTGGTCCTCGGTCTCTGATGCTTTTTGAGCCTGCCGTGTTTCAAGCATGTGAATTTCCTCTACCATTGGCTTCCACAGTCTTACTCTAGCATTGATGAACCAGTTAGAGACCTGGCCAAATCAACAATTATAGAAGAATCAAAACAATTAGGATAACCGAGAAATAGGGAACAATACAAAACAATGAAACAACAATGGTGAAAGTCACTGATCCAGATGAGCACAACATCATACAGTTATCGCCCATCGACTCGTCAAAATCCTGAAGTGCATGTTCAAATCGAACAGTTGACTCACCAGGTTACTGATCTTGATGATCTAATAAATGTTTTACTACTCAATAGTTCTATGACTATGCTCAAGGACAGAAAGAGGTTAAGAACAAAAGATACAGTTCACAATGGAGGAAAATACACATACTGATGCTGTCAGAACTGTTCAGGGTTAAGACCTGTCCAAGAGGTTGGATCACAAAACCAATAACCTTGGTCAGATAGTCATATTGAATTTCTGGAGACAAGTTTCTTTGTCTATTTTGAACTCATTCACCGGATTAGATACATTTTGCTTAGCATATCCTTTTGATAGAAATGGACAATCTATGTAATAATCCAAGAAGAAGAGTTCCTTCAAGTGGGGCACAATGCTTTATTGGTTGCAAAGCTAGTAAAAGAATAGTAAAGACAAATGACAGAATCGTGCACCTGACTCCTTGATAGACCCGTCTGTTTAGCCAACATTTGCTTGTCAGTATCAGTAGGGTAACTGCAGCATCAAACAACAATGGCTTCAAGACTAGCTTTATGTACTAACATGTACTGGGCCAAGTAAATTACCAGGAGAAAAAAAATATGCTTCGAAAAGTATCATTAAACTATCATTTTCCCCTCTCATACAAGTAGAATCAGGAGAATAAGGTTGCATACATAATTTAAAAATGTCATCCATGGAATATGGTTCACTTACGGGTGAAGGAAGTGGTCAAATAACCATGCCCTGAGAACAGCTACCGCACGTTCTGGAAGTCCTCTCTGGGGTCGCCAAACATGTTGATGTTCAAGAATGCTCAAGTTATGAACAGGTCTCTGGCTATTAAGGCCTCGGTCGGCAGTCCCCAACCTAGGAACTCCATCCTTTTCAAAGCTTCCCTCCCCAAGAGTTTTGCTTAATCGAAGTTGATCAGTAATGGCATTCTTCAAGCATCTGAAGTGTTTCGACATTGTTTTGAGGGCAAATGATGCATAAGGGGCTGCATTGCCAAGCCCGGCAACAGACTCAAATGAAGCAACAACAGCATGCATTTGTTGGTAGTACATCTTGTATCTTTTATACACCTAATGGAGAATAAGAGAAACAATATCATAGGAGAACAGAAAGTTCAAGGTTTTGGTAGATCACATCAAATCAAAGGTAAAACACCTCAGAATTTACAACACGAAGCAACATGTTCACCCTGAAGCTGTTGGAAAACCTCAACAAAATAACAGCACTTAAGCTTAGGCATCTGCTCATTTAAACCATAGCAAACTGAAGCCACAAATGAAAATTATACAATATACTTTTCCAATAACTGAAGCAATACTAGATATTCATTGATTTGATTTATTGGCAAAAATTGGAGAACCTTTTCAGTACACGAAGTTGAATACAAGTAACCTTCGCCAGAAAATACAGTTTACCAAAAATAAAATGAAATACAACATCTTAAAGAGGCATGGCTAGTGCAAGTCATCTGCCATCATTGACCTGAATGTAAATACCCATTGTCCAATTTATTGTAAGGGAAGAATGAAGAAAAATAATCAAGAAAAGAAAATAAATGTTTCCCTGAAACAAAAGTTGCAAAGGACAAAGAATGTTTCACTTATTATTCAAAGAATTCAAGACCCTTCTAAAGATTTCACTTATTATTCACAGAACGCCATAAAATTTATAAAGAAACTTAAAAAAATAAATAAATAAATAAATAAATAAAATAAAATAAAATAAAATAAAATATTCAAGATACTTTAACAGGGGTAGCACTTAATATTCAAATAATTCAAGACCCTTGTCCCAAGACAAGACTCAAATAATCCACCTTCAGACAAGGAACTACCATATGTGTGGTTGCAAAAATACTTCTGATACCATTGGCTGTTAACAGATCCTTTGGTTTCACAAAGATATCGGATAACTTTATGATACTCATTTCTCTCTTAAGTGAACCACTGATAAATAAATTGCTTAAAAAATGATGAGAATGGGAAATACAAAAGCTTTACTCTTCAATTTTCACCTATTTTTGTGGAAGAGGAACTTTGTGTGGAAATTTTAACCTTCTTTTCAAATATTGCACATAAGAATATGGAGCAACACAAACTGTAATCACATGCCTTTGTCATGCAAATCTCTCTCTCTCTCACACACACACAGCTTCACACGCCCCCCCGGGAAAAGGGCCAGAAAACATCTGAGTCCCACACCCTTTTGGCTTTGAATAAAAAAATGATGCTTTCCATGGTATACACTTTCTATTTCATCCATTACGAGAATAAATATTTAGAAACAGATTCCTTCAGTCGCTATACGCACACTACAGCTCCAAAATTGATTCAAACGTTCCCCCCCCCCCCCCCAAATCGGATCTCTTTCTAAGGGTGTCAAATAATTAATACTTAGCAAGCACCACACTCTGCATATATTCCCTCTCATCACCTTTCCCCAAAAGACGATTGCGTGAACCTTATGGAAATCGATCCTTCTAAATGTAAACAAGCATCTGCTTCATCAGAAGACTAATCGCAGCATTCGAGGAAGATTAACCAGAGAAAAATGGGAAACAATTAAGAATACTCAAATTGACCAAAATTAGAGAGAGAGAGAGAGAGAGAGAGAGAGAGAGAGAGAGAGAGAAAAAACACAAGCATCCCCATCTAATAGTGATTCAAAGAATTAAAACCCTTAATTAAATAACACGGCATACCTCATCCAGCATTGATAGTAGAGTGTTCTTCTTCCTTTGGTGCTCACTACGAGTAGGATCTCCACAAGCTAGTGAATCATCAACAACTCCAACTCCACCCAAGTTTTCCATAGAAGGATCTATCAAAGAGGAGTCCCCATAGCTTCTATCACTTAAAACTCCTCTACCCACATCACAAAGCTCCTCCATGAGCTGCTGCGCAGGCTTCAGAAACCTCGACCCTTTCAAAACCGAAGCGTAGCCCGTAAAAGGGCCGAGAGGCACAGGACTCCTGGACACATCGTTGGACGTGGAAGCTACATACCCTCCCATACACTTTCCATCGAACACCGCATGCGCAGACTCGTACTGCTGCAAATTGAGCTCCAGAGGGAGATTATGCTGTCCTGGATGGTGAGATGATAGGGACAGCGACAGACCTTGTCCAGTGGAAACCGAATCATGGGCATGGGTTAACGATACGGGCGTAGGCTTGAAGGGGACCACTTCACCACCATTAAAGGAGTGATCAAGATCTCTGAGATTCTGGGCCGTGTAAAGAAAAGGGTTGCAGGCGAGGGAAGACTGTGGATCCAAGAAAGGCTGATGAGACGAAGAAGACGAAGAAGAAGCATTTACGAACCCCCCGAGGTAGCCCATTAAATTCCCACCTTCCGCCTTAACATTACAAACTGGGTTTGGCTTAGAAATCTCGACAGTTGCAGTCCCAGCTCCAGTCCCAGCTCCACCAAGTGGGTTGCCGCAGTTTAGCATGTCAGAGGAGAGGAGAGAGTGATGATCGTACATAGGAAGCAAACCCACACACCCTTGTAGAGCAGCCGCGGCATCATCGCAAGTGGGGTGCGATTGAGAGAGGACTCTCAGCTTATCTCTTCTACTTTGTTGCGGTACATGAAAGGGCTCGAAACCCTCCGCCATGACAAAGAGCTAGAGCTAAGCTAAGCTAAGCTAAGCTTTCAGGAGAAAAGATGAGATTGAAAAGGATTTTGAGTTTTGAATGAAGAGTGAAAGAAAGATTTAAGAAAGGGTAGGTAAAGAAGGCTAAGAAAAAGGTAGAAGATGTGGTGAGAGGGCAACGATGAAAGGAAAGGGCAAAAAAAAATTAAAAAAAAGTTATGATGAGGAGAGCTTAGGAGAAGCTGAAAATAGCAGTGGCGTATGTTAGCAAAGGAATACAAGCAGCAATCGACGTAGAATAAGGAACTAAAGTAGCCCAGCAAGCCGAGAAGAGAGGGGTCTGTCTCTCACACAGTCAATCTCTCTCTCTCTCTCTCTCATACACACACACGAGCAGTAATAGCTCATAGGGTTTCGAGATCAAATGATGACCGGTTATTCCCGGTGGAGAGAAAAGAGAAATCCTAATAAATTTCTGAATAATTTTTTATTTATTTATTTTTTTTTCTGTTTGAAGACTCGCATCGTATCAGATGATTCTGAAATCTGAACAGAGTATCAGATTACAGATTACCAGTACAGTACTTGGACTTTGGATAGTGGTTGCAGAGGAGTTAATTAAATTAAAAGCTCCTAAATAAATAAGAAGTGGAAAGAATTGAAAAGAAATTGTTAGGATCATAGGCTGAGACTCGGCCTGAGAGGGACTGGGAAGAGATCAGAAGGATCATTAATGGATGACGCACGTGACAGAAATTTGAAACTGAGAATGAAGAACGACGACCAAACTCGTCTTCTCTGTTTCGTCTCCATATTTTCCCTTCTTTGGAGCTTTCCTTTTCCTTCTCATGTTACGAGGTAAATCTTTCTGACAAATATAATAAAGATTAACGATAACTAATGTCTTGATCTTAACTTTGCCTCTTTATTATCAGATCCACGTCACGGGTTTGGATTCTTTCCCACCTCAAATGACTATAATATCCTCCCATCTTTTTATGGGACAAACAAAATACAACAAAGTATAATAGAAAAAGATTGGATATGTTATTGGTATGTCGTATTCTAGCATCCATTACTGTCTCTCTCTCTTTTCCTCCCTTTTTTGAAATAATCCTCTCTCTTTTGTATGATATCACATCCGATATCTCCATTGATGTTGTTCATTAACTTATCTGACATACCTATCTTTTTTACATAACAAATATAATTTATGAGAACAAATCCATTAAGAAATAGTCTAGGTCACTAAGGAGAGATAAGGTGTCTGATTCTTGAAAATAACATTATTGCGGCAAATCTAGATGAAGTAGAAAGAAATGGCAAAATCACATATATATATGATATCATTTTTATTAGTTTTGGATAAGCTCGATCCATTATGAAAGATTTAAGGAGATCACATAAACTAGAGGCATGACATTGCTCAACTTCTGATTGATGAGATTCTTGTGTTAGCTAGTCAATTTATGTATGTTTATTTCTAAAGTATTTTGCCAAGCTTCAACGCAGAGGATCATAGTTTAGTTGTTAGAGCTTCTTAGTTGTCACTCTTCTATGTTTAGTGGGTTGATCAAACCCCCTCCCCCCTCTTTCTATTTTGGTAATTCTAAGTAATAAAATATTGATATTTTATAACAAAAAAATATCTATCAACTTGAAAGTTCAACTTAATTTGATTTACCCACTTGGAGATACAAAGTTGATTGAAAATTGAACTTTACCAACTCTAAGGGAATTTCATTCAATCCTTGAAAATACAAGTACAAAAAAGCCTTACAATTTGAGGCCATTCTCAACATAAGGCTAATCCAAGAAAGATGTTTCTCATCAAATGTTTGACTACTACATGTGTCATATCATTGAGGCTCAAAAGAGAAGGATTAACTAGAAAAACTTATTTTAACAGGCCATGAGTGGTAATTTTTCTTTTAAGTAGTGGATTCCTTCCAACATCAAAGTACTATTTCTCACTATTGAAGGGTCCCCATTTCGAATCTTACAATTGGGTGTATTTATGATATTTCATTGTTCAAGGGAACAGAAAATTGTGGGAGGACCAGAAGTTTGGTTTGGTGTTCTTTTTGCATAACATTTTCCTTTTACTTAATTTATTATATGCACATTTATAAAAATACATGATTCCTAGGAAAAAGTTCTAAGAACCAATTACGGAAGGTACATTAGCACCATCTCTCTCTCTCTCTCTCTCTCTCTCACACACACACACACACACATGTGAAATGATCTCTCTATCCCTTAATTTACTAAATCATTTTGTTGTTCCTCCTTGATGTATTCCCTATGCTGCTTGCTCAGAGAACCGCTCGTTAAGAAATGTTTATTCGTGAAGGGTGTAAAACATATTTCCCATAAAAAATAGAAAGTGTGTGGATTGTTTAGAAAATCAATTAAACATAGGCTTATCTATCTTACTCTTGTGATAATGTTTCTTACTCAATGTCTTGTAGAGTGTGGGTAAGTCTATCTAGTTTGTATAGATGGAAAGGGTAAAGACTCCTCACCTGCTTGGAGGGTAGGAGTAAAGGGATTGCCCAATCCTCCAATACCATTCATTTAGAAACCCAAGAGGAATAGAATGTCGTGCACCACTATTAACCAATCAACAACGCAATGTACACATTGAATTTCAATAAAATGATTAAAATATGATATTATTTCTATACGAGTTACACTCATTTTTAACATATAAGTTGATTTTAATCCCATGAAAACATGCTTACCTAATCCAACTTAACTTAAAAGCATGATTCTTGTTCTTAGGCTAATCAATCAAAGCTCTGATAGTTAGGTTAAAGATGATTTGGGGACAAAATGGTGGGAGCTAAAACCTAACATCACCAAACTTATCCCTCATTTTAACTTTTTAAGTAAGGTAAACACACGTGCTTCTACTCATTTTAATTGTTAAATAGCTAACACATATCCAAATAATACTAGATTTAATATTTCTATGGTTTTTTTTTATGTCCAATTTTTTTTAGACAAAGGCCACATTAAATTGAATATATATTTTTTGCATTTGATTTTATAGTATACCTAATTGTGTGCTAGAAATTTGACAATTAGTAAACACTCTAAGAGTATTCTCAATTTTTGTTTGATGAATCAAAATTAACAATTTCGAATAGATGTAGAATCTACTAAATCCAATTCTTGATTCTATTAAACTGTCCGATTTTCCCAATTCAAAAAATCTACAATTTTCTAGGTTTCAGGTTAATTTTGATAGAATCAATGAAGTATAGACTGATTTAATTTTTATATTCACTTCCTAAGATTATCTACCAATATAATTTTAGGATTACTAAGAATGGCATTGAGGTAGGTTGAAGGCAAGTCTCACCAAGAAGTAAATTAAAAAAAGAAACCTAACTTGTTAGTGTTAGATATCATAGTGGGACTTAGATCCTCTCTAGCCATTGGGTTGCCTAGCGTGACATCGGATGGTTAGAAGAATTCGAACACGCACCCTCAGGTCCTTGTAGCCGTCAGATGCATGCTACGACACCCAACAGTTGGAGAGGATATCAGAGTCATATCATTATCACTATCACTATCACTATCACATTGGAGCAGGAAATGAGGAATGTTAATTACCATAAAGAGAGGTAACAAAGATAAGGTAATGTTGATTTAATTGGAGAATGATTAGTACATGGCAATCATTATGACAGACAAGCATGGTGGTAATAGTAAAGAAACAGCAATTGTTAGGTAATCACATCAGTCAGTCACCTTAAGACAGGAAGGAATGAGTTAATAACTCAACCTAAGCAGTTGAATTACTATTTACGATTTTGATTAAAGCGCAATGAAAATGATGATTATCATCTTTATTAGGGCTTCAAAAGTTCGTAAAAGGAAAAAAAAAAGAAAAAGATAATAGTAAATAAATAAAAGTTGTAGGGTTAATATGGTCAATGAAATTTAATTAATCCACTTTCACTTGTGTTTCCAAGAAAACAAAAGGAACTATTATTCTTAAACAACGACAACTACAGTTCCATAAGGCACACGTGTCACACTACTGACATCGTGATCAAATCTTGATTCAGCTCAGGTGACGTCGTCATGCTGTCTCATCTCCCTCCATCTTTTCTTTCTTTTTATCTATCTTTCACTCTCTCTCTCATCACTACCGCCATCCTTAGAGAGAGAAAGAGAGATCTTTTGCTTGAGAGAGCGCCCGAGTTTGGCGAAACGAAGAGGTTCTGTTGCGCAGAGGAAAGCAAAACAAAAACCGTACGAAACCATTAAGAGCAGGAAAAAACGAAAAAACGAAAAAATGAAAAAATGAAAAAATGAAAAAATAAAAAAATAAATAGAAAAAGCTGTTTGTTTTAATTTTTTTTTATATTTCTTAACTTTACTTTAAAAAGGGAATAATATATTAATTTATTTGCACTCACGAGAAAGGAACTTGAAAGTTAGGAATTTAAAACTGTGGATTACGTCATCAGGTGCAGAGTGTGGAGCGTGGGGGACGGTACTAATTCCTTCCTCACTTCATCTCTAAGTGGGACCCACCTGTTGCACCAAATTGAATGTTTCATTTTAATATTAATAATTAAAAAAAAAAAAAACTATAAAAGTAAAAGTAAAAATAAAAATCGTAGTGAGAGACTGATTGATGAGGGACGTTTACATAATCTTTTACGTGTATTTAATAGATAGTAAGGACTGAAGGAAATGAGAATAAAAGGTTCGATAAAGAAAGAAATGACTCGTTGAGTTGAGTTGAGTTGAGTGGATTGGATATGAACTGTGACTTTGATTGATCGCCATTTTGTTCTATTATTTATTTATTCTAAGCTCAGGAGAGTTGGGAATTGGGACATGGACAGGACTATGGAGGTTGGTAACTTTATAAAGCTATTTATTTCAGGAATCGTTCCGATTCATGGTCCGTGTTGATTTAGATCTAATATTTTTTTCCCGTCTTGTGTCAAGTGATGTGATTATGTCTCAAGATTAATTGGCAAGATAGGATTATCACGATGGTTAGAAGTGATAATCTGAGTATTTTTCACGCTTTACTGCTGTCACCAACTTAATTACAACCATAAGGTAAGAAGGGTAAGAAGCTCTTCTTTCATGGGTTCCATTAGTTATGGATAAGTTATAACTTATTATTGGTTGGATCTCTCTAAACTGATTTAATCCCATTTTATGGAGATAGTCTCATTTCTTAAGAGCTAAGTTTACTACTTCATGTCTCTATCTAATACTATATATTTACTATGAATAGTTGGGCTAGTGATATTTATATATGGAGTGTTGCTAGCTTACTATAGATGGGAGGGCCTCAAGAGATTCGATCACTATATATATTAGATATGGAATTTGAAAATGGTGGATTTGATTTGTTCCATATCTTAAACATGAAAAAGGGTTATGTTCCTTGGCCTAGTTAGGCATAAAAGAAGTTAAAAGACTTGGGTCAAATCGTGGATTAGTGATGTAAGAAGTCATTTATATCACGGCAAGTTTTGAATAAAATGCAACTGAGTACATGGGTTATTTGTTTTTCTCATATATATTTTTTTTTAAAATCATGGTTCAAGATATTGGAATCAGCATAAGAATTGATTGATACGTCGCTATTGATTTAGTTTCAATTCAAATCCATTGAACCAGTTAAGCCAAGAATCATCCAATTCTTCTGAATAGATACACTTATTGGATCGGGGTTAGAATCTGCTAAAAAGAAAAAAGAAACAGATAAACATATCATCATCCAAGTTGGTGGTTTTTGTAAATTAAAATCACATATTAGGTCGCTATGCACCAAGTTTATAGTCCACTTTGTCTCTGACTGCATATAAGAGAAACACTATTAGATATATTTACAATGTCAAATCAAAGTAGATTTTTTTTTTTTTGATAAATTAAAAAAGATGCTCAATAGTAGTGATTATAACTCTTCCACCGAAACCTTCATACGGCAATGGCTTCTTTCCTCTAGACTACCAATCCTGTCGGCCAATAAATTAAAGTACACAATCATATAAATAAAAGAAGTACTGTTAGTTTCTCATTGATAACTTCAGCAAACCATAATACAAAAAACCCACCCGATAAGTACCTCTTCCTAACAAACACACTTGATGAGTGCCCTTTCCTAACAAACACATCATTTATATAGATCGCTTTGTTTGACTCGATAGTCAGTTTCAGTCCTCCCTTCTTGAGAAGGAATTCCGACACAAAGTTCCTTTGAATCTCTAGCACATGACAATATGTTCCTAAGTGCAAGGGTCTTTCCCATAATTAATTTCAAGGTTACTTGATCCTTGTCAATAATACAAGAAGTTTGAGATTTTCCCATGCAATATTTGATATCAATTGTTGATTGGTTGAAAAAAAAGGTGATGATTCTCACAAATATGCTTGGTAACACCCATGTCAATGACCTATTCCTTCAGTCTTTTAGTTAAGACCTTGGTCGGCAAATGTTTTTGTCTCCATCAAATGAACCTTAGTTTTGTTGATTCCTTTATTTTTTATAAGTCAGGCAATCATGTTTGAAGTGTCCAAGCTTGTCACACACGAAATAATTTTCTTTCCTCTTTTTGAATTAGAGATATTTTTAGTATGAAGGCTTTTCTTGAGTTGCTCCCTCTTTCTAGACTTAACTAGATTAACTTTTGATTTGAAATTCCTTGACCTTTTCAACCAGTTCAATGGGTCAGGACCCCTATGAACCAAACCTACTAATGTGGAGAAAGATATAGAGGAGCCTATTTCAGCTTAAAAGTCCTAAAACTCATTGGCTACTTAAGTTGCTTCAAGATTATCTAGGAACCTTAAAGATAAATGAGATATAGTTTTTGAACTTCCAAATGGGTTTGGGCCTATGAAGCTGGAGGGGACGGAACATGCTTGTCTTTTTTCCTCATTTGTGAGATATTCAAGCCTACGAGCTTAGGGTTTCATGTCCATAAGATTTTAACCTCACCTGTGATTAGTGGACGGACTAGTTTTGTTGAATTTATACATTTAAACAGTGGAAAAGGCTTTTTTAGCCAGGGTAGGGTAAATTAACAACTTTGTGTCTATCTTTTTTCTTCTCACATGAAATGATTTCGCTGTCATTCAACATGCTATACAATTTTATCTCACCTCATTGGTGCACTCTCCTATGCCCGCTTGCTCAAATGACCCTTTCCCTTTAAACAATTTAGACATTATATTTTCACCATGATTTGTGAGTTTCATTGATTGCTAAAAGACATATCACATGCAAATTCATAAGCATTGAGTTTCAGAAACATATTGCTATTTACATGAATCAAATGATATTCCTTGTTGGGTTTTTATAGGAAAGCTGATGAACGTATAAGTACAGAAAATTTTCACCACTAGAAGCATGGTTCTTGGTAGATTGGTATTCTACCATAAAAAAAAAAAAAAAAAGGATTGGTATGAATGGGTTACGTATTGATATTTTGGACTATTATATAGACAATGGAAAATGTATTCTAAGTCACCAGAGAAGGGGTGGGAAGCTAGCATCCTTTCTCTCTATATCTTTGTTCTTCTCACATGAAATGAACTAGCTGCCCTTCTATGTATGAAACCATTTTGTCACACCTTATTGATATCAATTGCTAAGAAGTAGAGGGTTCTCTAAGCAAGAGGCACTTATGAGGTGTGGTAAAATGGCATCATACATTAGAGGGTAACAGAGACATTTCATGTGAGGAAGAGAGAGATAGGCATAGAGATGATGGTGTGCCCTATGCCAACGACTCAAAAACTTTTTCCATAAAAATAACTTTCATGAAGAAGCTCACATAATCGAAAAAACTGTTCCAAGTGTGAGAATACTAGCCATAGAGCCATAGCCACTTATTGGAGACTGGGAATGAAGCATATTTGACCAACACTAAAAAAAAAAGAGGAAGTAAGTTTCAGTGTCTAGGAGTGTGGCTCCCGCACATGCACCCTTGTGTATATCTCTCTTCTCCTCCTTATAAAATAATCTCTCGATCAAACCATAAAAGTGATATCGACTGGGTTTTTACACAGATGTAGGATCCACACTCCCTCACAGAAAACACCCTTTGTGTTTTCAACCTTTTGAACAAAAAAAAAAAAAAAAAGAAAAAAAAAAGAAAAAAAACACTTACAAACACACCATCTGTGATTCTGTGCCTGTGAAAAGCCAGTATTGTACAACCTATTCAAGTCCAAGCATTCCCCAGTTTGCCTGGTGGGCATTTAAAGGCTTTAAAACATTATGGGACCTGTACACCCACAAGTCATTAAAAACCCTAGCCATAGAATGGCTTCAAAGCATTGTGGGACTTAAAGGCCCATTTGTCGTAGAAAAAAAGTAATCCAAAAAGTACGGTCTATCATTTGGGAAGCATCTTGGGTCTGAGCCTATGTATGGGCCCATGAACCGTACATGGGTCTAAATCCCTTATAACTTGCCATGTTTGAAACAGTTCAGCACCAACCCATATTAAAAGCAAAGGCCGTGAATTTAAGAATGGGCTTCATTTGTTACAGTTGATGTTTGGAACAAAAGGATTCCGGTTACGGAAAAGGAGGATTCCATAAAAGAGAAAGACGAATGACGTACGCAGAGAGAGAGAGAGAGAGAGAGAGAGAGAGAGAGAGAGAGAGAGAGAGAGAGAGAGAGAATTCTAGTTATCTCATTGCATGTTGTGGGCCTTGAAGGCCTATAGGTCACAAAAGAAGTTATCTAAAATCTAGGAGAATTTGGGCCTGACATTAGAAGGCCCATAAACGTACATGGGTCTGAAATCTCTCAGTAGACAGTTTCAATAGCTTGCGATGTTTAGTACGGATTGAGCACCCAAAAGGCCAATGGGGCTAAACTCTAGAGTCCACATGAGTGATTACATAAAAATGGGTCTTCACTGTAAAGGCCCAATGCTTACGGCCGCAGCGGTTTAGGTACACTCTTTGACTGAATATTATTATTATTATTATTTTTGTCATGTAACAAAGGAATGTGTTGTTTTGAGAAATCTACGAAGACAATATGAGCTATTAATTTTAATGATTTTTTAAATCTAAATCGTTCATTCTCACTCACTTAGAATTGGGAGTACCTGTGCATACATGAGATGCATGGTAATACAAACAAGGTATATTTTACTGAATTAGACCAAGGGGGTTGTTGAGTTGGCAAGGGACTTCATCTTAGGAAATGTATGGTTTTAAGTTTAACTCCTCTTATCTCCTGGGGCCACTCACAAGGGGGTGTTTAGTGCTCTCATTGCTTTCTGTGAAAATTGAATGGTTCTCATTCAACTTCGGTATGACCTGGTCCAAGCGATTGTGGGGTCAGCATGGACCCACGAGACTAGTCAAGCCGAAGGCTTGGATAAAAAAAAAAAAAAAAAAATTAACACATGACTAAACTAAAGTATGTTTTACCTATCCAATGGTCAGAATAGGCACATCATTTGCTTATGTGGCAGAATACATGCTTTGTGGCGTTAGGGAAATAATAAACCCTTGTGACAATAATAATTTTTTTTTTCTTTTAATAGCTTTTGACAAAGACGATATGATCATTTGTTAAATTAAGAGTACTTTTTAAGGGTTGAAGAGACAAGATACGTATTTTTTTGGGTCAGACTATGGCATTGGAATTTTTTTTAATAATAATAATAAGGGAAATTATCTAGTACCACCCCTAAATTTGAAAATAACTTGGAGTGACTCATAAAAATGAAAATAATATCCACCACACCCCTGATTTGTAACACCGTTAACTAAAAGTGGGAAATGACATTTTTACCCTTGTACTTAAAACTCTAAAAAGAGTTCATTTTTACCCTTCCAAACCCTTACATATTATCACCGTCAGTTCAGCTGCAACCCTAGCTGGGCGATTATAACCCTAACAGCAGCAGGCAGAAGCTACGGTGGGTAGCTCCGCACCAAATCTTCATCTGCGACCCCAGTAGAGAAAACCCCATCTTTCTCCTTCTGAAAGGAAGAAAATTATTGAAGTTATTACCTCAATTTACCTCGTTGGCTGTTATCAATGATTTCTTAGAAGGGACGAAGGTGTGATGCAGAGCGAACTCAGGCAGTGTGGTTTTGAAACCCTATCGTCCAAGAGTGAGAATTGTATCAGTGAAGCGCAAATTGTAATCGGAGGCGTCGAAATAAGTGAGACCAGCACTAAAGCTCCGAAATTCAGGTGGGATTTTTCCTGTCAGTTGATTGTAGTAGAGCTCAAGCTGCCACAAATTCGTAAGCTTCACGATATTAGCTGGGATCTTGCCAGATAGATTGTTATCGGCGAGTTCTAGGTCGATGAGTCCAATAAGTTTTCTGATGCCTTTGAGAATAGGTCCTTCAAGGCTGCAATTGGAGAGGTACATCCAGAACAACTTTTGGAGCTTCAAAACCTCTAGTGGGAATGGAGCATTGTCGAAGAAATTATTGCCGAGACTCAGAAAGGCAAGATTTGTCATGTTTGCTAGTGAACTCCATGGGAAAGGACTTGAAATCCCACTGGAATTCAAGCTCAACAGTTCTAATTGGGCTAGAGTGGATAAATCAGGGATTGTAGTACAGGAGAAGGAGTTATACCCAAGATCTAAGTACCGCAAATAACTGCAATCCCTCAAAGCTTCTGTGATGGTACCGTACAAGAAATTTGATCCAAGATCTAGTTTCTACAAGTATAGAAGCTGATAGAGGTTGTTTAAAGGGATAACACTGACTAGATTTCTATTACCCAGTTCAATACTTGTTACTGAACTGTCCGAATTACAGGAAATTTCGGTGAAATTGCAAGGTTGATTATCTGGTGTCCATGAATCGAAAATAATGGTGTCTGATCTCCGAAACGCAGCTTTGAATTTGATGTCAAAATCATCTGATTGGGCAACATATAAGAGAGACAATAAGAAGAGAAGAAGTAGATCCACAAACATGGAGGGTGGTGAAGGTAGAGAATAAACCCTTATTCTCATCTGGGATGCCTCCTATAACATCTTCCTCTTCCTTTTTTCTTTGCAGGTATGCAGAGCAGAGGTAGTCGGAGCAGATTGTAATCGAAGGTCATTATAGTAACTAACATACCCATAAGGGTAGATTGGCCATTCAGCGAAAAAATGATTGATGACATCATCATTTAATCAGGCCATCAATTCTATCTCATCTCTCACACCATGAGAGTCAGCAACAGCAGCCCTTGCACATTTTTGTAAGAAGCCCATCTAGCTACCAACATAAAGGTGCATAAGTTCACCCCCATTCATGGCTGCCAACAACCAATAAAACTTGTCCAAGCGACTACTGTTCAAGTCTTTCCCAAACCAACTCCTCCCATGCCTTTGTGTTATAACATGATCAACAACAGTTATCAATAGACTACTGAGGAAGTTCCCAAGCCCAATCACACTGAGATATAAAGCTATTCCTAAGCTTCTCATCTTATCAGGAACTTGATCATAGAAGTACTCTTGGAGGCCAACTAGAGCAAACCCATCTCCAAAACCCATGATCATGAATTGTGGAGTTAACCAGAACACACTCATACGACTAATTCCCCTCTCTACTGCTTCAAGTCTCTTTCTTTCCACCAATGCAGCAGTAATCATGGTTACACTTACAAACCCCATTCCTATACCAATCCTTTGTAGGATTTCAATCCTTCTTTCTTTGCCTCTGGCTTTTCTCAGTACAGGTTCTAGGATCTTGTCATAGATGACTACAGCAATGATCATTCCAATTGCAGAAAGAGAATAGACTGTAGCTGGTGGGACCATAAAAACATGGTGGTGGCTTGTGCTTATCCGACGGTTCATGGTACTTGCTTGTTTGATGAAAAATGTAGAGGTTTGTGCCACACATATTCCAAATGTCAAGGAAGATAGCCATATAGGGACCACATTGAGAATTAGCTTCATCTCTTCCACTTTGGTCACTGTAGACAATCTCCATGGACTCTGCTGCTTCTCACTTGATCCTTTCTCCTTTTCTTCACTGATTGCAGCTTTGTCCAAGAACCTAATATATCCAAATATTACATCAGAAAGGAAGATACAGACCCAATTTTAATTTATAGGATATAATCTTATTGGGGATCCACGTGAAAGTAATAATTCCACACTGGATATGAGCATCCCGATGTGGAGACTTATTAGGTACTTGAGCACTCTCTCCTTAATGGCTACCTATAAGTAACAAATCTAAGGTTTTTAGTGTCTTTACTTACTTGAGCTTAGGTGTGTGGCACAAAAGCCTCCCCTGGTTCTTGTTTGTTTTGGGTACTTCATATAACTGAGCAGGATCAGAAGGATGGGGAAGACTTCTCTTGGTTATAGCGGCCACCATAACCTGCAACATGGGTGTTAAAGGGCTGCCTTATGGCTTCCTGAATCGGTAAAATGGCCTTCCAATGAAGAAGATTATGATTGTAATGGCCATAACTGCAGAGAGAATGATATCTGCAACACCCCAACTGACATAGTCTTGCACATAAACTACCACTGTTACACCAAGCACTAGACCACTACAGAGACCAAAGTTCCACCAGTTGAAGTAAGACATCTTCTTCTTTCTTTCTTCAGAATGATCATCGTCGAACTGGTCAGCTCCGAAGCTCTCTAGAGAAGGTTTGTGACCTCCTGTTCCTACTGAGATCAAGTACATGGAAAGGAAGAAGATGATCTCATGGATCTTTGTGGAATTGGTACAATTGTCCATTTTGCAAGGCTTCAACCTTGGTATTAATTCAGACATTGTCAATAGGGTCAGGCCCTGTTTTATCATTCAAAGACTCATTAATCTTTTGTATCAAATTTAGGTATTGATATTAGCTAGGCATGTAGTGATCTGTTAGAGATGAAATTAATTACCAAGAGATAGATAAAGGATGAGATTAAGACTGCATTGAATCTTCCAAAGTATGAGTCTGCAAGGAACCCTCCGATCAGTGGCATCATTGTTGTTACTCCAGACCATTCTTCGCCGCTGTCGTAAGGTCTTGATGGATCACTTTGGTGAGGTATATGATGAGATTAGTTGCAATTCCAAATAGCTTAACCTCTCACTGAACTCAATTGCTGTCCCATAGGATGAAGAAAGGTCAACACATAGTAAGGCATAATTAAAGATAACCATCAGAAAGGTAACATTGATAGATTAGGTTCTTTTAATTTGAAAGATTACTAGATTCAATCGCAAGAGGTAAGCTCAGATTGCAAGGACCAATGCCTCACAAGGTCATGGATTCAACTCTGCTTGGGCCTACCTCTCTGACCAATATTAGAAGTTGCAAAAGCCTGGGTAGCAACTTAACGTTGCTAGAGTGTAGGCTTAGCTCTTTGTCCAAGCTCACTTTCTCAAAGATGCAATTTGAATTTTTTTGGGGCCAATGTATGATGATGCTTAGCTCTTTGTCCAAGCTCACTTTCTCAAAGATGCAATTTGAATTTTTGTGGGGCCAATGTATAATGATGCTTAGGTTAGCCATAGGATGCTGCTTACCTAAGAAAGGTAGAGGATCCAGAATCAAAGTGAGTCCAAATCATCTACCTCGTGGGGAGAGGAGTTACCCTCCCCATATGGAACTCCTCTCCTCACATGCGATCTAACTGGTCAAGAAGGGAAGTAATTAATTGCATCATTGACTTATGGGAGGTCTGATGTCCCATGGACGATGGATCTCATGTGGGGTGTTATCACATGAGGAGAAGATCCGGGCTCAAAATAAAGTTGACGTCATATTATGTTGTCAGCCTACAGTAAGAACCTCACAAAGTATGAGAGAGAGAGAGAGAGTCTCTCGGGCTGGGCTAAGGATTGCCAACTTGAAATTAAGTGCGATTTTAATTGGATTAGCCTTTCGATTTGAACCTATTCCCTGAACCATCCTTCGACAGAGAAAGAGACAAGAGTCCAAGGGGGGCATTTGTCCTTAAAGGTCAAAACTAAGAAAGTGACCCTAGGAGACGACTTACATGGTTTTTACCACTTTAACTTGTACGTACTCCATAAAAATTCTCTTGAAAAGAAATTCTCCTTGTTTAGGTAATATTTAAGGTTTATATTAGTAGTTTTGTGTTGTTCTCCATTAGTTTTTTTACTTTACACCATCATTTCTTTTGGGTAGGGAGAACAGGACACTCATAGAATGAAGAGACATAAGTGTGGGTTTTCTTTAGAAACTTTTGTAGTACACTTTGGATATTTGACTATTCTTTTTTCTTCAAGAGCCACACGAACATATCGTCCCCGCCTTGGAATGGTATTTTTTTTTTACTCTTCTCTCTCTCTCTCTCTCCTCTTATTATTTAAGACAAAAATGATTGAAATGTTGGGAGTTAGAGAGGTATATATGGTTCTACTGCATTGGTACTTTGTAAGCTTAAAGAGTTATCTTCGACTAACTAATATCTTAAGATTTTGAGTTGGACGCTCTAACATGGTATTAGAGCTTAATTCTATAGATATGCTGAAGCTATAGGTGATGGAGAGTTTGAAGAGTTCTATAGGAAAAACAGGAGAATGAAGGATTTAAGACCCGAATGAGCTTGAGAAATAGAGTTAGAGAATAGAGAAGAAATTCTATTACAAATGATATAATAAAGTGGTTAATTAAGCATTCAACAGAGTCCACAAGCAGAGAATTACAACAAAGTTTGAAAATTTTAAGTTTCTGCTGGATCCTTACCGACAATGAAAAGGGAGGCTTTCCAAACACCAGTGGAAGCTCTGAGAGGGATTCTTCCTTTATGATCAACGGATGAATCATAAACCCATTTCTCCTCATCAACTTCTTCTACCTCTCCCCTCTTTATCTTCACCAATCCCTGCTCCATCTCCATTAGCAAAAGAGAGTAGTAGTAGTACCTCAAAAAAATAAAGGAAGAGAGAGATGGATAGATTGTGGGTAAGGAGAGAGGGCTTTGTTCCTACTTATATGGAGATTCCCCTACTTTGGGGGCAAGTGGGGTTGGCCTTCTTCTGGGCTGGAAAACAATGAGATTAAGAACTCATATACGGTACTAAGATGTCACTATTGAACTGTAGATTGGAATAGCACCCACTGTCGACTTAGGGTATCCTGTTTTGAGACCCAAGTCAAAATGAAGGTAAAAGAAACAAAAAAATCACCATCATCTTCTTCTTTAATGGATGGATCCAGAAGTGGTTCCAGTGGTAGTCAGTTACAGCAATAAATGTAATAAATGAGGGAATTCATAATTGCTCTCTGGGCCTTTTTTTTCTTTTCTTTTCTTTGCCAATTGGTGTTCATGCCGGATTGCAGGTCTATCCATATGAGAAGGAAGAAAGAGAATCTGCTTTTACTTCCTTTCTTTAAGACTTTACCTTTCTCTCCCTAACGTAGTGGCTACCCTAATTAGTCTCTCTGAGGATCAGTCGAGGTGCGCGTAAGTTGGTCTGAACACCTTGATTAAAATATATATTTTAGTGGGGAAATGATTAGTAGGTTAGAGGGGGTTTCTAAAGGTTATGCTGTTCATCACCATTAACAATTGATGTGTGTCAATTTTTTTTTTATTTGGTAAAATTGACGAGTGTCAAATTGTTGAACCACTGAAAAGGCAACTCTTTTTTTTTTTTTAAATTAAAAGAAAGGCAATTTTAAATTAAAAGAAAGGCAACTAACTCATATTCTTAGGTGCTAGAACAGAAGATAATGGTAGAATGCCTTGTGTCTTTCATTGATCTATGTTATATTTATATGCAAAATCTTACCAACCTAGGTACATTATAGAAAATAGAGTTACCAACTACAGAATATAAAATTACCATAAAACTATGGTTTACAAAGGTAGGAGATCCACACTTGCCATATGTATGGAGATGGATATGGTAGAGAATATGTGAATGAAGAGAATCTTGGCATGGTTGTATCCTTGGCTTATAGGATCCACACTTGCCATATGTATAGAGAGTAAATATGGTAGAGCATATGCGCATGGTTGTATCCTTGGATTATAGGATAACTAATTTAGGGTGTCCTAATTTGAGAAACCGTTCCATATTGGTTGATACACCCCCTCAAGATGATGATTTGATGGGTCGAATCTTCAGTTTGTCACTTAGGTACTGGAACCGAGTTGTGGACAGACCTTTGGTCATGATATCAGTCAGCTGATCATTGGTGGAGATAAATTAGACTGTAAGCTCCTTCTTAACCACCTTATCATGAACAAAGTGAAAATCAATCTCGATGTGTTTTGTTCGCTCGTGAAATACTGGATTTACCGAAAGATATGTGGCACCAATGTTCTCAAACCAAAGCATTGGAGTTCGTGAACTCAGGATCCCGAGATCTTGAAAAAGTGATCGAAACCATGTAATCTCTACAGATGCATTGGCCAAGGATTTGTACTCCGATTCAGTGGAGGAAAAGGCCGCCATTTTTTATTTCCTTGAGGTCCATGAGATAAGATTTGGGTCAAGAAAGATAGCATAGCCGCCAGTAGATTTTCGATCATCAGAGTTTTCTGTCCAATCAGCGTCAATGAATGCCTACAATTGAAGATTGGGGGATCTGGAAAACAGGAGACTATGTGACTAAGTGTGCTTTAAAAAACAGAGTATTCGCCTGATTATAGTCCAATGTTCCTCTGTCAGAGAGTGCATAAACTGACATGCCCTATTCACAGCGAAAGCCACATCAAGGCGTGTTAGAGTAATATACTGTAGAGCACTAACGGCTGATCAATATTTGGTACCATCTTGTAGAGGCACACCCCCTATAGTGGAGAGTTTCATATTAGTGGCAATGGGGGTGGCAGCTGGCTTACAACCATCCATACCTTCTTTATGTAGGAGATCCCAAATGTATCGTTTTTGAGACAACATAATACCCTTTGAATGTGGAACAACTTCAATCCCAAGAAAGAAACGTAGATGTCCTAGATCCTTAATAGAAAATTCTGCACTTAACTGAGTCAAGAGGTTGGTGATATGGCTTTGCTTATTGCTTGTGACCAAAATATCGTCAACATAAACAAGCAAATAAGTAGTCAAGCTTTCTTTATGATAAATAAAGAAAGAGGGATCCGTTTGAGATGCTATAAAGACATGTTGGAGCAAAAAGTTGGATAGACGATGGAACCAGGCCCGAGGGGCTTGTTTCAGCCCATACAAGGATCGATGTTATTTGCACACATGATAGGGGTGATTTGCATCCTCAAAGCCTTGTGGTTGGGTCATGTAAACGTCCTCCGCTAAAATGCTACGCAGGAACACATTATGTATGTCCAATTGACAAATGAACCAATCCTGGGATACGACAAGGGAAAGAATGGTCGGAATATTGGTGGCCTTGATGACAGGCTAAATGTCTTATCAAAGTCGATGCCTTGTTGTTGATGGAATCCCTTGGCCACTATACAAGCCTTATACCGTTCGAAGGAACCATCAGCCTTTCTTTTGATTTAGTAGACCCATTTGCACCCCACTAGGTTCATATGATCACGCCGGGAAACCAACGACCAAGTGCCATTGCGTAAAAGCGCATTAAAATCATCTGCCATAGCAGACCGCCATTTAGGGATTTTAGTAGCCTGTGAAAAATAAGTTGGTTCAATAGATGATAGTGGTGGTATGAGTTTGGGTTTGGGGAGGACGTAGAACCATTGGATGGGTGGAGGTTAAGGGCTGCATGGATGAAGGAGGTAGGGGCTTGGGAGCAATGGAGGGTTGGTGCTAAAGGTCTTAAAGATGTCGAGTTTTTGGTTGAGGGGAGTGAGAGGGAGGAGGTAAGGGTGAGGCAATTAGGGATGGGGATGCCTATTGGGTGAGGTGGGTGGGTAGGGGAGAGAATGGAGGGGATTGAGGAGGGGGATGGAGAGGAGGTATTGGGATTTAGGATATGGGGGAAGGTGAGGGAATGGACATGGAGGATGAACCCCACGCTTGATTGTGAAGAGGAGGGTGAGGGGGAGGGCCCAAGATTGAAGGTCGAACAAAGAGGAATTTGGTCTCATCAAATCAAACATGGTTGGCAATGTAAAAACGGTGTGTTGAAATATTCATACAATGATAGCCCTTATGGGAGGGGCTATATCCTAAGAATACAAATGGAGCAGATCGAAAATCTATTTTATGTCAATTGTATGGACGCAAAAATGGGAAACATAGACACTCAAAAATACGAAGAAATTTGTAATCTGGAGTTATATGAAAAACTATTTGATATGGAGAGACTCCTTTATTGACAAGGGATGGCATCATGTTGATAAGATACACCGTTGTCTCAAATGCAAAATGCCAATAATGCTAAGGACTTTATTATGACCAGTTTCCACAATATGGCGATGGCGCCTCTCAACAGAGCCTTGTTGCTCGTGAGTGTGGAGACATGGTAGGCAATGTTGAATGCCAAAGGGGGAGAAGAATTGGGAAGCATGTGATACTCTCTACCCCAGTCAATTTTTTTCTTTCAAAATAACATTCCACTAATGCTTGGAATTATTAGAAAACTGAAAGCTCGTCTGATTTTTTAACTAGTGGATAATACCAAATATGATTAGTTGCTTCATTAAGAAAAAGTAAAAATTAACGACGTCCTGCCAAAGAAAGAAAAGGTTTGAGATCCCAGATATCACTAAAAATAACATCCGATGTAAATGTACTACGAAAGGCGGAGGGAGGTAAAGAAAGTCTACTAACCTTATCAAACTGGCAAGCAGAACATAAGGATCCTAATTTATTTTGAAAATAAGGTAATAGAATGGCTTCAAAGCATTGTGGGACTTAAAAGCCCATTTGCCGTAAAAAATAAGAAATAAAACAAAAATAAAAAAGTAACCCAAAACGTACGGTCTATCATTTGGGAAGCATCTTGGGTCAGAGTCTATGGGCCCATGAACCGTACATGGGTCTAAATCCCCTACAACTTGCCATGTTTGTAGCAGTTCAGCACCAACCCATATTAAAAGCAAAGGCCGTGAATTTAAGAATGGGCTTCATTTGTTATAGCTGATGCTTGGAACAAAAGGATTCCGGGCACCAAAAAAAAGGAGGATTCCATAAGAGAGAAAAAGGAATGACGCACGCAGAGACAGAGAAGAATTCTAGTTATCTCATTGCATGTTGTGGGCCTTGAAGGCCTAATAGTATTAGGTCACAAAACAAGTTATCTAAAATACGGGAGCATCTTAAACCTGACACTAAAAAGCCCATAAACACGCATGGGTCTGAAATCTCTTAGTAGTCAGACCCAATAGCTTGCGATGTTTAGTGCGGATTGAGCACCCAAAAGGTCCATGGGGCTAAACTAGTCCCACATGAGTGATTACATAAAAATGGGTCGTGACTGTAAAGGCCCAAGGTTTACGGCCCATCAGTTTAGGTACACTCCTTGAGTGATTTTATTTATTTATTTTTGGGTTTGGGTATTCTATGTAACAAAAGAATGTGTTATTTTGAGAAATCTACGAAGACAATATGAACCGTTAATTTTTATGATTTTTTTTTAATCTGAATCGTACATTTTCACTCAGAATTGGGAAGTACATTTGAATGCATGGTAATACAAACAAGGTATATTTGATTGAATTAGACAAAGGGTAGTCAAGTTGGCGAGGGACCTTCGCCTCAGAAGTTGTGTGGTTTTGAGTTCGACTCTTTTTACGTCATTGGAGCCACTCATACAGGTTGTTTAGTGCTCTTCAATGCTTTCAATGAAAATTGAATGATTTTCATAGGTCAGTATAAGCTTGTGGGACTAATCAAGCCCAAAGTATATCATGTGAGAATACATGACTAATCTTAAAGTATGTCATACATATCCAATGATCGGACTACACAAATCATTTGTCTATGTTATGGAATACAAGTCTTGTGACAGTAGGAAAATTACAAACCATTGTGACAATAATAACTCATCATCTTCTTTTCTTCTTCTTCTTTTTTTTTTTCCCTGAGAAAGCCAGTATGATCCACTGTTAAATTAAGAGTTTTAAGGGTTGAAGAGACAAGATAGACCTCTTTTTTTTTTTTTTTCAATTTTTATTTTGAGTTTGATAATAATAATAAAGCGATATTTTGATACTATAATTCTTTTGCGAAGAGAGATCAAATTTGAAATTTGAAATCTGGAAATTACAAAAGAAAAGAGAGAGATCACATAAAGTACCAATATACCAAAGCTAAAATCACACTCTCCTTCAGTGGTTCTGCAACTCCTTATGATATGAACATAACAGACATATATCAATAAACTGATAATCAGGCCATCAATTCTATCTCATCTCTCACACCTCGAGAGTCAGCAACAGCAGCCCTTCTCTGCACATTTTTGTAAGAAGCCCACCTAGCTACCATCATATAGATGCATAAGTTCACCCCATTCATGGCTGCCAACAACCAATAAAACTTGTCCAAGCGGCTACTGTTCAAGCCTTTCCCAAACCAACTCCTCCTCCCATGGCTTTGTGTTACATGATCAACAACAGTAATCAATAGACTACTAAGGAAGTTCCCAAGCCCAATCACACTGAGATATAAAGCTATTCCTAAGCTTCTCATCTTATCAGGAACTTGATCATAGAAGTACTCTTGGAGGCCAACTAGAGCAAACCCATCCCCAAAACCCATGATCATGAATTGTGGAGTTAACCAGAACACACTCATAGGACTAATTCCTCTCTCCACTGCTTCAAGTCTCTTTCTTTCCACCAATGCAGCAGTAACCATGGCTACACTTACAAACCCCATCCCTATACCAATCCTTTGTAGGATTTCAATCCCTCTTTCTTTGCCTCTGGCTTTTCTCAGTACAGGTTCTAGGATCTTGTCATAGATGACTACAGCAATGATCATTCCAATTGCAGAAAGAGCATAGACTGTAGCTGGTGGGATCATAAAACCATGGTGGCGGCTTGTGCTTATCCGACGGTTCATGGTACTTGCTTGTTTGATGAAAAATGTGGAGGTTTGTGCCACACATATTCCAAATGTCAAGGAAGATAGCCATATAGGAACCACATTGAGAATTAGCTTCATCTCTTCCACTTTGGTTACTGTAGATAATCTCCATGGACTCTGCTGCTTCTCACCTGATCCTTTCTCCTTTTCTTCAATGATTGCAGCTTTGTCCAAGAACCTATATACCCAAATATTACATCAGAAAGGAAGATACAGACCAATTTTAATTTTATAGGATATAATTGTGTTGGGGTTCCACACGAAAGTAATAATTCCACATAGGATATGAGCATCCCGATGTGGAGACTTATAGGTACTTGGGTGGTCGCTCCTTAATGGCTAGCTTTAAGTAACAAATCTAAGGTTTATAGTGTCTTTACTTACTTGAGCTTAGGTGTATGGCACAAAAGCCTCCCCTGGTTCTTGTGTGTCTTGGGAACTTCATATAATTGAGCAGGATCAGAAGGATAGGGAAGACTCCTCTTGGTTATAGCTGCTACTGAAACCTGCAACATGGGTGTTAAAGGGCTCCCTTCTGGCTTCCTGAATCGGTAAAATGGCCTTCCAATGAAGAAGATTATGATTGTAATGGCCATAACTGCGGATAGGATGATATCTGCAACACCCCAACTGACATAGTCTTGCACATAAACTATCACTGTTACACCAAGCAGTAGACCACTGCAGAGACCAAAGTTCCACCAGTTGAAGTAAGACATCTTCTTCTTTCTTTCTTCAGAATGATCATCGTCGAACTGGTCAGCTCCGAAGCTCTCTAGAGAAGGTTTGTGACCTCCTGTTCCTACTGAGATCAAGTACATGGAAAGGAAGAAGATGATCTCATGGATCTTTGTGGAATTGGTACAATTGTCCATTTTGCAAGGCTTCAACCTTGGTATTAATTCAGACATTGTCAATAGGGTCAGGCCCTGTTTTATCATTCAAAGACTCATTAATCTCTTGTATCAAATTTAGGTATTGATATTAGCTAGGCATGTAGTGATCTGTTAGAGATGAAATTAATTACCAAG
Organism: Macadamia integrifolia; assembly: GCF_013358625.1. Lineage (NCBI taxonomy): Eukaryota > Viridiplantae > Streptophyta > Magnoliopsida > Proteales > Proteaceae > Macadamia > Macadamia integrifolia. The sequence goes on along the minus strand of NC_056564.1, from coordinate 10,716,234 downwards.
AGATAGATAAAGGATGAGATTAAGACTGCATTGAATCTTCCAAAGTATGAGTCTGCAAGGAACCCTCCGATCAGTGGCATCATTGTTGTTACTCCAGACCAATAATTCACATTCTTCGCCGCTGTCGTAAGGTCTTGATGGATCACTTTGGTGAGGTATATGATGAGATTAGTTGCAATTCCAAAATAGCTTAACCTCTCACTGAACTCAATTGCTGTCCCATAGGATGAAGAAAGGTTAACACATAATAAGGCATAAAGATAACCATCAGAAAGGTAACATTGATAGATTAAGCTCTTTTAAATTGGAAGATTAATAGATTCAATCCCAAGGGGTAAGCTCAGATGGCAATGACCAACACCTCACAAGGTCATGAATTCAACTCTCCTTGGGCCTATCTCACTGACCAATAGTAGAAGTTGCAAAAGCCAGGGTAGCTACTTAACATTACTAGAGTGTAAACTTAGCTCCTTGTCCTAGCTCACTTTCTCAAAAAAATGCAATTTCAATTTTTTGGGACCATGGTTTAATGATGCTTAGGTCAGCCATAGGATGCTATTTACATAGAAAAAGGTAAAGGATCCAGAATCAAAATCAGCTACCCTGGAACTCCTCTCCCCACATGGGATCCTACCAATTAAGAATAATAAAAATAATTAATTACACAATTGACTTGTGATCTGATACTCAATGGACGATGGATCCCATGTGAAGAGTTTAGCACATGAAGAGAAGATCTGGGCTCAAAATAAAGTTGACGTTGTATTATATTGTCAGCGTACAGTAAGAACCTCACAAAGTATATGAGAGAGAGAGAGAGAGAGAGAGAGAGAATCACGTCTCTTAGGCTGAGCCAAGGATTGCCAACTTAAAATTAAGTGCGACTTTAATTGGATCAGCCTTGATTTGCACCTATTCTTTGAACCATCATTCGAACAGAGAAAGAGACAGAGACAGAGAGAGAGTCCAAGGGGGACATTTGTGCTTAAAGCTTAAAACTAAGAAAGTGACCCTAGGAAATGACTTACATGTCTTTTACCACTTGACAAGTTGTCCATACTCCATAAAAATTCTCTTGGAAAGAAATTCTCCTTGTTTGGATAATATTTAAGGTTTATATTAATAGTTTTGTGTTGTTCTCCACTAGTGTTTTTTTTTTTTTTTTTTTTTTACCATCAATTCTTTTGTGTAGGAAAGAATGACGAGACAGTAGTGTGGGTTTTCTTCTGAGACTTTTGTAGTACACTTCGTATATTTGACTATTCTTTTTTCTTCAAGAGCCACACGAACATATCGTCCCCCCTACCTTTGGAATAAGTACTTTTTGTTCCTTTACCCCTCTCTCTTCTCTTATTTAAAACAAAATCTATTGAGATGTTGGGATTTATAAAGGTATACATGGTCCTACTTTGATACCTTCGTAAACTTAATAGTTATCTAACATCTAACTGAGACCTTAGACCTTAGATTTTGGGTTGGACACTCTAACATGGCATTAGAGCATAGTTTTCTATAGAAATGTTGAAGCTATAGGTGACGGAGAGTTTGAAGAGTCCTATAGGAAAACAGGAGAAGGATTTAAGACTCGAATGAGCTTAAGAAATAGAGTTAGAGAATTGAGAAGGTAATATTACAAATGATATAATAAAGTGGTAAATTAAGCATTCAACAGAATACACAAGCGGAGAATTACAAGAAGTTTGAAAATTTTACTTCTATGGATCCTTACCGATAATGAAAAGGGAGGCTTTCCAAACGCCAGTGGAAGCTCTAAGAGGGATTCTTCCTTTATGATCAACAGATGAATCACAAACCCATTTCTCCTCATCAACTTCTTCTACCTCTCCTCTCTTTATCTTCTCCAATCCTTGCTCCATCTCCATTAACAAAAGACAGTAGTAGTAGTACCTCAAAAAGCTAAAGGAAGAGAGAGAGATGGATAGATTGTGGGTAAGGAGAGATGGCTTTGCTCCTTATATAGAGAAGATTCCCTTACTATGGGGGCAAGTGGGTTGGCCTTCTTCTGGGCTGGAAAACAATTATAGATAATGACTTATGAGATTATGAACTCATCATGACTTTTGAGATACGGTACTCAGATGTCCACTATTGGACCGTAGATGGGAATAGCATCCACTGCCGACTTAGGGTATCCTGTTTTGAGACCCAAGTCAAAAAGATGGTAAATGAAACAAAAAATCACCATCATCTCCTTCTTTAATGGATGGATCCAGAAGTGGTTCCAGTAGTAGTCAGCTACTACGGAGTATACGTTACAACAATATAGAGGCACGAGTGTAATGTGAGGGAATTCATAATTGCTCTCTGGGCTTCTTTTTTTTTTTTTTTTCTTTGCCAATTGGTGTTCATGCTGGATAGCAGGTCTATCCATTCCAGAAGGAAGAAAGAAACAATCTGCTTTTACTTTCTTTTTGACTCCACCTCTCTCTCCTTAACATAGTGTTAAGACTGTTTTAGTGGGGAAATGGATAGTGGATTAGAGAGGGCTTTTATAAGTTCTGCTGTTCATCACCATTAACAGTCGAAGAGTGTCAAAATTTTTTTTTTTTAATTTGGGTAAAGTTGACAAGTGTCAAATTGCTGAACCACAAATTTTTTTTTTAAATAAAAGAAAGGCAACTTATTCGTATTCTTAAGTCACTGGATTGGGTGTTATTGGTGAATCCCATGGTTCTAAATGAATAGGTCGCATCGGTCGGATCATATGGACATGATATTACTTAAGACTGATATTTGATAATCGATTACCAATATTGTTTCAGGTGTAAAATCATAAAGAAAATATAATATTTTGAAAAGTAAGGATAAAAATGATTGATACGTATCAATGTGATGATAGATACCGATAACTAAATCCGAAGCTGGTCTCAGTTTAATCTAGAAAATATTATTAATTTTTTTCCAATAACAATGTGGGGTTTGCAAGGGGGTAGGTGACTTTTCAACCAAAATTTTTTGAAGTCATTTATACTGGGATAATTTTAAACTTTCAAAGATAAGTGTTTGTCTATGTAATACGTGAAATGTTATATATAAGAGGTTAATTCATAAGGAGTGAGGGTTAGGGTTTTGTAATTTCTTCATTGGAATATTAGAAGCTTCGATTATCGCTCAGTGATGGACGTAACTCACTTAAGTATGTGTAAGATTATCCCTTATTATTATTATTATTATTATTATATCATTGTCCATTGAATTGTTAATTCTTACGACATAGGTACAAATCAGCTGTATAGGTCATAAAATGATTTTTTTTTTTTTTACACCTAATACTGATTTGATTCTGACTGATTCGTATCGGCCAAGATTGACATAGATACCCATAACCTTGGTCAACAAAGGATGCCCTACAAAATGTAAAATATAGATATAAAGTGGTTAATCATGTGTGTGGAGAAGAATATGCAAAAGGGTTGCTATTAGATTTGATTCCTAATTAGCTATTGAAATTTTAAAGAAAAGAATACAATGTCCTTAGGGAGTGTATGGAATCTGAGAAGTAATACTTTACATTTGGTGGATACATTGCCATAAAATCTTTTTAGTAAGTATGTTTGGTGAGAGATGAATCAATCCGCTGGCTACATTGCTTCCTATAAATTTGAAATTAAATGAATGAAGCTGTTTTTTATTCTTTCAAGTTCTCCGAGAAATCGTTTTTACTTTTTATCATGTGCTATTGAAAAAGAAAATATGTTTGAAATATGTGCTGTAATTTCTCTCTTTTTTTAAAAAAATCTTTTTATCTAAAAATATATGGGGGAATTTGTACATTATTAAAAGGTGACAATAAAATACACATATTTTAATGTGGACATCCTCTCTATTGTGTCTAGCGAGCATCCAACAGCTAGTAGCACATGGACACCCATCCCAAGTGCTGCCCAGACGTCGAATGTGCACTGTGGAAAATTTGAGTTTCATATTTCTAGTATACATGTGAAATGATAATATTTACCTTCATTAAAAAAAATAATTATCATATTAAAACAAGAAAAAAAAATATTATAAATTACATCTTGAGGATATCAATAAAAAAAATTCTTTTGAGATATTATAATAAAACACATATATATATATATTATTCCTTGCCCCCTAGTCTCATGGATATTATTCTAACACCCCACCGGTTCCCTAAAAATCAGACGAAAATGTTGCACTCAAAGAACAATTGAAATAATTTTGGCATCACCACTCAATAATGGCATGGCAAGTTAGAAGATTCAAACTAGCTAATCTCAGCAGATCTAGTTAAAGTATATTTATTTTACAATATAAGTTATAAAATTGAATTCTTCTTTAGTGCTAGTAGTTGAAGGTCCCAACTTGAAAACATGGATTTCTTCACAAAAAGTAGAAACCAGAGGAAATTTATCTTTGTAATATTATTTATATAAGCTCTGTGGGTAAACATGATTTGTTTGAAGATCAAGTTTATGAAAAAGATGAAAAATAATGGTTGGATTTAGTGGACCATTATCCCATGTCTTATCCATTTAACCAATAAAAAATTAAGTTAATTAATCACGTGTGTATATAACATCTGAAGGGGAAGGTATAGTTGTCTAACCCAACTTTCTGTTAACTTGGAATTGGATTTGTCTCCCAAGTACATGCTTAGCAAATCCGAATATTAGGGAGATGAAGCAATCTAAGTTCATGGACTTTGCCTCACAAAGGCATAATATAGATCAGAATATTAGGGAATTCACTCTTGAGGGGGCACAGAAACCTGGCGGCTCAGAGATATCAGATCCTCTCTCACATGGGAGAGAGATTGGCCACATCTGACGGCTAGGAGCATCTCGAAACCCTAGGTGTGCACTCCAAGGCATACAGATCCTCTCCAGCCGGTGGGTGGTTGAAAAGGGACCAGAAAGACAAAATAGGAGAGAGAAAAAGGAAACCACCTGTTTAGCCACCCACTGGCTGGAGATGATCTAAATCCCACTCCTAAGGGGCTCCTAGCCACCGGATTTGTATTGGGCTCTATCGTGCATAGGAGAAGATCCGAATCCTACTTTCCCTATCTCTATCTCGCCGAACAGAATAAAAGCTTTAACCTTACCTGTCTTGCTAATGCTGACCTAAACAGGATAAAATCTTCACCCTTATCCTACTTGCTAAGGCAAAATGGAATAAAATCTTCAGCCTTACTCTCCAATGGAGGATTAGGTGAGAAATATAATGGATAAAATTTCCAGCCATATGCTTAATGTCATATCAGGATCTCCCATATTAAATCAACTAATTAATTAGAAGTTAATGGAGACAGTTTTATTCATTTGAGTCAAACCATATGATGTGAGCCATCAAAGGCAGTGTTAATTGCTGTGACAAATACAAGCCAATACTTTACATGGTGGGCTGAGCAGTCTTAATCACACTTAGACATAAACTTGCCCAAGAAAATGATGATTAGAAAATTGTTTTTCTATTTTGAACCACCTCCACCACAAAAATTCCAAAATTAATCACTTTGTGTTTTGACACAGGAGAAGGTTATCTTTATGGTAATAATGGGTTAGTCTCCTCTCCATTTAAGTAGAGCATCAAGAAAGCAATTGAGCCAAAGAATTATGAGTGCTATGATGTCAATTCTAGTCTGGAAATATTATTTTTATTGCTATTCTTCATGGTTCATAATGTGTTTTTACATTTCTTTCTTTTTAAATTCTTTTGCTTCCCTTTATTCTCCTCTCATGTCTCCTCTTGATAATTGTGGCCATAGAAGAATATGTAAATCATGTCATGTAGATAATTTTTAGGGTAATTTACAACGCCACCCCCTGGAGAATGCTAATATTATAAGGACACCCCCTCTCTTTCACCAAATTGGACTCAGACCCCCTGTCGTCAGTCAACATTACAGAATATACCAAGAATGTTGATATCAGCAGTTCATATTTTTTTTAAAATACCATTTTACCCTTAAAAATAGGGGAGTGCCGAAATTGCCCTTAAAGATTTTATTCCCAAAATCGATTGAAGAAGAAAACCTAACTCACAACCTAACTTTGAGCAGTGAATCAATAAAGTATGGAGACAAGCAACCCTTAGAGCATGGATTGAACCAGTTGGAGGGGACGAAGAGTACTTTCAATTCTTCAAAAGGCTAGAAGAGCGGAACAGAGAAACATCAGGAAAAAAAAAAA
>NC_056564.1:10689743-10710038 GCF_013358625.1 Macadamia integrifolia | reverse complement strand
GCACAGAGAAAAAACATAGAAAAAAAAAAAACTTCAGCCGAACCTGGTGGAAAAACAGAGAGAGAGAGAGAACCTTAGCACGGCAAAACTCGCCGGCGACTGTCCTGTTTATCTTGGCTGGAACTCATCTGAACCTTTGGTAGAGGAGAGAAGGAGAATGAAATGGTAAAAAAGTAAAGAGGGGTATTTTGGGATAATGAAAATGGGTAACTTACCAGTGTTTTACTCATAAGGGCAAAAACGTCATTTCAAAGCATTTTGTAACATTGACTGACGGCAGGGGGTCCGAGTCCAATTTGGTGAAAGAGAGGGGGTGTCCCTATAATATTGGCATTCTCCAGGGGGTGGCGTTGTAAATTACCCTAATTTTTATTCTTCTTTGTTTTCACTATGTTCTTGGCTTCCGTTGATGCGGGATTGGAGGACCATGAAATTTTGGTTCCACATTATTAAACAAGGATAAAATTTTCCTTCACCTAGGGTAAGGAGAACCAATGGCGATATGATATTATGATTGGACTTTAGATTCATTATTAATTTTTACCAACTATTGTTCAAGGTCTAAAAATCCCATTCAATCTCCACTTCGACTAATGGGTTAAATGTGGTGGATGAAGAGATTCTCTCTTCACCATAGGTTGAGAGAAACAGGGTTCATAAAACTGTACATCTATGGTTATGATGACAAGACCTATGGTTCCGTAAGATTCCCTTCCTGCAGGGGGTGGGAATATATTCAAAGCAGAAGCTTTACCTCTCTCCTTTTCTTACCAAAAGCGGGTTCTTGCTTTGTTTCCAATCATATTAGAGTAGGAATCTTGGAACAAATGGGAGCCCTTAGCTAACCTAGCTAGTGAAGAACAAGTTGACATGAGGAATTCAAATGGCTTGGCTTTTCCACTAAACTTCTATCATTACTTCACCACTGGTTGAATTTAAATCCAAATATTTAATAACTTCACTAATTAAGTGGGTTTATGTACTGGAAATCCTAGAACTCTTCAGAGCCCGATAGGGCACTTTACATTTTGACTTGAGCCATTTTTCCTGATTTTTAAGGGTGCAGGAGAGAGCAAGTGTGAATGGAGTAGTGTGGTTTAAGGCAAACTATTTCCATTATAAGCCCATCAACCGTGATATACGTCATTGAACCGCATTATTAGTCTCCAAATGGTTGTCAACTTCTGACTTTATTGGTAATCTTGTTTTTTAGTGTTGTAATTGTAATTCACCATAGTTGGTGAAAATGGATTACCTCATTGGGTCCTATAGAGCAGTTCTGGGTATAGTAAATTTTGCCACTTGTTGGTATCACTCTTATTTTTCCCCTAATTCCGACCTTTTGATGTATTCCCTGTATTCTCTAGTAAATTTTTTCACTTGTTTTGTGAGTGCAGACACTTTAAGAATTAGGTATTTTGCCACTTGTTGGTATCACTCTTATTTTTCCCCTAATCCTGACCTTTTGATGTATACTCTAGCAAAACAAGTGGTAAGGCTGTGTGCATTTTGCCTCTCACCTTGATAATTAAGTAATATACTTGAATAGTGTCATACGATCAATATAAATGTATCGTTGAAATGACAATTCAAATGGTCCTAGCAAGACGAGGAAAAGAGATGCATGAACGAAGGGTTAGTGCAGTCACTTATCTTATCCCTACGGGTTAGAGATTAGAGAAACAAATCTTCCCCACCACCTTGAAGTCTTGAACATGAGACAGAAAAAACAAGTGAGATAAGGAAGGACTCACTTACAGAGGGGAGAGTCAAAGGTAATAAAGTCCGACAAAGACGGAAAATGGATAAAAAGTTCAAGTGGAGTTAAAGCCTTTTGGAGAATTATCAGATTGATTGCCCTTCTTTTAAATTGAAGGGCGTTCCCAGTCACCAACACCCAAGGAAAAAAAAGGAGATGGTTCTGGGTCATTGTTTAAAATGAAATAAACGTGTTCATCCTATTCTCTCAAAGAGATTGACAGAGAGCTAGAGAATAGCCCCCATCAACCATAGGTGAATGAAAATTTTACTTCCAAAGTCTGAAAAGCAAATATGGCAGACAAGAAATGGTGCCCCGGCCTCAATGATTTTTCTTTTTTGCTAAGATCCATATAACCAACCCTACTTAACTGAATTTCTCATATCTTGATAGATTGTGTCTCTTTCTCTTACTTTCATCATCTATCTTTCATCTTTAATTTATGCATCTTTATCTTTTCCTTTTCTTATTTCTTCATTTCCCCCCATATGTTTTCGACCTCATGTTGCTTTACTTTGTTTTGTATGTATCCTATAACTGATCTCATTAAGTTGGGATAAAACTGAATTTGTAACTATCTGTTGTATATTTCACTAGGCAAAGTGCCCAGAAATAAAACCCTTATTACAACAAGAGAGAGGATTAGGTACACCGTTAGCTATGTTAGAGTTAACGGCTCAACCAATGGGACAATGCATAGTTGGTTATTGTGTTTGTGTACTTCCATGAATTTGCAAAAGATTAATAAAGCCATTGACTTCTTAGCCGAACTGGACAGTAACCAACGCCGGGAAAAAAAAAAGTAACACTAGTGATTCAGGAGATGGACAAACCCTGAAGACTACCGCCGTTATAAGCATTCCTAGGGCCTGAAGAAAAGTTACAGGGTTCTATAGCCGGATCAGCTCGTCCAATCAAATTGCGTGGTGGAAAATCGGTGGGTGGGAATCAGGTACCATCAATTCCGATTCCAAGAAGGTAGTTCCCCTGAAATCCGATTCCAATACCTGAAAAAGATGGTTTACTATACCCAGCCACACAAACAGGTTAATACACCAGTTGCCTTTCTTGTCATACAAAGGAGAGAAATTCCATCATCCCATTCCTTCATTGGATTTGACATGTTTCACCATGAATAAATGAGGCATACCTTATAATGGAGCCGTGGAATAGACTCGATAGAGTGGAAAGGTTGGCAGAGCTATATTCCTGTTTCAACACAAAAGATAACTTGAAAGAGAAAAGGAAAACCACCAAAATGAAAGAATTCCCCAAAGCTCAGCCACACACCACACAAATTGCAATGCATGGGGAAAACATGGGTGCCTAAAAAAGAAGAATCCGCCTGTCACCAATTCTGTATTTTCAATGTCGTCACCCTAAGATCTCATTACACATAATTCTGCGTGTATTAACGGGCATCTTGTCATCTATTATTCCTACTACACCAAAGGTTATTTCACCATCACACCAAAGCTGTGCATTGGCTAATCAAGAAACCACTACACCTTCCTAGCCCATGTAGTCTTGATACACTAATCTTAATCCACTGAAAGCAGCCATCAACCTATTGTGAAACCTTGGACAGTAATCATACATTATCAAGTCTCAAGTATTTTCAACCAATTTAATTGACAACAAAAGATGGGAAATTTATGACCACCATCCAATCAAAGGGGAAGAACATACATCTATGTGAAATGCATATATGAGTCTTGTCGCCGTCTCCGATAGGAATCCGAATCCTATTAACAACCATTGAAACCTAAGGGCCATCCAACAAAAAATCTTAATGATAATCATATTTGAGCAAACTTTATCTAAAGATCCTTGGGCCCATGGAAGATTGTGTCTGGTTGCATGGCACTACATTAGCTTGATATCCTGCATGAATTTTTTACATATAAAGGTAATGCTCAAATCTTTTCTACTACAGTTACAAAGAACTAAAGGAAATGGAGAAAAAATAGGTAAAAATGCACTTTCCCAAGTTTTGATGCTGAGAGAAAATGAAATGAAAAATGAACAAAAATCTACACCAATATTTTTCTCATTTGCCAAGGCTTGTTTTCAAATTGAAATAGATAAGGATCTTGAAGTAACAAAAAAAGGGCAGACCAATAATAATGATGATGATGATGACTATACAAAGGAAAAAAAAAACAGTAACAACATCATTAAAGGCACAACGGGTTTTGCAAGGTCCTCTCTCATTGTGCCACGTGACTGATGATGTGGTTATTACGATTGTTCGATAGAGAGACATATGTTCTAGATTAGTCACGTGTCAATTTATAGTCTGATTCAATCAAATACCCCCTTGTATTGACATGCATCTCTATTTATGACCATGCATGTATACTAATATTTTAGCCATTACTGCGCACCCCCTCCCCCCCAGCTCTTGGGTTTTTCGGAGCTCTATTTGCCCACTTGGAAAACTCTGTTTAAGCTGAAATTTGACGTGTGAGCAAGGGACCTTGGGATCTACCAATCCACAAAATTTGGGCCACACTCTATAACTCAACTCAACTCTATTCAGCCTTATCTCAATTAAATGGAGTTGGCTACATGGATCCTTTTATCCAATCAGCTCAATTGAAAGCCATACTTGTTACTTGTCCTAAGCTATGCGTGTTTCCTCACCACTTCTCCTAGAGTCATTTTAGGCCTATCCCTGGCTCTTTTAGCTCCTTCGATCTAAATCAAATCACTGCTCCATAATGAAGAACTCAAAGACCTCAACTGCATGTCCTGCCACCTCAAACGATTTCCTCGTAACTTCCATGAGGCAGTTGGGGCCCATCCTAACTGCCACATGGAAAAAAATTTGGGCCACGCAAGAAGCCCTTCCTAAATGGACCATTTAAGAAAAAAACTGCATAGATATGATAATATTATTACCATATTACAAATATCAAGAATGTAAGAAAATTTATGCAGCTTTTAGTATTAACAATAAGAGAAAAAGGCCTCTGAGCTAGTGGTGTAGTCTACTCTCTCATATCTATTTATCTATAATATCTATCATATCTATTTATCTATATGTGTGTGTGTGTGTGTGTATCCTTGTCCCTCTATTGACAATGCACTCCCTCACCCTGTCAAGTCAGAGAGCATGAGACCTAACAATAATATAGTAGTAATACTAAAAAAATTCATTTTATATATTACAATATCATCACCACTCACATCATAATGTTAACAACAACAGCAGTAGCAATGTAATAGTCAGGGTTGTACATGGGTCAGCTCTTAATCTGGATCAGGTACAATTGCAGGGATTTCATAATACAGTTAACATCGCAAATTAATATATAGGGCAAAGGATACCTGAAAGGCCCATTTGGATAAGCTCATCTGAGTGGCTTAATTTTAGTATATATGAAGTTTTTCCATTATATAATATCTGTTAACATTACGTACAAAGCATTTAAGTTTGTTAATAACAACGCTCTTAAGGCATTTTTCTTCTTTAAGGAATAGGGCATACCTTTTTTTTTCTGTCAGTGTATATCAGTCTATGAAAATTATGTTTCCAAACTATAACCACCATCATGTAACTGGATTGGATCATATTCAGATATGGATTTTCAAATCCATAGCCAATAGGATGAGTGATTTCATCAGATTGGAGTATGTAAATTCTAATTAGATTTGAGTAGAAAAATGCCCAATTTTATGGAGCTCGATTAATAGATAGAAGAAACAGTAAACATATCCAATCAATTACTTTTAACCTTTTCCAATTCAGCCCGACTGGGACGTGGACTCAGATAAAGGCCACTGTAGTGCAGATGTAGCCTTACAACTGAGTGAAGGTAGCAATGAGTGGGTTGCCGGGTACAACTGTGAGAAAAGAGTGGTATATGTTGGGAAAGGACTGGTAAGAAGATACGTTGGTTCGAGCTCCCAAAGAATAGGGATGAGAGACCACCTTTCAGGAATTGTGGGAACTTCTTGTTAACAATGGATGAGACAGTATGACCAGCTTCAGGCAGGATAACATTGTAATGAGCATGCCCCTATAAACATCTAATGAATGATAGATGAGATATGATTGGTTTAAGATGAAATACATGGTGGAGAAGGCTGGCCTAAAATAGAAAGTAATTATTCTATCTGATTCCAAACATTGACAGCTCCAGTAATCATAATACAGCAAGAAGAAAAACAAACTATACAACTTCCACCACCAAATAGGAAAAGTATTACAGCAATATTGGTTTCCATTAGTTAAGCAACGTCTAAACCCATAGCCTATGTATGATTTAGCAGGGAAAAAAACAGCCATTGTATGCCAAGCTATTTATTCACTGATACATGTTTTTTTTTATTGGTCCCTACTCTATCCTATGCTATGGGGGCAGGGAATATGAGAACCACGAGGCTTGAACACAAGATCTCCTGGTAGGAGGGTAATGCAGGAGTAGATTACAAGAAACTACCCTAGCAATTTATAACCCCAAACAATACAAATAGGACCAGGAAACAAAGAAATAAGACCATCAAATAAACCCCCAAGGATACAATACCCATATAGGAGCAAAACCAACCCAAAACACAACCCCATAGGAGAGAGAAAGGCCTGCTATAGAGCTGGAGAGAGAGAGAGGTGCGGCCAATTCTGTAGGAGTCCGATTGAGCTGCACTCTTGGGTGTAGATAGTCCCTAGGGAGGATACAAAAAACCTCAAAGTTGAGAAGATTTTGACGGCTGGTTGTGAAGTTATAAGCTTTCTTGATTTTCTGACCTAGGAGAAATAATCGCAGGCTTCGGGAGAGAGAATCAAATCTGGTTTGTAACTTGGACAGATCTAAACTTCTGAATACTCACAACAGTCGTATACTTCAACAGCAGTAACTTTAGGATAAAATAGAAAGTTTTAAACAAGAAGAAACAAAGGGAAAAGTGGGGAAGGAACGGCTGTCTCGGCCCGGGCTTCTCACCCACAGCTATCCTGGCTGTTCTAAGCAATTGACTGCAATTATTCTTTATTCAAATATGAAATTATGAGTACATAGGCTCCTCTATTTATAGAGAGCAGAATAGCAATCAAACTACCACTATGAGCTAGTTTTCCAATAGGACTAGACACTCCTACTACAACTAGGAATTCAAAATTGGACTAGGAATAATAAACCTATGTGGAAAACAAATAGAGTCCTAAGACAATTTGGACTCGACATACCACTTACTCAACTCGATGGGCCCAATGGCCCACTAATTAATTGAAAACAACTACTAATTATTCCCTAGCTGATGGTCCCAATTGGCCTTTATTTGTACTTAGCCACTCAGGTGGACCAAGTAGGGGTTCGACTGGCTTCTTGGCTGGACCCTAGCCACTCAGGTGGACTAAGGCTGGACCCTTCTTCCTCTCATATTTCCTTCCATAATGTGGATCTACATCAATGGGCTTTACCACACCACACACTACCAACTGCACTAGGCATTGTCCTCCACTAATGCATGTTTGTTACCAAGAAAGATTTATTAAAAATAAATGCCCGTAAGAGAGAAATTTAAAGACTTGAGTTTGAGTTGAGCTACAGATTTTCAATAACAAAGAAGCCACAAAAACAACACCCAAAAAAAGACATGTGAAGGGTTGGAGATGATAGGAAACAATCATGTCATCCAACTGTAAATCACATTAAGCACAATATCTGACAGAGGATCAATGAAGCTATGGTTCAAAACATACACATCTTTTCCTTTTAAAAGGAAAATTACTTCTATGCCACGTAAGGTCTCAAGAGCTGCGGCAGAATTTATTGAGCACTATGGTTAGACAGATCCCTCCATTAGATACTGTTCCAGAACCAACTGTAACCATGGCTTAAACTCAAAACATCCAATCTCTAACCCTCCGACAACTCCAATCATAGCTTAGTGTGTTAAAGATTCAATCAATTTCCTTCCATGATTCCTAGTATCCTTACAATACTAAAAGATCATGGTCAGGAAGTGATTGATACAAGCTTCAACAACAATGGCAGTACCGAACAGTAAATTAATAACTTACTATTTTGAAGTAGAAAACTTATAATCTTGACCTTCTGGGGATCAAGCAAAGGAGAATAAAAAAATATAAACTGCATAGAAAAACAACTTTTTGTTTTTCGATAGGTAGGGAGGGGAAGTAGATATCAGCCAGGAGATTCGAGACCTCGTAAGCGTGGGCTTTTTGTGCACCACAGCTAACCAACTGCACTAGGCAGTTGTTGGTAGAAAAACAACTTTATCTATTCGAATACAAGCTTTTTTCTTTTTATTTTTCTTTTTAATTTTTTTTTACATTATGATTAATTTTCTAGAAGTAAGTTCATCTAGTTGTAACCCAATAGTTACTGTTAGTAGCAGGTTCCATAACATGCAGGCAGAAAACCTGTTACTTTTAGTACAGTTAATCTCCACTGTTTGGGTTCACCTACAAACTCCAGTTAAAAATCATCACTGGGATATTTTTAGTACAGTTAATCTCCACTGTTTGGGTTCACCTACAAACTCCAGTCAAAAATCATCACTGGGTTATTTTTATAAGTAGTAGCTCTCCAGGATATCAGCACCTAAAATCCAACGTAGTTCTGCATCCTTTCTTTCAGGGTATGCATCTACTAGCAATCTAGGCTCATTTTCCTCTTAGTTCGTTTTGTAGCAAATATATAATATTCATGCAGAAAATGATCCAATGTGCATGGCAAACAAATAATCCATCTTTAGTTTTCTTCATTAACTAATATAGCAAGATATTGAGTTTGGATCCACTGCACGTACAATCACCTGGTCTTACATGTAAGCATCCAACACCTGTCCCACCTACTGCCATTACAAGAGGGAAGAGGGGTATCTTTAGAAGCAAAAGTGACATGTGTTGGATGCTCACATGTACGACCAAGTGATCGTACGAGCAACGGATCCAAATTCTAAGGCATGCTTAATGCACCAAGACTAATATGATGTGGTATCATTCTTGGTTCCTGACCCTCTTATGTATACTTCTGAGGTACTATGTTCTTGTTTACCATCATGCCATTAGTTATTTCTTGATAATAATGATATCCACATTCATTTTCCAAAAGGCAAATGGAAAATATTTGCAAATTCTATTGCAAAAGGCTAAGTAAAACTTTTGCAGTTTTTTTTTCCTTAGTAGTTTGCAACCAACAATAGTCAAAAGCAATTATTGACAGGGAGTCATGGTCCATCGATCAAAGGCTATGAAATCTATTTCCGATAAAACGGAGAAGCATGGAGTTCACCTTCTGAATCTTCGGCCTCTAGCACTTTAGAGGATTTCGATGAACTAAAGAAATGCGGAGTTCACTTTCTAAGTCTTTGATTTGCACCAGTTTGAGGATTTGGTCCATTTCAAACTCTCTGGGTCCCTCAGGTTATTACTAAAGTCCCTAGACACTAAGTTCTTTGATCAGTCAATTTCTATTTTGCGTGATTATTTTGCAAAGGTAAATAAAAGTAAGGCATGTCATTACTCTTCAGAAACCATTTCACACAGTTCATCTATAGGGTGCAGCTCTGTCAACAAATAACAATCTGTATGCATCTCAAATTAATATGAATTTTCTTATAATATTTACATAAATTAAAACTGACTATGAAATTACAATCATCCACTAATCTGCACCATAAACTATCAAAAATTCAAGATTTCAAGGTTCTTCTGAACCAAAAATCAGCAAGTTTCCAATTTCTTCAGATAAAACCCCCACTCATTATCTCCTAAAGGACCACTTATATGAAAGATATTCAGCTAATGATCACAAAGGAGTACATATAAAGACGTCTAACTACAAGCTGCACAATGGGAGATTAAGCTTGAAACATTACCTAAGAGGTGTTTTATTCTGATCCGGCACCTCAGTTGTTATGAATCATCCAGCTGTTACCAGCCTAGCCACTGCCCACTAAAAGAACTCTTTCTCTCCATAACGTAAATCCAACCAAACCAAGCACTTGGATATGCACTTCTAATGTACCTGATGAATCACACTACTCCCAGACTCTTGGCATTTTACAATTCATAACTTCCATCATCTTGCAAGCTCATATTATATACATCTCCAGTATGGGTCGCTCTAGATCTTGATAAAGTTCTATTGGTGTTAGAGCGACGATTGGCATTGCTATAACTTCCATTGTTCATTCGAATCTCCTCTCTTCCAACTGCACCGAATGTGCCTTCCTCTGATTTCGACCGATATGAATTTCCTGAGCCAAAACTTCGTTTTCTACTGGTGTTAGAGCGGCCATTGGCACTGGTATAACTTCCATTGTTCATTCGAATCTCCTCTCTTCCAACTGCACCCAATGTGCCCTCCTCTGATTTCGACCTATATGAATTTCCTGAGCCAAAACTTCGGCTTCTAGTGGCATTAGATCGACGACCATTGGGACTGCTATAACTTCCATTGTTTATTCGAATCTCCTCTCTTCCAAATGCATCCAACGTGCCCTCTTCTGATTTCGACCGATAAGAATTTCCAGAGCCAAAACTTCGGGTTCTAGTGGCATTATAGCGACGTCCATTGGGACTGCTATAACTTCCATTCTTTATCCGAATTTCCTCTCTTCCAACTGCACCTAATGTGCCCTCCTCTGATTTCGACCGGTATGAATTTCCTGAGCCAAGACTTCGTCTGTGCCCCTTTTTCTCAAAGACAACACGAGAATCCTTTCCAGTCCCGTCTCCAAGAAATTTCCCCGACCTTTGCCTCTCACTCACAGTACCCGATGCTTCTGTATTTGTCATCCATTCTTCTCGTCCAGTTGGAGAATCTCCAATTCCTGCCTCCCTTTTCCAATCAGACCTACGTCTTTCTCCAGGTTTATGTGGCTTTTTGGATTTCCTAGATCGATTTCCTACTCTTGAAACATACCCTTCCGATACAGATTCTGCAACTGAACCCTGAAAATTTGACCCCATAGCCTCTTCCACGGAAGAATCTGCAATACTCCCGTATGGTTTAATGCTATGCACAACACCTTTGGGGAAAAATCTTGCTGAAGGGAGACCGTCGGCGGTCTGAAATAGCTGTGGTCCATCTCTCTCAGTCCATAAGTCGTAGCCGCCCGGCCTCTGGAACCTATCGGCCAATACCTTCAATTGTTCGTCGGCTCTGACGGAAAACAACGTTGGAGCTCTCTCCACAACCTCCCATGGCCGCTCGAGTTCAGAGACGGCAGCTCTCAGTTCAGACCGCTTTCGCATTTCATATATCTGTCGCTCTCGGCAGAGTCGAGCCTTAAGGAGTTGCTTTGCTTTCTTGGCTTGCATTCGCTTCCATTGCCATTTCGATACTCCTCCAGGGAACGTCCGGGGACCGCCACCCATTCGAATAAGCGTAATAGTCGCGGGAAGAGGAACGTTGTCGATCGAAAGCCGAGAAATCCTGGAGAGAAGGCATTGTTGATGTGAAGCAGTTAAAACCCTAAACGAAGAAAGCTCTCTAGGCGGTGTGGCAATCGAGAGGGACATTGTTTGTGCCTTTCTTGATCACTCCAAGACCCAAAGAGCTAGAGCGAGAATTGCAGTTTTCCAGCAAAGCAAACCAAAGAAATACCTTGGATTTCACAGTTTCTTATCTAAAAGATGGGATAAGGCGATAAGCCACAAGCATATGATAGAAGGAAAGGGGGGAACGGTTTACTCTACCATCACAGAGATCTAGATACTCATCTGAGGGTAATAAATAGATTGATTCCATTTATCACCTTTGGATTAGAATTGGATCCCATGTCATGTGGGGGATTCCACTATGGCGGTCCCTGTTCTTTAGAATCTTTTCTCATCATCATTTTCTTTTGCTGGGCGGTTTGCAAAAAGAAAATGGGCTGAAGTAGGCTGGGACAGAATTTGCACATCAAAAGATGGGGTGTGAGTTGGACTCCGAACAAGCAAAATCCAAAATAGAGAGAGGTCTGCAACCCAAACTTGCATGGATGTTCTAACAAACAGGCCCAAATATCGATTTTGGGCTGGGGAGTTTAAGAGTGTATATTATCCAAATTCGTGCCATTAAATTTTCACTCTAAATGCCCATCTAATGCGGCACAAAAATTCTCTGCAATGAGACAGTGAGGATCCAGTGACTAAGGTACACATCGAGACTCCTTCCAATTTTAGAAGGATAGCCAGATTTATATGTTGCAATCCTAAAAATTTTTCCTATGACCATAGATAGAGCCTTTAGACAATTAATATGATCAAAGGTTGTGCATGTCTTAATATCGTATCCACACATTTATTGGCTATAACCTAACCACCATCTTCTATTCCTCTCTGGTATGGAAAAGCTTGGATTATGTTTTTAAATTCTTCATCCTTACCTTAATGGAAAGGAATCTTTTTATGGGTCCAGTGGTATCAAGCAACATGCTTAGAATGACACCATCTAAGTCAAATCCAAAAAATTCTAATAAAATCTATAAAATATGTATGAGTAATTAATTATAATTGGATCCACTCTAATGTCCACATATGATATGTCCTCCTTGAACTTGTTCCCACAATTGTTTGGGAGCTTGTTTATAGTTTAATTTGCCTCCATCTATCCAAGATGTTAGAACATCATTATGTGAGAGGCTTACAGATTTTCTTACTTGATGGTAATTATGATTATAGAAGACGCACAACAATTGTGGAGATGGAGAATACGACTGAATTTCTCTACTTTCTATAATGTGGCATGTAAAGTGGGGCAATCTGAACGTTAGACACGAAGAGGATACTCTGAAATTATCGATATTCAAAGTTTAGAGCCTAAAATTTGATTAGATTGCGATTCATGTATTCCACCAACTCATCAAGGAAACTTGTCATTGACGGCTTTGTTGGTGGCGGTGTCATGCGGAGCCTTCTTTTTAGTTGAACCAATTTAGGGATGAGAAGCATGTTAAGTTTGGTGTTCGGTGTTCCATCTCCAATGAATGGCTCACAATTTTAATACACCTATGCATTTTTAAAGGTTAAATCAAAGATACCTCAGTAATGGAAAATTTTTGCATTTTTTAAAATAAGAAGCTTTATATGTCTGGATGAGAAAATATGATTGGACTAATACCCACTTAATGAATAAATGATGATGATGAAATAATGAATTGTCCAACATGTATCCATAAAAATTGATTTAAACAAAAATGCAACATTGAAGACATTAGGTATTCAAAGGACGGCTTTCCAGTTCCTTAATGAGCGATGGAGACAAAATTGTGATTTTGGCTTCTTGATTAGGTCCATATTTTTGTACTCAAATAAGCAGCTTCATTACCTCTGCAGCTAATTACTCATATTATGTGTTTATCCTTTTTTTTTTTGTTCACTTATAGTATGTTGTATGGAAGATATAATACTTTTATTGGTCTTTTAAATTCAGCTATGATTTTTTTTTTTTTTTTCTTTTTAAACTTCGGCAATGAATTGATATGCAATTAATTGGAATATATTCATAGCAAAAAAAATATATAGTTGGAATTTGGTTATTTTTATTTGTGTCATTCCCATTTACTCTACTATGTGTTTCTTCCATCACAGTGATGAAGAGAAGTTGATTGGAATGATAATGGAAGAAATCTTGAATACGTTGAGAGAGATACTAGTGGAACATCATCCTATTGGAGCAAATGCCAATGCTTTTGCATATCAATCGTCGATGGCTGAAAACATTATTTTTTGGTGGGATATGGTGAAGGGTGTCAAAATGGAACCAAAATCAAAAACCAAAACTTAAACCAAACCGAATAGCATTCATACCCCATTACCCCATTCTAAATTCAAAATGGAATAAGGATCTTCGAAGTCAAGATGTATTATGTATAATTGTAAAATGTCTTATTGTTACTGTGGCATTACTTCCGTGGCATCATTATTATTAAAATAATAATAAATAAAGAAGAAGGATAGAAAGGAAAGGCCTTGTAGCTTTTATTTTCTATTGTCTAAATGAAGAGACCCATCGTATAAGCTTTGGAATTGAAGTAGGACAGCTAGTTTACTTTCCACTTTTTTTTTTTTTGGTAAGAAGAAATTCATTCAGATAATGGCATGAAATACATAAAGCTTAGATACTAAATATTTGGAACCAAGAAACGGAATATGATCACGTTGTTGTATATATTATAGATATGATCTTCTAAATTAGGAGATGGACAAAACTAATAGTTTTCCTCAAGAAGAAGTTGTAGCCACGACCAACAAGATAACTGGATGCAGAACAAACATCCTCGGTAATAAAAAAAGCAACAAGGGGAGGGTGAAGTACAAACAAAAACAAAGACTGTTTTCAATTTGATTTCATTTTGCATCAACTCCCTTCTAAACATTTTTTTTTTTTACTTAGAAAAAAAAAAAAAAAAAAAAAAAAAAAAAACAAATCAAAACAAAACAAGAAAAAAGTGAAGTGGTGAAGCCTTTTGAGATCCATACAATCAGCAATAATCAGCGCTAGCCTAGGTGGAGGGATTTAGTCACTCATAGGTATATGAGGGAATGAAGGTCTCAGCCTCTTGGGGATAATTGATGTGGGATTATTCTCCTAATATTTTCCTTCAGATGTAATCAGGATGAAATTACGTATATGTGCACAAATGAACAGGTAGGTTCTAAAGGCACTTTGCAGTAAGATTTGAGAAAATCGACCTTTTTTTTTGTTTTTTTGTTGGTAAATGAAAACCGACTCTCATATTATGTAAACTCTGATAAAATTGGTAAAATTGATGTATCCATTTCATTATATAGATGAACATAAATACCCAACACTGCCATCAAATATGACAATATACAAACAAGGAAACTCATTATTAGTTGGAGCAATCCAAGAAACCAATATTGAATGTTGGTGATGATTGGTATTTTTTTTTAACAACAACTGCTTAGTGCAGTTGGTGAGCTGTGGTGTGTATAAAACCCATGCTCACTAGGAGGTCTCGAGTTCGAGTCTCCTAGCTGCTACCTACTTCCCTCCCTACCTAAAAAAAAAAAAAAAATGATTGGTATTTTTTATTTATTTATTGGTGACTACTTTATAAAAAGGGGAGGGGGCGATAACAATCAAGAGGCTCAAACAGAAGTGTCAAATGATACTTGCCATATTCTGTCAAGATTGTCAACAGTTGCCTAGCACAGTGGGTTAGGAATTGCTTGTCAAAGCAACCTCCCGTCTGATGTTTGAATTGCCCTCAACTTTTCCCCTATTGGGTGTCCTTCCTTGAGTTAGGATGCCATTCGATAGCCTTTGTGTCATCCTAGTTGGCCCATGGGCCCTTGATTCCAAAGAAAAAATAATTTAATTAATTCAGCCAAGATCCATTTCTTCAATTGTGAGTCAATAAGACTGAAAAGAAAAGATATCCATGATTGGAAATTTAAGGGTAACTACGATGATGTCAAGAATACCATTGGCAATCAAAAAAAACAAAAACTAGATAACACAAAAAAAAGAAAAGAAAAAGAAAAAAAGAAATAGGTTTTTAAATTTGGCTAGGTTAGGTCGGATTGGATTTGATTGACATTATCAACACCTAATTTTCGCCATTTCAAGGTTGGACTGATTCTGGTTGACCTTGTATTTTGTTATATGTATTATTATTATTCGTAATATGTATTAAAATAAGAAAAATAATAATAATAATAATAATAATAATAATAATAATAATAATAAAACATCACTAACATCAATCATTTTTATAAAATATTGTTACCTCTGTTATAATAATTCAAGAGAAGAACGAGGCATTAAGAGTGTTGGTCTGAATGGATTAACAAATAAAGAATGTCAATGGAGTTGGTGGATTAAAAAATAAGGATGTTTATAAAATAAAGCATTAAATAACGCATCAAGCTAGTATGGATGGGTTAATTCCAATTAAGGCCTAATGAGCAACAATCTTCTGTTTTTTCTTCTCTCCGGGCCACCACAGTAGTGCGCCCACTTGGCATAATCATCCTTTTCTCGAAGAAGCAACTGTTACTCTTCTTCCACTTCCTCTGATTGAGTTCGATATACAACCCAAACCCTAGTTTGCATCCTCTCCGGGCCACCACTGTCCCCACTTGGAGCCAAAAGAAATTTAAAAATAAACAAAAGGTTGGTTTGTAAAATAACCATCCCTTTCTCAAAGAGGTAACTGTTACTCTTCTTCCTCTTCCTCTTCCTCTCCCTCTCGCTGAGTTCAATAAACAACCCCAACCCTAGTTTCCATCTCTAATCATCAGGTATTCTCTCTCTCTCTCTCTCTCTCTCTTACGATTCTAATTCAGATCCGGATTTTCTTTTTTTGTTATAAGTCAAATATAGGTGGTGAAAGAAATCTAAGATATAGAATCGACAACTTGACGTTGTTTGGCGATGGTCCTTTGTTGCATTTTTTTCTCAAAAATGTTTTTTTGGTGAATTTTTGCCAAACTAATGCACCAAAACTCATAGGTTACAACATGAATGTTGTAGATCTCAGTGAGATCTAAAACTATTTCTTCGACATTCAAGTTAAGGTTATGAGATAATTAATCATTTTTATTTCATATTTATGATATTTTTTAATTTGAAATTAATTGGAAAATGACCAAAAATGAATAATATCATTTTGTAAACAATGAATTGATACAAGTACCGGTATTATTCGTCTGCTCAAAACAACTTGCAAAGCCAAGTTCTGACCGAGTGATGGGACTTGCGAGGGGGGCATGAATTGCGAATGTAGTAATCTAGAGTTTGAGGGGCTAGAGTGTGGTTGGCGAACGACCTAAATATTGTCAACAAGATATTATGTTGGAATTGATATTTTGTGTAAGAAAAAAAAAAAAACTGTTTTTTTTCCTAGAATAACTCTTGTAAGAAGATTTTGGTGGATACCAATACTTGAACATTGGTTTTTTAAGAACATAAACTCGGTTCTTACCATTTAAGAAACCAAAGATATTGGTTTAAAATCAAGTTCATCATGAAAATTACATTCAATTTTGAGTTATCAAGAAACCATTCGATGAGAAGAAAGATTCACGAATTCTAGTCTTTCAACCACGTTGCTCGATTTTGAATATGAAGAACCACTCAAAACGGTATTGCCCTTGAAATTCCGTGATGATCAGACTCATATCTTGGGAGATTAGGGGGAGAAATCTAGAAGAAAAAAAAATTATGTTATGTTTTGTTTAACGTGAAAGAGAAAGCGAGCTTCCACTTAAATCATAGATGCACAAATAGGAAATCGAACATGGGACCGTGTGCCTATCCACATAGTCTCCAATTTGCCCTAACCATGTAGGCAACCCAGGGATGGGTATATGTGCAAGACACATTAACCTCTAATGTTAAAGATTTTTTCTACCAAAAAAAAAAAAAATTGCTAAAAGATTCCGAGTAATTTGATTTTATAATTCAATCATGTGAAAGTGTATCTATGCTTTTATTTTCACCAATCACGTTTTTAGTATAATGATTGACAACCAGTTTTTCTAAATAGTTTATATGTTTTTTTTTTTTTTTTTTTAGTGACTTTTTTTTTTTTTTAATTGCCTCTTGTCTTATTCTCAAATGATTTACTAAATTAGGGGTATAAAAAAATTGGTGTTATTTTGCTTCTTTTTTTTTAATACAACACATGTGAAATGATAGGTTGGGCTAACCGTGCCTCACTGCTTTGGTCGACGTCACAACTTTGGTCTATTTATTTTGGCGGACGAATAAAAGCCTATTTTGGGGAGGAATTTGGTTCCAGATATTGAGTGACTGCTTTCTTATTGATTTCCTTGATGTATCAAATAATATTTATTCTTATTTTTTACGCTTTTAATTATAATAAATACCATTTATTTATTTAATTATGGGAGAGTCAGAGTTGGAGTAGAAGACGGTTTCAAATAGAACCACTTCAATAATCATGGGAGTCCCATGGGAGTCCTAAGGGATTCAGATAGAAGGAAGTCGGAGTTGATTCAGATAATTCAGATAGTGGAGCCGGAGACGGAGAGGGAGAGGGAGAGGGAGAGAGTAACCGTAGAGCAGCAGTGGTGGGCAACTTAGGTATGGCAACAGATACAAACGGATGAGATCGATTATGTTTCATCTAAGGGTTACAATTGCGCTAACATACCTAATTCTTAGGTGACCTATTAGCATACATGTCTTTTTCTCTTTATTTATTTATTTTTTGGTAGAATATTTTCTTATTTTCAAAGAGAATTAATACTCTCATATTTTTTTTCGAGATAAAAATTAAAATTAAAATCGTGAAAAGAAAAAAGAATACATATTATTTGATACACAAAGGAAATGAATAAGAAAGCAGTCGCTCAGTATTAGAAATGGAACCGGTCAAGGCTGATACCAGTTTGACATTAATTCTTATCAATTTGGTTTCGACAGAGATTAATACCTTTGCTTTTGATTAAAAAAATCAATTTTTAGATTATTTTACCTGTTATTCTTATCGATCCACCAATACAGTTTCGGCTAAAAAATTAGGATCGGCGTTGGTCGAGCCCGATCCGATCCGATTCCTCAAACTATGGTGGGTATTTTAAATGAGGTAAACAAAGTAGTTGTTCAAAGTCAACTGAAAAAATAAATAAACAAGAAATGCAAGCTGTTCACATGAACGCAAAAAATCAGTCTGAAACCTTATAAACATCAATTTTACAGAGTTATACAAACTTGGAAATTAAACAGTAAAAGAGACGCATGGCACAGTAGCGGCTCATCTTCTCAACTCAGTTTCCACGCTTTGTTTGGAGCCAAGTTCTGCAACTCTGTTTCAGGATGGCGGCTACGACGTCCAAATGGAGGTTCGATGTATTTTTGAGCTTCAGAGGAGAAGACACACGGGAAAATTTCACACGTTGTCTCTATGAGGCACTAGACGGGGAAGAGATCGAAACATTCATGGATGATGAGAGCGTCCAAAGAGGAAAGCTAATTTTTGATGAGATCAAAGACGCAATCAATAAATCAAGGTGCGCCATTATCATATTCTCAAGGAACTATGCTAATTCGACATGGTGCCTAAATGAGCTCGCCTGGATTATGGAACGCTGCCAAAATTATGGTCAAAAAGTTATTCCAGTTTTCCTCACAGGTGCAGATCCATCCGACGTACGAGAATTGAAGGGGAACATTGGAGAGCCTTTTGGCCTACTCAAAAGGGACTACGGCCCAGAGATGGTGGATAGGTGGAGGTCTTCACTCACGCTAGCTGGTCAACTCGCTGGACGCACCTTACATGGCGTTGGGTAATTAGGTCTTTACGTACACTTTTCTGTTCCTTTTATTGTGCCTATGTCTCATTTTTTTTATTAAACCTCATGATCGGTCTCAATCCATATTGATTCCAGAATGGATCAGTATCAGTAAGGATCTGATCTTTTGGTTCTTATCTAGTGGTCTTGAAGTCAGGGCGGGTAGGTTATATCTCAATATTGTACTCTTGTAAGAATACTATTTCTTACTAATGGGGTTGGTAACCTAGTGGTGAAAATGCCCTCAATCCATTACCGTTCGAGTCGGCTGGTTGTACGGGAGCTTGTCCTGGGGTTTATGATCACTATCATGGAGCAACCTTTTTTCATTACCAAAAAAAAAAATACTATTTCTTAAAAGCTTTCATTATATCCTCCCAAAGAACAAGTCAGGGAGGTTTTGAGTGGACGGATTTACCCCTATACTTTACCAGTGGATAGGCTTGGGTAAGTAATGGAATTTTGTTCTCCAACCAGAAAATTGTTTCTCACCGCGTAAGTGCATGTAAGATCCAAGGTCTTGGCGACTCCTTAAGAAATCAGTCTCAATTAATACCAATCTGATCCTAGTAATCTTGATCGATCCAATTCGATTTTTAAAACTATGGTCATGACTGATCCTAAATTTGGATGGTACATACTACGAGCAGTCAATTCTAGGGTTTTGAGGATTAGATTGTTGAATTTTTCAGATCTAAGGAACCAATTAAGGTTTTTAAGAGAAGCCTTCACCTAGATTAGTCACATGATAAGTTTGGTGTTCCATTTCAAATGTACGGCTCCCTATTGTATGACTTCGACCCATGCAATAGGTTAAATCAAAGTTGCTTCATTGATAGCAAAATTATATATATCATACTATTATATAAAAACACGAAGTGGCAAATCTTTTACTTGACAATTTTGTCCTTTCTTTTTCATTGTCTCTTTTTTCTATTTTTTTTTTCTTAAATTGCTGGTACTCTTTATATTATTATATTTTTATAATACTTAAATACTATTTACCTCTCTCTTTCTCTCTCTCTCATACTTTCACACGATTTTGCACATTATCCACTTTCCTTTTTTCACTAAAACTCTTTTTTCCCTCCGACTCTTACAAGATTTTATCCACTTTTCCTTTTTATTCAAAACTCTATCTTTCCTTTTCTTACTAAAACTCTCTCTCTTTCTCTCCTCACACTCTCACACTTTCCTCCCACTGTTTCTTTTCACTCACCTCCCTCTCTCTCTCTCTCTCTCTCTCTCTCTCTCTCTCTCTCTCTCTCACACACACACACACACA
>NC_056564.1:10689586-10689693 GCF_013358625.1 Macadamia integrifolia | reverse complement strand
TGTCCAAAATATATATAAAAAAAAAAAACCATCCATCCACATCATCCAAGATGTCTAAAGAACTCAGTATCATTATAACAGGCCCAAAGATCAATGATAAAAAAAAA
>NC_056564.1:10678147-10689536 GCF_013358625.1 Macadamia integrifolia | reverse complement strand
CTCTCTCTCTCTCTCTCTCTCTCTCTCTCTCTCTCTCTCTCTCTCTCTCTCTCTCTCTCTCTCTCTCTCTCTCCTAAGAAGCTCAAAACTATCAAAAGCACTAAGAAGTCATCCAAGAGAAATAGGATTCCACCGTGGGTAGGTTAGATAGTACTGGTTACTAATATCAGAAAGAAGATTGGGAATTTTACTGCAACCTCATGAAAAGAGGTTTGAAAAAGAAGATTGGGGATTTTGATGCTCTTTTAACTTGTTTGTTTCATTATTGGACTTCTCTCTCTCTCTCTCTCTCTCTCTCTCTCTCTCTCTCTCTCTCTCTCTCTCTCTCTCTCTCTCTCCTACATTGTTTTTCTATGATAATTTGCAGAACAGGTATTGTTTCCCCACCTATCTTTAATGTTCAATTCTTTTTTTTTTTCCTTTTATTGTTGAATGTATTACATTCCAAAGTTTGTGTTACTGTTAAAGTTCCCTATGGTACCTCCCCACTCATCTTTTACGTTCAATTTCCTTTTTTTTTTTTATTGAATGTATTACATTTTAAAAGTTTGTGTTACTGTTAATGTTCCTTATGTTGAATCATGTGACCCATGTCAAGCTAAGTTTCTTTAGGAATCTAAGTAAGAACCAGGCAGTTAGAATGACACAAAACATGACTAAGGCCAGCTTAGAGAGCATTACCAAAGGCCTAATCTAAGAGCGAGATGTCACGACCTACCCAACATAGGCCCACGGGCCTAGCCCACCAAGCCCATGGACTTAGGCCAATGGGCTAAGTAAGGTCCAAGTTATAGAGTTTTCTACAAAGGTGTAGTAACTTTAGATATTTTATCATAGATATTTATAGAAGATATTTAAAGGAGATATTTTGGGAGAGATTTCTAGAGTTCTCCACTAAGGAGGTGGGAAGCTTCTAGTTTCCTCCGTAACCATTGGATGGAGGACATTTGTAAATATCTTAACCATCCATTGTAACTTGGGGTGCTTATAAATAGGTGTTGCCTCATTTGGCAAAGACACTCACCAAGGACCAACCAAGAGTGTTCAACCGAGCAAGTGAGTTCTCAAGCCTTGTACTCAAGAGCTCTCTAGTGCAATACAAGTTCATTCTTTCCAAACTCACTCTTGTGTTCACTTCTTCTCTTCCCAAATCCCTTAAGGAGGGTGGTTAGGCTGACTTAGTGCTAGTGGGAGTGCTAAGTGCCGGTGCGGTTGCTTAGAAAGGTCTAAGGTCTTGACAGTTGTGGTATCAGAGTCTTGGTTGCGAGGGAGCCAAGCTTGTGGGATAAGAGACAAGTGAGCTAAAACTGTGGAATAGAGACCAACACCCACACAAGTAAGCAAAGAAAGAGTGAAGGCAAGTCTGTCGATGTTGGCGTTGCTATAGAGCCTCGATTAGCTCTAGGGAAGCAAGTATTGGCCGAGGCAAAGGGGTGCCTCGATGTTGCAGAGCAAAGTGGGGAGGAGCTCAAAGGCCATATGGAGCTTAGGGAGGAGCTTGATGGCCAGATGGGGGAGCTCAAGGGGTCCCTACAAGGTGCTCTCAACACCATAGTAAGTAACCAAGAGGAGATGATTGCCACCTTGAAGGCTCAAGTGTGCAAGGCGTTGGATAAGGTGAAAGCTCGTATTGGAGAAGAAGTATGGGAAGGTCGGGCTACGAGGAGGATAGCGGCGAGGGAAGCCACTACCTCCACTGACATGTCTAAAGGAGAAGCACTAAGGCACAAGCGTGATAAGAGAGATCGGTTCAAGCCTAGAGACAAGTGCTTCTTATGTGATGAGCTACATTGGTTTTGGGATTGCCCCAAGAGGAAAGCTCTCAGTGCCCTATTAGAGGAAGAGGGCCAAGAGGAAGAACCACCTTGCATGGGGTCACCAATGCAGCACAGTGCCACCAGGGGCAAGACAGGGGTCGAGGCCCTTAAATCTTAAAAAGGACTGATGTGTGCAAAAGTGTACATCAATAGGAAGCCCACACAGGTGAAAGTAGATACGGGAGCCACACACAACCTCACCTTGACGGAGGAGTCAAAGGAACTTGTACCAAGGGTGTCCAAGGTGGAAGGGTGTTCTAAGGCTATCAACTCCAAAGAATGCCCTATACATGATGTTGCTCGAGTGGTCAAGATGAACATCAGGGCTAAAGAGGGTGTTAAGCATGTGACAACTATGTGGCTCAAGGTCGTCAACTCCCAGGACCGTCCCATAACTGATGCTCGAGGGGTCAAGATGAACCTTGGGACAAAAGGAGTTCTCCAACACCATCCAGGGGCTAGGTGCTTACTTGCTCTTACACGGGAGGGCAAGACAAGGAGAATTTGGGAGCAAGATGGCTTGCTCCATGCCAAGAAGAGGAAGATGCAAACAAGAGGACGGAGACAACCAAACGACGTTGTAGGAGGCTCAAGTTATGTGACTACAACAAAAGCCCCAATAGGCATTGCTCCTTTCAAGAGGGAGGCTAATTTGGTTGCTGATCCAATCATCCAGAGACACAAAGTACCTCCTTATATGGAGTATTTAGTCAAGTGGAAGGGGTGACCAGAGAACAAACGAGATGGGAGACAACTAGCAATGATAAGATGGCTCGTGAAAGTACCACAAGGAGGTTGTGATGAGGGCGTCACAAATTTAGGTGGGGGAGAGTGTCACAACCTACCCAACATAGGCCCACGGGCCTAGCCCACCAAGCCCATGGACTTAGGCCAATGGGCTAAGTAAGGTCCAAGTTCTAGAGTTTTCTACAAAGGTGTAGTAACTCTAGATATTTTATCATAGATATTTATAGAAGATATTTAAAGGAGATATTTTGGGAGAGATTTCTAGAGTTCTCCACTAAGGAGGTGGGAAGCTTCTAGTTTCCTCCGTAACCATTGGATGGAGGACATTTATAAATATCTTAACCATCCATTGTAACTTGGGGTGCTTATAAATAGGTGTTGCCTCATTTGGCAAAGGCACTCACCAAGTACCAACCAAGAGTGTTCAACCGAGCAAGTGAGTTCTCAAGCCTTGTACTCAAGAGTTCTCTAGTGCAATACAAGTTCATTCTTTCCAAACTCACTCTTGTGTTCACTTCTTCTCTTCCCAAATCCCTTAAGGAGGGTGGTTAGGCTGACTTAGTGCTAGTGGGAGTGCTAAGTGCCGGCGCGGTTGCTTAGAAAGGTCTAAGGCCGTGACAGAGAGCTAGGGAACAAATGATAAATGATAAAAGATGACATGTACATTAAACCATATATAAAAATACCTTCATTAGTACATTCTCTATTAAGGGAGTGTTTGATATTATTCCTCACCTGATAAGCGGAGGCTGCAATTCCAAAATGAAAAGTTGAAGGAAAATGTAAATAAAACCTCAGATCAAATAGAGAGTAACAATAGAGTTTTAATAGCAGTTAAAGTATTCGACAGTATGATTATTATGTGGGTTATTATGTTCATTAGGTGCAGATGCAATTTCTTTTTATACGCTTTTGCGTCATAAGAAATTTGCGGGAATGTTAGATTTTAAAAAAAAATATGAATTCTAATATTTGTGGCATTGAAGCTTTGATGTGGTTTCACTTTATTTAGTGTCTACTTCGTGATACTAAATACAAAACCAGTCCATTTCTCCAATCATAACTCAAACTTTGATAAATGCTGTTCAAGTTGGCAAGGAAACTCTTTTGATGCTTTAAAATGGTTCCCCCCCACACATAATTAATAAACTCAAGAAGTCAATATAATGCAAGGTTTCAATTTTCAAAGCACAAAATCAGGCCCCGATCACGATAGAGTCAGACAATCCAACCCAAGATCCTCAGAAGCTTAACTAGAATCAGGTAGAATCGAACAGGTTAGTCACCTCTAAATCCTAGATTTGACATGGCCAATCCAATCCCCAATTTTAAAACCATGGTATAGCTTCACAATTCATGCAGTAAAACACTAATAATCTTCAAATCTTCTATGCGCATGCTTTCTACACTAACGACTCAACATAGACAAAGTCTAACCACATAGAGATAAAATACACCTTTGGATGCTTTCAAAACAATTCCCCACTCAATAATTAGAATTACTAAGTCCATATAGAAACACAAGTTCACAAAGGAAAACAGTAACAGTCTTCCAAGAATCAAAGGTCATGGCTCATGCTCTCCTTTTCTCTGAAACAACCATTCTACTGAGAGAGAGAGAGAGAGAGAGAGAGAGAGAGAGAAATTTATTTATTTTTATCTTAAATAAATTGTTTTTAGAGTGGGTTGAGCATCATGGGCTAGGTCCATGGAGTGATAATGGATTTTTTCACATTCTAGGTGGATTCTAAGTTTATCTCATGTTCTCTTTTTCTCTCCGTGGTAAAGATCATCCAATCCTTGAAAACCAAATTACATTTGTTAGCATGCCCATATACAAGCATTCACCATACCTTTCAATTCCCAAACAACCAAATCAGTTAGTCCTACAAGCCAAAGAAACCTTTCCAATTCTAAGAAAATAATTTGTCATGAAGTAGAAAAATGGCACACTACTCAGCTACACCTCATAAAACACTAGAGAACTTCCCCTCCTACACTAACTTGTCACCATGTAATCCTATACATCCCTTTCTTTTTTAGTTTAGCACTCTAGGTTAAGTTTCTAAAGACCTTACTAGAACACCTTTAAGTAGAAACCATTCAAGAAGCTCTTTCAACATCCAGAGATCCCTGTGAACCATCAACAGAGAGAAAATGCCTATATACTTGAATGTCAAAGAATGAAACCATTTAAGAAGTTCTTTCAACATCTAGATATCGCAGTGAGCCAATGCCTATACTTGAATGCCAGAATGAGTTTTCTATCAATTATTTCAAGATTTTATGAGAATGAAGAATCACATCTGATCATTTTACTAATCAAGTAATCATAGTGAATGCGCTTCATTATTATTATTATTATTATTATTATTTTTTCTCATTGCATACTTTTTTTTTGCAAGCAAACAATCGTAACTACTCATCACCAGATTCAATCGAAAGTTTATCAACTATAAAAAGTTAACTACATGAATTCAGTTCCATCATGACACCATCTAGGGGCATATTATCCTTTCACAGGGTCTTCAAATCCTTCATTACCTCAATCACATCGTGTTCGGCCTTCTCTTCCTTATTTAATGCATTAATACTAAGATTACTCACAAATCAGTGAGAACATATGTTTAGATAGATGACTACAAGCAATACTAAGATTACACACACACACACATTTACATACACACACACACACCAAACAAAGCCACACGTGCATTTGCACGTGCGTTATAACTAGTATATATATATATATATGTGTGTGTGTGTGTGTGTGTGTTTGTTTTAAATTAATTTTGAAGCTAGCTAAGGATCAACTAAATGAATAATGAAGATGATTTGATCAACATATGCATAAGAAATTGATCTAAACAAAACTGCTACGTTGAAGACATTGGGATAATCAAAAGATGGTTTTCGGCTACATTAATGGGTCATTTCGGCCAAATTGTGATTTAGGGTTTCGTTTTTAAATTAGGTCCATATTTTTTCCCCAAATCAAAAGTCTCTTATTTTATTTATTTATTTTTTTTTTTGGAGTGGGGCGGAAATTGGTGTAGCTAATGACTCTTATTCTTATGCATAGGAGAGATATTTTGTTATATTGTCTACTTCACTTACGCAATTCGCAAATTTTGGAAGTTATATTAATTTTATCTGATATGTTCGTTTTCTTACCTATTGTGGGTTGCTATTGCAGGAATGAAAAGAAATTGGTTGAAATAGTTGTGAAAGATGTCTTGATGCTCTTGAATGTTTTGCCAAAAAAAGAAAGAGAAGTCAAGAACTCCCCCAGTGAGAAGTCACTGAAAGCCCCCCAACAATATCCCATTGGATTAGATGCCAAGGCCATAGCTTCCAGTGCCAAGAGTGCCTGTCCCAGTACTGGTATACGAATTAATGAACCAAAACAGTCATTTGACAAGTCGAAGACATACCCTATAAGGCAGCAGCAGGGACAGTTGGTCGTCCGGGAGGACAGCCATGATAGGAATGAGAAAAAACTCCAGAACTCTTTAGGTAAGATGTCCCTAAATGCCCACAAACATCTCATTGGAGTAGATCCCAAGGCCCCCAAAAAAATAGAAGCCAAGGCCACATCTAATAGTGCCAATCGTGCCATTCCCAAGGCCCCAAAAAATAAAGAAGCCAAGGCCAAATCTAATAGTGCCAATCGTGCCATTCCCAGTACCAGTATCAAAACTAGTGTACCAAAGCAGTCATATTACAAGTCGAAGACAAATTGTATGGGGCTCCAGGGACAGCTGATCAAAGCGGAGGAGAAACAGAAGTATCAGAATGTACCAAAAAGGTCATATCATGGAGGGCAGGTGTACGACAGCAGCGACGACAGCAGCAGCACCAGTTACAGCAGCAGCAGCAGCGATGACAGCAGCGACTAGTACATCGACTACGGCAGCGACGAGGAGAACATCAATAAGATACTGATCAGTTATGGATACCAACAGCTGGGATAACAGATGGAGTAGATGAAGTAGAAGCCCGGATCAGGTTCCGGACGGTGCCTGATCCACATATGGAATCCTCTTATTCTCTCTCTTTTTATAATAGGATTTCACATTGGGTAGATTCCATGTGGAGATCAGGCACATTCTAGTACGAGGAGCTGATCCAAACTCCAATTAGTACAGTTAATCTCCACTGTTTGGGTTCACCTACAAACTCCAGTTAAAAATCCTCACTGGGATATTTTTATAAGTAGTAGCTCTCCAAGATATCAGCACCTAAAAACCAATGTAATTCTGCAATCTGCATCCTTTCTTTCAGGGCATGCATCTACTAACAATCTAGATGAATTTTCCTCTTAGTTCGTTTTGTAGCAAATATATAATATTCATGCAGCAAATGATCCAACATGCAATTTGGATGCAGAAAGAGTTACAATGTGCATGGCAGACAAATAATCCATCTTTAGTTTTCTTCATCAACTAATATAACAAGATACGGAGTTTGGATCCGCTGCACGTATGATCACCTGGTCTTACATGTAAGCATCCAACACCTGTCCCACTTACTGCCATTACAAGGGAGAAACGGGGTATATTTGGAAGCAAAAATGACAGGTGTTGGATGCTCACATATTCGACCAAGTGAACGTATGAACAGTGGATTCAAATTCTAAGGTATGCTTAATGCACCAAGCCTAATATGATGTGGTATCATTCTTGGTTCCTGACCCTCTATGTATACTTCTGATGTACTTTGTCCTCGTTTACCATCATGCCATAAGTTGTTTCTTGATATTAATGATATCCACATTCATTTGCCAAGAGGCAAATGGAAAATATTCGCAAATTCTACCGCAAAAGGCTAAGTAAAACTTCTGCAGTTTTTTTTTTCCTCCTTTGTAGTTTGCAACCAACAATAGTCAAGAGCAATCATTGACAGGGAGTCATGGTCCATCGATCAAAGGCTATGAAATCTATTTCCGATAAAATGGAGAAGCATGGAGTTCACTTTCTGAGTCTTTGATTTGCACTAGTTTGAGGATTTGGTCCATTTCAAACTCTCTGGGTCCCTCAGATTATTACTAAAGTCCCTAGACACTAAGTTCTTTGATCAGTCAATTTCTATTTTGCGTGATTATTCTGCAAAGGTAAATAGAAGTAAGGCATCTCATTACTCTTCAGAAACCATTTCACAAAGTTCAGCTATAGGGTGCAGCTCTGTCAACAAATAACAATCTGTATGCATCTCAAATTAATATGAATTTTCTTATAATATTTACATAAATTAAAACTGACTATGAAATTACAACCATCCACTAATCTAAACCATAAGCTATCAAAATTTCATGATTTCAAGGTTCTTCTGAACCTAAAATCAGCAAGTTTCCAATTTCTTAGTTTCTTCAGATAAAACCCCCACTCATTATCTCCTAAAGGACCATTTCTATGAAAGATATTCAGCTAATGATCACAAAGGAGTACATATAAAGACGTCTAACCACAAGCTGCACAATGGGAAATTAAGCTTGAAACATTACCTAAGAGGTGTTTTATTCTGATCCGGCACCTCAGTTGTTATGAATCATCCAGCTGTTACCAGTCCAGCCACTGCCCACTAAAAGAACTCTTTCTCTCCATAACGTAAATCCAACCAAACCAAGCACTTGGATATGCGGAAAAAAATCGTCTGCAATTCCGATCTCGTACAATTCCGTACAATACCATCTTCAGGTGGTGATACGTGTATTGATACTAATGCAATGGTCCAGATCTGATTTAAATACCTCTTCACTGATTTAATGTTTTATTAGTTGTACCAGATCTTGACCATTGTATTAGTATCAATACACGTGTCACCACCTGAAGGTGGTATTGCACGGAATTGTACGAGATCGGAATTGCAGACGATTTCAACCCTATGATATGCACTTCTAATGTACCTGATGAATCACACTACTCCCAAATTCTTGGCATTTTACAATTCATTACTTCCATCATCTTGCAAGCTCATATTATATACATCTCCAGTATGGGTCGCTCTAGATCTTGATAGAGTTCTATTGGTGTTAGAGCGACGATTGGCATTGCTATAACTTCCATTATTTATTCGAATCTCCTCTCTTCCAACTGCACCGAATGTGCCTTCCTCTAATTTCGACCGATAAGAATTTCCTGAGCCAAAACTTAGTTTTCTACTGGTGTTAGAGCGGCCATTGGCACTGGTATAACTTCCATTGTTCATTCGAATCTCCTCTCTTCCAACTGCACCCAATGTGCCCTCCTCTTATTTCGACCTATATGAATTTCCTGAGCCAAAACTTCGGCTTCTAGTGGCATTAGATCGACGACCATTGGTACTGCTATAACTTCCATTGTTTGTTCGAATCTCCTCTCTTCCAAATGCATCCAACGTGCCCTCTTCTGATTTCGATCGATAAGAATTTCCTGAGCCAAAACTTCGGGTTCTAGTGGCATTATAGCGACGTCCATTGGGACTGCTATAACTTCCATTGTTTATCCGAATTTCCTCTCTTCCAACTGCACCTAATGTGCCCTCCTCTGATTTCGACCGGTATGAATTTCCTGAGCCAAAACTTCGTCTGTGCTCCTTTTTCTCAAAGACAATACGAGAATCCTTTCCAGACCCGTCTCCAAGAAATTTCCCCGACCTTTGCCTCTCACTCACAGTACCCGATGCTTCTGTATTTGTCATCCATTCTTCTCGTCCAGTTGGAGAATCTCTAATACAAGACGGTTTTTTCACCGGTTTAACATTGTATTATGGTTGATTAATCTGAACCGTAGATATGGAATATTACACGTGTCAGCTGTTTAGGGTGAAATTGTATGGAATTGTACGAGATGAGAATTTCAGACGATTTCTGCTCGAGGGATTCCAATATGACGGTCCCTGTTCTTTTGAATCCTTTCCCATCATCATTTAATAATAATAATAATAGTCTTTTTTGACAAGTCCTAGCGAAATGCGATCAGAGATTCTCCGTTCCCACCCTTGACGGGGAGAAATATGAAACTTTATCCTCTTATGTGTGACAATTGTTGCTACTTGAAAAATAATTCTAGACATTAAATATTTCAATTAAATGATCCATAGTAAAACCCCATGTGGTAACAATTAAAAAAAAAAAATTCCAAGGAAACCATTACGAGCATCCTCAATCCTACAAAGAAAGTGTCCCTCTCAGCCAGTCATTGGTTCAATTTTTGTCCAATTA
Organism: Macadamia integrifolia; assembly: GCF_013358625.1. NCBI lineage: Eukaryota > Viridiplantae > Streptophyta > Magnoliopsida > Proteales > Proteaceae > Macadamia > Macadamia integrifolia. The sequence continues at coordinate 10,679,771 of NC_056564.1, read as the reverse complement.
ATTCTCTCTGTAAATACAATATTTTCATATTTTTATAATCTAATGGTTCTGAAAATTTGGGGCATTTGATGAGTTAAAATGGGTTTGAATTCCAAGAAACTTTCACAACTGTTAAATTTTGAAAAATGTTCAGATGTGCATGCACATAGAGAATTAAGTAAGAATTGAACGATTAAAAATTAAAGAGGAATCGAAAAACCTGTAACTTTTTTTTGGTAAGGAGGGGTTTTGGAGAACTATTGAGAGGGAAAGACAGAAAAAAAAAAAAAATCGAATGAGACCAGAGGGCAACTTAAAAACCTACCAAATAATATAAAAGATAAAAAAAATAATAACAATAAGCATTGAACCAAGCTGAAAAGGTTGGCAAAAAAAAAAAAAAAACCTGGTTTAAGTGGGTGGTCTGTGATCGGGGACTGAACCAAAAATAGGACAGTCTAATTTTCTAGTAGGACAGCAGGTTTGGTCAGATTTAAGACAAAAAAAATGTGTAGAAATGTCCCATTTCAAAATTTCAATTTATACCATATTCGTTTTCGATTTAGATATTCTTTAATTCTTAATTTTGTAATTCTCTCTGCACGAGACATCTGTACATTTTCTAAATCGAAGGTGGTAGAAATTTAAGGCATATGAGGGGTCAAAATGGATTTTAATAAGATAAGATCTGCTACTCATACGATCACCTGGTCGTACAAGTCAGCGTCCAGCACATGTCCAACATTCTGCCATTATAAGGATAAAGAAGGGTTTATTTGAAAATAAAAATGACAGGTGTTAAATATTGACTCGTGCAACCAGGTGATCGTAGCTGATCCGTTTTCGATTATAATTCCAAAAAAATTACACAGGAAATTGCAAGATTAAGAATTTGAGAGAATGAAGATCCGTCAGTTTCTTCATTCCCTAATAAATATTGAATTATTTTCAAGTGGACATAGGAAATGGGCTCAAGTACGCTGGGACAAAATTAAAAGAACCCCCAAATAGAAGTTTGCAAACCAAACTTGCATAGGAAAAAAAACGTTTGTTTTTCTAATCTTTGTTTTTCCATGTTTTGCTAGGTGCAGAATGCGACACGTGGACAGTCCATCACCAACGGTCAAGATTAAGAAGGTTGATTGAGGGTTATTCATCCGGTTTACAAGTGTGGATGACTCGAACCGGTTCACCCAAACAGTAAGGTTTAGAATAAGTTTTGAAATTTGAATTTCAAAACATGTAAAAGCTGGGTTTCCCTCGTTGATGTGCATCTCTCTCTCTCAACCCTCTCGCTGCATCTCTCTTGCTCACAAGTGAAAACTACCATTGGTTGAAGCTCACGAATGAATCTCCCCCTTAGTCTCTCTGTCCGACGCTCTCATTGGGTTTGAATCTGAAAGGAGCTCTGGGAGGAGAAAACCCTAGGTAGCAAAATCTACTCACGAAGCTCGCTCATTGCTCTGCGAAGGTTTCGTACTACTCACGAAGCTCGCTCATTGCAAGCTTGAAAGATTCTCTGCAGATATCTCTCACCCCTCTCACTAATTCGAGGCAACAGGTTACAATCTCTACGATCGTGGTCTCAGTGTGAAATGAAGATCCAAAATTCGATCTAGAACCAATCTCTGATCTCTCGTCTCGG
>NC_056564.1:10638703-10678127 GCF_013358625.1 Macadamia integrifolia | reverse complement strand
CAAAAGAAAAAAAAAAAAAGAATTTTCAAAATGAGCCAGAGGGCAAACTTAAAAACCTACCAGAATAAATTATAAAAGATAAAAAATCTAATAACAATAAGCAGTTGTACCAAGCTGAACGGTTTGAAAAAAAAAAAAAAAAAAAAAAAAAAAACCTGGTTTAATTGGGTGGTCTGTGGTCGGGGACTGAACCAAAAATAGGACAATTTAATTTTCTAGTAGGACAGCAGGTTTGGTCAGATTTAAGACAAAAAAAATGTGTAGAAATGTCCCATTTCAAAATTTCAATTTACACCATATTCGTTTTCGATTTAGATCTTCTTTAATTCTTAATTTTGTAATTCTCTCTGCACGAGACATTTGTACATTTTCTAAATCGAACGGTGGTAGAAATTTAAGGCATATGAGGGGTCAAAATGGATTTTAATATGATAAGATCAGCTGCTCATACGATCACCTGGTCGTACAAGTCAGCGTCCAGCACATGTCCAACATTCTGCCATTACAAGGATAAATAAGGGTGTATATGAAAATGAAAATGACAGGTGTTAAATGTTGACTCGTACAACCAGGTGATCGTAGCTGATCCGTTTTCGATTATAATTCCAAAAAAATTACACAAAAAATTGCAAGATTAAGAATTTGAGAGAATGAAGATCCGTCAGTTTCCTCATTCCCTAATAAATATTGAATTATTTTCAAGTGGACATAGGAAATGGGCTCAAGTACGCTGGGACAGAATTAAAAGAACCCCCAAATAGAAGTCTGAAAACCAAACTTGCATAGGCATTTTAATTACTTCTTTGCAGTCAGTTGGGAGAAGTGGTACGTAGACCACTCTGTTATTAAGAAAACGAAAAAAGAAGAGCCGCATACACTAACTTCCAAAAGCTTTAGAAAGTTGGAAGTTGCCGAGAAAGAACTTGGAAATGAACAAGGAGACTCGCGGTAAACGTAGAAGTGTTAAAGGCTTAATTTCTCAATTCAGCATCAGATTTCACACTTACTTCGGAGCAAAGTCGCTGCAACTAATCTGTTTTCAGGGTACGATGGCCTCCGCTCCCACTGTTGTCCCGTCTTCTTCATGCTCATCCTCTGCCTCTCCAATGACATACGATGTGTTTTTGAGTTTTAGAGGAGCAGACACACGGCACAACTTCACACATGACCTTTATGCTGCCTTGGTCGAAAAAGGAATCAAAACATTCAAGGACGATGAGGAAATTAAAATTGGAGACGTGATCTCTGAAGCGCTCGAAAGGGCAATCAAGAAATCAAAATTCGCCATTATCATATTCTCAAGGAACTATGCTTCTTCAACATGGTGCTTAGAAGAACTTTCCTTGATCATGGAACGCTGGGAAAGGCATGGCCAAAAAGTTTTTTCAGTTTTCCTCAATGGTGTCAATCCACTGGACGTAAAACACCAGAAGGGGAGCTTTGGAGAGCCCTTTGGCCTGCACGAACAACAATTCGGCCCAGAAATGACGGAAAAGTGGAGGTCAGCCCTGAGAAGAGCAACAGCAGATGAAGTCTCCGGATGGAGCTTCAAAGACTTTGGGTAATTACTTCCTTCATACATTTACACCCTTTTTTCTTTCTTAATTTTTTTGGTGTGTGAATCGTACAATCACCTCGTCGTAGGATTCTGCTTTCAACACTTGTTCCACTTTCTTCCTTTACAAGTATAAAGAGAGGTATATCTGAAAACAAAAAAGACAGATATTTGATGTTAACTTATATAACCAGGTGATTGAACGAGTGGCTGATCTGTTTTCTGAACTATGAAGTTCAAACAAACTAATTACTGTCAATTCAAGTAGAATTAGGCCCAGCCGTAAGGCCTTATCACCAGGCCCAAGCCTACCAGATGTTTGTGATGGGCTTAGCCCAAGCCCAAGGCCAAGCCCGCCAGATGTTCGTGATGGGCCTAGGCCTAGCCTAGCTCAAAGAAGAGCAACAGCAGATGAAGTCTCCGGATGGAGCTTCAAAGACTTTGGGTAATTACTTCCTTCCTGCAGTTACACCCTTTTTTTCTTCTTCTTAATATTTTTGGTGTGTAAACCATGGAGATATGAATAGGACAAGTGTTGAATGCTGACTCGTACAACAGCTGATCGATTTTCTGCACTGTGAAGTTAAAACAGACTTTATTTATTTTGGTAGAAGTTAAAACAGACTTTATTACTGTCAATTCAAGTAGAATTACGCCCAGCCGTAAGGCCTTACCACCGGGGCCATGCCTACCAGATGTTTGTGATGGGCCTAGCCCAAGCCCAATCCCGCCAGATGTCTGCGATGGGCCTGGTCTTAGCCTAGCTCAAGCCCAAGCCCAAGCCCAAGCCCAAGGGATTGCTTATCAGACAACGATTAAACAATAGAAAATTGAGTGGGCTAGCAGGGTCAAAAAATGATGTCGTCCACCGCTTGATACGGAACTCTGGAGAAGGAAAATAAAGTTAGTGGTGGAGTAGGGTAAAGATTATTTGTGTGGGACTGTAACTCTGGAGAGTGGAGAAGGATGAAGGAATCCTCTGATCCATCTCAATTCTGATCTTCAAACCGCGTGGGACTGTAGTAACTCTGGGAGAGTGAACAAGGAATCCTTTGATCCATCTCAATTCAGAGCTCCAAACCTCTTCGGATCGAAGATCTTAGATTTTGCTTCAGATTGATGGCTACCCATACCGTAATCTCGTCTTCTTCCTCCTCTCGATCGAATTACGATGTATTTTTGAGTTTCGAAGGAGAAGAAACAGAGAACAATTTCGCAAGTAACCTCTACGCTTTCCTAGAGAGAGCCGAGATCAAGACATTCAAGGACGATGAGCACATGAATCGAAGAGGAGAGCATCTTTCTGAGACGGTTAAGAAGGGAATCAAGGAATCAAGAATCGCCATTGTTATATTCTCAAGGAACTATGCTTCTAAAATATCGTGTCTTGAAGAGCTCGAGTTGATAATGGAATGTAAGGAAAAGCTTGGGCAAAAGGTATTTCCTGTTTTCCTCATGGGTGTCGATGGATCGACCGTACGGGATCAGAAGGGGAGCTTTGAGGAGCCCTTTCGCCTGTACCAAGAGTGCTTCGAGGGAGAGATGGTGGAAAGGTGGAGATCAGCTCTCAGGAAAGCACGTGGAATCCGTGGATGGAACTTGAAAGACGTTCCTGTTCCTGACGGGTAATTACTCCCTGCCTTGGCACATTTTTTGTTTCTTTCACTAATTAGGCTCTTTTTTTTCTAAATAGAACCCTTAGTTGTTAGAGATGAGAATGAATTATTGATATAAGTTGGCTTCAGAGATCATGGAAGAGCTTAACAGCTGAAAAACATTACATTTAAGTCAGAGATCCTTAGGGAGAATGGGGACAATGGTGTTTTATGTTAAAGAAAGGGGGGAGGGCTGTGAGGACTGTTACTTCAGTCAGGTATATGTAGTCATTAGCTTAAGGATTTAATGTTAGGATGACCAGCTAGATATAAGAATTTAGGCCTTTTCTAATTGCCACTCTGGTTTACATAGTCATTAATTTTATTTTACTTTGGTAGCAATATATAGGCATTAATTAGCCATAGGAAAGAAGACAGTTCTTCCAGCTTTGGAAAGATAGCCAGATTTCCATGTTGCAACCCTCTTCTACCTTTTTTCTAAGACCATAGAGCCTTTAGACTTGTAATGATCAGCACCAAGGGAGCCCAAAATAAGTAATAGGAGGAGTTCCTACTTTACTGCCCAACTCATGAGCTATCTATTCCATATAGGCAATATCACAAATAGCATGAAGAAGGACCAGCGAGATTTTATCTTCAGGCCTTTGATGGACTGAAGAGTCTTACAATTGTTCTCAGATTATCTTCATCTATTTATGGGAGGATGAATAAAAGATTCATCAGATTGTAAGTGGGTGATGACCAGTTTAACCGTTTGGGAATTAAAAATTAGTGAAAAGGCCTCATTGAAATGATAGAAACAGCATTTTATTGAGGGATTCTACTCTTATAACACAGGGATACAAAGAAATTTAATCTCTTTGTTTCAACCCTCCTGAACATCCAAAGCTCAGTGAAAGAGCCGCATGGATTAGAACTGAATTTGTTTGTGCAAAGACTGTAGAGCTGCCTCTACTTCCACTTTAAACTAAATTCCATTCTTAAAATAGAAAATATGAAGCCCAGAAATATGATCGAAGGCTTTTTCAAAATACATTTTGAAAAAGAGACCAGGCTTTTGATGTCTTAATATCGTATCCACACTTTTGTTGGATATAGGCTGACTTTTTGCAATAAGAGAAGATGAAAATGTTTTAAGCCTGTATAAAGAACTTTAGAGATTAGATTTTGTATTGCTGCGAATGAGGCTGTTGGAATTAAGTTCAAGAAAGTATAGTTCAGCTCCTTTGCAAAGCTCTAATATGATGGAACTCTTTGAAGGTTCCAATCACATCTTCTTAGATTGTATTCCAGCAAGCTTCAAAGAATTCCATATAGTAGCCTTCTGGGCCCGGAGATTTTACTCGAAAGATTGAAACAGCTTCCCTCTCTCCCAATTCCCAATCTCCCAGGATGTTTTGTTTATAAAACTCTCTCTCTCTCTCTCTCTCTCTCTCTCTAGATCTCCAAATTTCCACAAGAATTTGTCTTATTCGGGTGGCTTTGATGCTACTTTGTTGGTCACACTACAACAAATAGAGGTTTTAGCTCATAAAACCGCCTCTAAAGCTTTTATGGATGGCAATCTGTCACAAAGCATTAGAAGCAGTTCGACTGACCTCAGTTTGTGTCATTTTGAGTCAGTTGTTTGAGGCAATTTAAACTTTCTCCAATGATCCAATAGTTCTAAATGTATGTAATTAAAAAAAGAGGGAAATTTTTCTCTCAAGTGCAGGTCTAGTTCCTCCCTTGGGGGTCTAATCAAAACCCCAAAAGATAGGTTAGATCTATAACCAGATTGACCTGCAGTTTGGTGACAAAAGGGGCTGAAAATAGCTTCAAAACAGGGGAAACCGTAGGTGTGAATAAGTCTTCGACTTGAAGAGTCGGCACCTAGGGGAGGAGGTTGTGGGATCAAACTTTGTCATATGCAAGTGTGTGTGTGTGTAGGAATTGGTTGCCGTTGGCCCTACTAGTGCCCAGTAGGCTGGTCATTGTTCAGCTGTGCTCAGTAGGATAGAATAGGAAAAAAAAAAAGGTGTGAGTAAGTCACAGTATAGGAGGGCTTCAAGAGATCAAATCATATCACTAGCGGCGCTGATTAAACCTCTCAAGCAAAGGATAAAACTCAGACTAACAATCAATCAAATCAAAGTAGAAATAGGACCTAGTCTGTGAAGAGGAAAACAAAGCATGAAATAAAAATAAACCACGGTTTCCCAACCTTCGATCCAGACCAGATTCCCTCTGTCTGTAATGAAATCTCTCCCCATTGATTCCCTCAGCTATGCAGAACAATAATCTTTCTTATTCATTAGATCGTGAGAGCTCTTGGCTCTTACAAGGACTTGTGATGTAGGGGGGTTCCTAGGTGACTAGGTCTCCTACAAGATTAACTAACTAGGTAGGGTTAACTCAAGGGACTTAGGTATATAGGACAAAAATAAACTCAGCAAATAAGATTAAGCATGCAAAATAAAATGAGACTAATAAACAAAGTAGCAAAAAGCAATAATAATCTAGACGGAAAAACACATAAATTCTTACTTAAGTTTCAAGTGGGGACATGGGGAAGGGAACAAACGACATACGAATGTTAGGTTCAGTACAAATCAATCTAGACACCCTAATTAGATAAGCAAACAATCAATGTCCTCTAGTAGCCAACTAAAATAGAAAATCAGAAAGGTTTTTGGAGATATAACAGTGACAAAACGACTTAAAACAACGGGTAAAAATAGGCATAAACAAAGGGCAAATGCTGGTTTCAATGTTAATGGGCTACAATATATAATAGGGATTAATGGAGGTGGGGAGGGTTTAGTTTAATGTTTTACCATGCTGCTGTCCAGATCTGAGGAGAAAAGAAGAGATCAAGGTCCTCCAAAACAAATAGATGCAGTCCACCTTTAGTTGATGACGACAAGTCCAGCCGGTTGTATAGAGATCCTCAGTATTATCGATGTAGCTTGGTGAATGATGTTGGGGTTCTCAGTAACTCACGGACAGTAGGTACAGCCAGCAGTAATCCATTTATTGAAAGGAGATCAGTACCAGCAGAGAGTAAACAGCAACCGAGAGTAGCAACAACCGAGGGTAGCAGCAGCAGTGATGTAATGGCAGCAGTATGTAACAGCAGTAGTGAGTAGTCGCAACAGTGTGTAGCCGCAGCAATGAGCATCAAAACGGGAGATCAGCAGCAATAGTTCAACATTAAGGGGAAAAAATACAGCAGCAGCAGTTCAGCCTCAAGGGGATATAAAACAGCAGCAGAGAAAAAAAAGAATGGAAAAAGAGAGGGAGGCGAGACAAGAGAGAAGAGAAGGACGAGATTGAAAGAGAGAGAGAATCGTGAGAGGGGTGGGGCTTTGCTCTTGGCTGTTTTTCAATTCACATTCATTGAATTAAACAATGGCCAATGGCCTTACACTTAAATAGAATAAACTTCCAAAAATAAAAAAAGACATTTAGAAACTCAATTGCTTGAAATAAAAAAAACTGCCTGATAGACCAATATAAAGAAGTCTTAGTTTCCTAATTATGTAAGACAATCAAATATCACTAGATTTAAAGCAAAGTACTAGAATCAAATAAGATTTGGTGGGGTTCACAAGATCTACTGACTGGGAGGACAAGGGGGGGTCGAACCCAGCGCTGGAAGGCTGGTTCAACTCCTCTATTTCCTTCTTCTTTCTTATTTCTTCTATTTCCTTCTTCTTTCTTGTTTAATCCTCCAACCACAAAGATGGACCTGGTTGAATCTTCTTCTTCTTTCGACTGTACACCTTGATGTCCCCATCAACTCTCCCCGGCTTGGAAGAATTCACCTCCAGTGAATTAAAGCTCATGTAATACTCAAGTAGGTCTGGGTTGAGATGTTGGACTTCTTGCATTGTGATCCAGGTGTTGTCAATTTCCGGACGTCCATGCCACTTGACTAAGAACTCTCTAGAACCTCCAGTGTTTACTTCTTCAGTTCTTCTCGTGACCTTAGGCACAGGTGGTAATGAGGTGGGGGGAAGTGGTTGGCTACGCTCAGAAGTTTCATCATGTTGAAAGGGAAGTCTCCAAGGTCATCAGGATAGAAAGGGGTAAAGGTAGAGGTACCATGGTATGGGACTAGGTCTTCAACATTGAAAATATTGTTGATCTCCATGCTAGCTGGCAGATCAAGAACATACGCATTGGCACCTATCCTCTTGAGTACCTTGAACGGACCTGTGCTACGAGCATGTAGCTTGCTCACTTTTTTCCTAACAAAACGTTGCGGCTTGATTCTTACCATCACCATATTACCCTCTTGAAACTCTTGTAGCCTTCTGTGCACATCTGCCTTCGATTTGTATTGCTCATTGCTCAGTGCTATCTGTCTCCTTATACCTGCATGCAAATCATGTATATGCTGAGCAAAAGATTCGGCTGACTGGGAGGTCCTAGAACTAGACATGACTGGGATAAGGTCTATGGGTGCCCGAGGCTGGTATCCTGAATAGACCTCAAAGGGGGACAGACCAGTGGTACGGTTCTTAGAACTGTTATATGCAAACTCGGCCTGGCTAAGGACTCGATCCCAACTGGTAAGGTGTTCTCCTATGAGGCAACGCAATAAATTCCCTAAGCTCCTATTGACAACCTCGGTTTGGCCATCGGTCTGAGGGTGGAAAGCTGAGGAGAAATGAAGTTTCGTGCCCATCATCCACCACAGGGTCCTCCAAAAATGACTAGTGAACTTAACATCCCTATCGGACACTATGATGAGAGGCAACCCATGGTACTTGACAACCTCATTAAAGAAAAGCCTGGCTACTATGGATGCATCGGAGGTCTTAGAGCATGGGATGAAATGGGCCATCTTCGATAAGCGGTCAACAACCACATAAACAGAATCATGGCCTCTCGAAGTTCTTGGTAGACCAAGCATGAAGTCCATGCTAAGGTCCTGCTAAGGGGAATGGGGAACGGGTAGGGGAGTGCACAAACCCGTGTTTTGCTTTTGTTGTTTGGCGGTCTGGCATGTCCTGCACTGACTCACAACTCTAGCAACATCCCTCTTCAGTCCTGGCCAAAAGAATCGGTCCTCAACGAGGGTGATGGTCTTATCGCGACCGAAGTGGCCAGCGACTCCCCCAGCATGCAATTCCCAGATCAGGAAATCTCAGAGTGAAGTCCTGGGAATGCATAACTTGCTTCCTTTAAAAAGAAAGCCCTCCCTAAGTAGGTAGTCCGAGCGGTTGACTGGGTTGCTTTCACTCAAGAAAGTGAACGGCTCACTAAAATCAGGACAGGTGGGGTATTGGTCCTTGACTCGCTCAAACCCTACAACCTCTACACTCATTGCCTGAAGTAGCACACTAGCCCGACTCCTAGCATTGGTGTGAATGAGGAATATGTTCACCTGGCTTAGTGCATCTGCAGCAGTATTCTCGACACCAGGTCTGTGCTTGAGTACATTAGTGTACTCTTGGAGAAACTCAACCCACTTGGCATGCCTCTGGTTAAGTTTCTTTTGGGCACTCAGGTATCTCAGAGCTTGGTGGTCAGAGAATAGCACGAATTCTTGCGGTAAAAGGTAATGTCTCCAATAGCGCAATGATTGGACAACCGCATAGAAGTCCTTGTCGTATGTAGAATATCGTTGCCTAGCTTCATTAAGCTTCTCACTAAAATAGGCAACAGGGTGGCCCTCTTGTCCTAGGACACCACCTATCCCAATACCAGATGCATCACAGTTTACTTCGAAGACCTTAGAGAAATCTGGGAGGCGCAGGACTGGAGCTTCAGTCATAAGCTTTTTAATCTCATTAAAGGCCTTCGTAGCACTCTTAGTCCATTGAAACTCCTTTTTCATGCAATCGGTGATAGGAGACATAATGGAGCTAAACCGGTAGATGAATCTTTTGTAGAAAGTGGCTAAACCATGAAAGCTTCGTACCTCATGAATGTTAGTTGGCTCAGGCCACTTTACAATCGCTCTCACTTTCTCAGGGTCAGCAGATACTCCCTGAGCTAACACAACAAATCCCAGGAAGATGATTTGATCACTCATGAAGGTGCACTTCTTGAGGTTGACAAAGAGTTTCTCTTGTAAGAGCACATGAAAAACCTTCTGTAAGTGATCCAAGTGGGAAGACGGGGTCTTACTATAGATGAGGATGTCATCAAAGTAAACCACAAGGAACTTGCCAATGAATGGTTGAAGCACTTGATTCATTACCCTCATGAGGGTGCTAGGTGCATTTGACAAGCCAAAATGCATGACTAACCACTCAAAGAGGCCATCCTTCGTCTTGAAGGCTGTCTTCCACTCATCTCTAGGCCTAACCCTAATCTGGTGGTACCAGCTCTTGAGATCAATCTTCGAAAAGATCGGAGAGTTGGCCATCATATCCAACATGTCATCAAGCCTAGGGATAGAGAACCTATACTTGATGGTGATCTTATTGATGGCCCTACTATCAACACACATACGCCAGGTGCCATCTTTCTTTGGCGTGAGCAAGGCAGGTACTGCACACGGGCTAAGGCTTTCCCTAATGAATCCCTTTTGCAACAGTTCATCCACTTGCCGTTTGAGTTCGGCGTGTTCTTTGGGATTCATTCGGTAATGGGGGTAAGTTCGGGAGAAAGGATCCTGGAACCAAGTCAATAGCATGTTGGATGTCACGCATAGGTGGTAACTCATCAGGTAGTTCCTCAGGGAATAGCCTCTCGAATTTCCTCAACAAGGGTTGCACTTCTCTAGGAGCCTCAGTGAATAAGCGTGACCTATCGGTATTACTCTGTACGGCAACTAGAGTATAAATCACCCCTGACTCATGACACTCTCCTTCAAATTGTTGTTGATTTAAAATGTTGAGTGTTTTGGTGNTTTTTTTATGGTAAGGAGAAATTTTATTAAATAGGGTGTGGGCTACACATGGAGTCAATATTACAAATATGGACTAACCATGGAGTGGATGTTGGCCAATTTGTCATACACCCCAATGACAACGCCTTCCAAGCCAAGGAATCAACAACCATATTGGTATTCCTCGGAACATAAGTGAAAGAACAACTCCTAAAATATGTAGCACATCTATTGGAGGAGGGGGGCATTGGTTGAGGAGCACAGAAATCAACTCCTTACAATCAGATTCAACTGAAATGTAATCCACAACCTCTCCCAGAGCATGTAATAGACCAATGCAAACAGCATGAGCCTCCCCTTGGAGGATATTTGTGAATTGCAAAGGATCAGATATAACAGATAACAGAGACCAGCTCAGATGCGGAGTTTCTAATACTAAAGCCAATGCCTCCCTTTTTTCCATCATGATGAGATAAAGATGCTTCGTAATTCAATTTGAAGTGTCCTTATTGGGGAGATATCCACCTTGACGGTACAACAGCGATGAATCTCCAATCTGATCAATTTGAGGTGACAAATGTGAATACTGCCAAAACTCTCCAAAATGCAAAATTTGCCCATTTACAGACATCAATAGATCGATTATATAGGATAATCAATTTGAGTTGTAAAGCCAGTTACGTAACTGATGGTGCCTCGAGCGCGTTACTTACGTAACTGATGGTGCCTCAGATGTTGAGGTTTGGCTCCGCCAAAGTGAGCCGCAAAAATTTGGGCAGTCACTTCTGATGGGATAATCACTAAAGAGAGTATTTCAATACTTCCCTTACTGTGACTCGCTTTATTGAAACCTCAAACCAATCGTCACCATCTTCCCCTGCTTCTCCATCGTCATCGTTTAAGTGTCAGTATCTGTGGCAGAGCAAGCTCCCTAAGGACGTTCCGGGTCTTGTTCTGGCGATCTCATTGCAAATTTCTCAATCGAATCGGTGGTTCCTGAAGGGAAAGACCCTATCAGTGTTTGATGGGCTGAAGCGCACATTTCAATTTGGTCATTAGAAATTGTGGTAGTGATAAAGGGTGTGTCGGTCTCTATCTGTCAAGTCTGATGTGGTTTTGTTTTGTCTTCAATTAGGGTCTTTTGCGTCTGTGTTTGTGGGGATTTGATTTGGTTTGATCTTCTTTTGAAAGGGAAATGGGTTGGAAGCAATGCTTGCAGTTGCAGAGCCCTTCTTCCCATTCCCATGTCTCTGTTATTGTATGGCGTTGTCTTCGTCGTCATCTTTCATAAAATAGAAGGATCTTCTTGGGTTTGCCTTATAATAAAAAAAAAAAAAAAAAAAAATTGTGTTTATCTAATTATATTGGCTTTATTTGATTTCATTCGAATCGTATTTTCTTCATGGCAAGAGTTGTTACTTCTGTCATTTTTTTCCTGAATGTTGCTTCGTTCACACTCTAAAAAAATCGGGTTTCCTCTCTCAAGTATTGTACATTTCTTCGCTTATGCGACCTCTGAGTGTTCCTTTCTTTATGGTCAGTCTACTTCGTTTTCGTGGAAATATGGAAACATCGTTCGGAGGGTTTTCTTATTTTGACCAGAGAAAAACAAGAACAGAAAGAGGAGAGCTCACCAATGCAGCTAAAAGCCCAAATCTCTAGACTGAGAAAGCGAACAATAGAAAACAAGATGAGGATGAACTGTTATTCGTTCTTCTTGTTGTTGAGGATGAGAGACAATGGGTGCAATCGGGTTAGATCCGGATGCTTTGGTCGAATGTGAGCAGCGGGCTATTGCCGATTTGGGGATGAAGACGATGGAGGATGGGTTCAAGGGTTAGGAGAAGAAAATATTTTTTGACTGTATTTTAGTATTTAAAAAAAATAAACCAACTGATGTCAGCACGTGAGGTATATTATTACCTAGTAGAGACTGATGGTAAGAAGTGTCAATGCAATGGCAATATAAATTATCCTTTTTTAATTGATAGAAGTTTTTTATCATTTTATTTGTGCATTCATTCTGACTCCACATGAGGGGATAGTATTTTGTCATCAAGCGTTATCTTTCATTGTACAATATTGGGTGTTCTTTCTAATAGGGGTGTCCAACGCTCAGCTTGAACCAGTGTGAGTCCTAGACATAATCCAATAAGAGTGCATCCACTTTGGTTTGGTTTTGATTTTTTATTGGTTTAATTCGATTTCTTATTAGGTTATATTCAAAAATTTTAGTTCAATTCAGTGTCTTATCACTGTTGATGTAATCTAGTTTGATTTCGATCTCACAAAATCCTATTTTTGAAACATGATCCAACAAGCTTATATTGGTTTCGATCAGTTTAAATCAGTTTGTTGTTTTGGGCTCGGTTTTGATACTTTTATTTTATGTTGTACATTTATCCTAGCAACAGGGGAGGGTAAGTATTTGATTTATAATATAAAAAAAAAAAAGCAGCACTAGGGCTTTTTTTTTTTTTTTTGTGTCGTGAATATCGATTCATTTAGATAGAAGACATGAGTTACACAAGGTTTCAATGCATAGAACAAGAAACCAATGAGTGGAATATGGCAAACCAGTTGTACATGTCATTAACCGAGTCTTCCAAGATAGGGGATGGGTGAAATTAATAACTTCCCTAAACATACAGTTGTAAACACAACTTTCATTAACAAGTGCAAATTTTTCTTTCACGATAGAGAGAGGTAGAGTCGTAATAGGCTTAAGAGCTGCACATGCTAGACATGGAGTATCACAATATACACGCGGCCCAAAGCATGTCAAACAGAGAGTGTCACAGTATGCATGTGGTCCAACGAATGACCAACTACCAATGAGGGACGAAGCAATTTACGGCAAAACCAGACAAAACCTCATACTTTCCAACCATGGTGGCCGACATCATGGTGGGTCCCCATTTCCCAGGTTCCACAACAACCTTGACAATGACCACAAGAAGCAAACCATTAGCTCCAAAGTCAACATAACCCATCATCAAAACAGCTCAATACCACGCCAAGTTGTACATCATCAACGAAAGCTCCAACATAAAGGCACGTGTGGTACGGGGAACACTTAACTGTTGACCATCTTCTGTCGTTGAGACAGTCAGGAATAGCGCTATGCCGAAGGGGAAATCGCACATGCCAATGGTCCACTCGTTGAACTCAAATGGCATCGCCTCCATCGTGCTTTGATTATGACCAACATTGGAGAGCATCCCAATGAGCATAAACCCAAAGTAATGGCCAAGGCCCATGGAGGAGTCAAGGCTGAGGAGCATGTCTGATTCGAGGGCATTGTGAGATGCACATGCCATGATGAGGTAGTTTCCATGGACACCCTGAGTAGACGCAAGGTTCGGCTACTCAAAGCTGATTAGGACCATGCAGATGTCGAAATCAAGACTGACAAAGTCGGAAACATCTCTGGCCGTGCGACATAAATCGCAGATGAAGACCAAGCCAATGACCATGCCGGCCGCTCTACCATTAGGCTCCTATTGGAGGCAAACAACAAGAATAACATCGGAGAATCGATGGCACAGCTTATCGGAGAGCCACATATTTGATCTGCAACTCAGTTCAACTCTAAGCGGTGGGGGTGGTCGCAGGAAGGGCGCTAGGTGTTGGGCCTACAACAAAGGGGGGAACTGACCGATCCACAGAGAAGCCAAACGAGGACGCTTAAGAAGGGAAGCTACCCACACTACAACAAAGGAGGCCTATAACTTCGACTTTTTCCGCAGTAAAAGGTCTAAAAATCTACAACAATAGGATATAGTTGTGGATTACTTACGGCTTGCTATCTGCAGCTACAAGGGCCGTCACTAAGTTTCTAGCTACGGATTTCACACCGCAAGGACAAGATAACTCTATAGCTATGGATATTTAACTGCAAATACTTCCGCAACAAACCTATTGCTGTGAATTTTTAACTGTGAATTTTTTCCACAGCAAATTTATGACTGCGAATATGTAGCTACGAATGTTTCCGTAGCAAATCTATTACTGCGGATTTTTAACTATGAATTTTTTTTCTGCAACAAATCTATAGCTGTGGATTTTAGCTACAGAATTTTGTGTACCAAAATTTGCAACTGTGGTTTTGTAGTTGCGAAATTTTCGTGAAACATAATCTATAGCTACAGATTTTAACTACGAAAATTCATAGCTATGGTTTTGTAGTTATGGATTTTTTGTGTAGCAAAATCTATAAACTACGAATTTTAGATGCAGATATAAACTACGGATTTTAGATTTAGTCATGTATATTTTTTATTTGTGAAACTTATTACTACAAATTTTAACCATAAATTTTTTTTCAAAAAACTTATAGCTGCAACTTTTGGCTATTAAAAAATAACTATGGCTAAGGATTTTTTTTTTTTAATAATGATTTATGACAATGGTTTTTTTTTTAGGACCGATATATTTTTATGCACATTTGTACTTGTTTCTTGAACCCATACAATAAATAATAAGATTAAAATAAAAAATCATTCAATATACATTATATAACAACAATTTGACATCCAAAATACATATAATGCTTAAATCCTGTATACCCAAATCACTTGAATTCAAAGTACATCTAAAATAAAAATCATGTTGTCATCTAAAGCACTTAAATCCAAAATACCTGATGCATCAACAGTCCTATCTTAGAAAACTCAACTCCACTAGACTAAACTAATAGCTATTGAATGCTCCTTGTCATCTAAGCCTTGACTATGTCCGAACTTCCCAAGCTCTATGTTGTTGGCCAACTTTGCGAAGGTCTTACCAGCTTGATTGACTCTATTTGAGTCTTTGAGGTACTTCCTGTAATTAATATTAACAAAATTAGATCTTTAACAATCAGTTATTAAATACTTGTAATAAAACTATAAGTTGTATATCACTTAACCTTATTGAGATGAAAAATCATTAAGACTTGCTAAAGAAGTGCAAATCCTTTGTACATGTAACTCATTGTGACCACTAGAAACATTAGGTACCTATCATACATGAAATTATTTCCAAAACAAATAATAGTTAAAATAATGGCCAATAAATTAGTGGGACCATAAATATTGTCAAGAAAATCTGTCCTTTAGTATTGAAAGTTAGTGGGGACCAATGAAGAAGAATCTGCTACTTCAACCCTTCTCATCTACCTTATGCAAATACTAATCGATCTATAAAACTATAACATATACTATCAGCCTTAGCTCATTGACCAGATTGATCAACTTGAATAGGTCAACAGTCTCACTTCAATTTCGAAAGCAAAAAACTAGAATAAGAGAATATTATTCAGTTATCATGATGATCAGTTAGTCCATTACCACATTTACTATACTTTCTGAATTATACAGTTGAAGGAGGGGGAGTAGTGCTTCTGTGACTCTTTTGGTTCTGTAGTAATTCGTCTTCAAGCAATCTTCTGCCCTTCTCATATTTTTGCTTCAATTTTTCTACCAACTTCTTGTCATTCCCATCTAGCTTTCCATCAAGCAAGTCCCCATTCTAGTATCCAAAAAAATCCAGTAAGTCATTCTTCTCAATAAGCTGTAAGAAAAAAAAAAAGGGTTACATTTGGGGACTTAGTACAGAACATCCAAGACAGGTTCCTGGAGCCTCAGAATTATCTGTCACTAGTCCAATTTCATCTGCAAAATTCTTCATTGGTAGATGAAATAATAAATCATTTTACAACTTTTCCAATATCTGTATTGTTATACTAATCACTGTTGATTGGAAAAGGAATTTCAAGAAATGAATACAAAACAATACCTTATACTATGGCCCTAGGATTTTAAGGATAAGATCAAGTAAGAGCCAATATAGCTACAAGTCCACCAGCAAAAGTGGCAACTGCTTCTACAACAAAGGACGGTGAGTTACCATCACCAAATAGCTGATGCCATGGCCTGCTTCCCGGAGATACTGCTACATGATTTCAAACAACAGACTCACATCAATTCAACATCCAGCAACATATTGAATAATACACCAAGAACAAAGAAAGGAACCTTCAACACAAATGCAAAGAATGCCAAAAGAAAGTCCTCCACATGTTAGAATTTTGAGTGTTTCCCTGCATATCTTATTGCGAATTGTGTCAAGAATATGCTTACACATGACCATGTTAAATAAACAATGAAATACATTAAGTAATGTACAGATACACATGATACATGCTATAGATGTAAAATTATTATCTTTCCATTTCTATATGGAGAAACATGAGGCACAAGTACAACTTTAGTATTCAAAACCAGATAATATAGCACTGCAACTAAGCCAGAGTTTGGGTCCTATTGAATTAGAGGTCTTATCTTGCATACTATATACATTGGTCTCATGAAGAATGGTGCATACAAACTCAAAAAATCATTTTGCATTTCAAGCATCACTACAGCATTAGATCATACACTTCAACTATGTAAAACTTCAACACTTATTGTTTTGGTGGAAAATGTTAAGCACACTTAAAGTAAATTTTAGCATACTTGTATCTTTGGGCTAGGGTAGGTCAGTTTCAAAAGGTCAGAACTGAATATATAGTGTGTAGGTTTGGGTTAAGCTTAACCAAGTAATCCATGTGCTTACATAATCTTATCAACTTGAGCTATATAGTCAGTAACTTCTCAGGAGATCTTTAATTCAGAAGTAAGCAATCTTTTTAACCTTCTAATAATTAAACCAATTTCTACTGATACAAATAACATTCAATGATTTTAAGCACCAAATATTTTCAGTTGAAGCTGCAACTGAAGCAGGGAACTTCAAGAATTTTTAAGATTAAAGCACTTAAAAGACTTTTCCAATAGTTGGTAGAACAATGGGGATGCAGATAGCTGACCGATGAACTGCTGTAAATGAAAAATAAAATAAGAAATTAGAAGCATAACTCGAGAGTAGAGATTGAAGGGTACAAGAATATTACAAAACAAAAGAAAATCTGAGGCGAGAGGGAAAAGTAAAAAAAAAATATATTATAATGAGAACTTACCAGTTATCAATTCCAATGACAGAATCAAAGCACCAAACCCCAGGGGTGGGGCAGGGGTTTCATAAAGAAAGGGTTGGGATGAGGAGAAAGAGAGATGATTTCTCTTGTGATGGGGTTAGGTTTTGGCAGCACAAGACATAGAATGTTGGTGTTAGGGCTTCGTAGAAGAGAGAGAGAGAGAGGTTTTCAGAGAGGGTTCTTACAGGAGAAGGCTTGCAACGGTGGTAGAGTGTCTACGTTGGTGATCGCTGGAGCAGACAGCAACAAGAAGTTTTGGACTGGTGGCGACTAGGTATTTGATGGCTAGGGTTTTCGCAAGGAAGACGGGAAGATTAGGGGAAAAGCTGCAGAGGGAAAAAATTGGGAAATTGAAAGACATTTCAGCGCGCGGGAAGGGAATGGTAGGGCTTGGATTTTAGTGGATTCAAATCCTCTCCTACCGCTGGGACACCAAGTGTCGCATCCGATGGTTGGAGTATGATTTTAGTGGACAGTATTGGGATGAGTATCGACCATCTAGAAAAAAACTGATATGGGATCGGTATTGGATCACCGTATCGGACATAATATCTTTAATTTTCTTTAAAAAAGCATATTTTGACTTTTCTTACCCTTGGTCTACATTGTTCAATCGATAAGGTATCAGTCAAGTATCGAGATTAGAGATATGTCAAACCGATTTGTATCGCTCGCTATAGTTTGATATTGGTACTTATTAGAACCATGTCTGGGACTAAATGACCTAACACATAGGCACACAATCCCGATTTTAAACCGGCTTTATATAATATAATTTAAGGTTGTAATCTTATCTTTTTATTCAAAATAATGAAATAGGGTCATTGATTGTTATGGTCTAAGTGTTCTTATCTATTATTGTGTTGTATCTTGATCATTTGAGCCGGTAAAATCGGTCAGACCAAATCATAACAGCCCGGACCAAATCGATAACAGCCCGGATCAAATCGAACCAAAGCCTTATTGGTTCGGTTTCGATTTGGAGTATTGCAACCCAAAAACAAATCGCATCGAAAACCAGATGGACCCAAAATCAAACCAATACCAGCTCAAACCCCGGATCAAAACCGAAGCCAAAACTCTGTAAGAAACCAAATATATTCCAAAATTCATTAAAAAAACCAATATTTGCATAGTTTTGTATACATTTGTATGGGAAGTCAAATCCAAACCATATCAAAAATCGAAACCAACCCGATTACAAACCAATATAAGAAACCAAAGACAACCTAAAACCAAATCGCACCAAAATCAAAATCAAAATTTTTTTATTGGTTTGGTTTCGGTTTCATCATTCCCACACCAAAACCGACTCAAATCGGACCAAAATCAATTCGGACCGACCCGTTGACACCCCATATATAATATTTTTATTAAATTAAATTTGAAAAAAAAAAAAAAAAAAAGAGAAAGAAAATTCTTTGAAAAAATTTGCACTATTAAAATTAAAATTGCGAACATAATCTTGTCGTCATAAATTTATTTACACGTAATGTACATTAATGGTGAGTAATCAGAATCATAAACGATCGTCTAAAACCTATAAATGAAACCCTGAATCTCGAACCTCTAAATCATTCCATAACTAATGTATCTCAACAAATGATTCAAACCATTAGTAATTGAAAATCTTAAGTTTAAATCACTTAATTTTTCAAGCGGGATTTGATGTAACTTATATTAGATCAAACAAATTTCCATGTGAAAATGTATCATTATGAGAACCCTTAATGTCCTTGAATGATTAGAACATAAAATTATGATGGAACCGTGAAAAATAAAAATCTTAAATCTAAACCGTTAAACTTTTCAATTGAGATCCGATGACACAAAGTTTCTGTTACTGTGCTTTTTAACTTCAGTTTTGTTTCCACAATAATAAAGATTTTTTTTTATTGCAGTCTTAACTAGTCTTAACTACTGCAGCAACAAGTAGCACATATTACTGCATTTTTTCTAATTGCGATTTTATTTCTATAGTTAGAAGATTTTATGATACTGTGATTTTTTATTACGATTTGTTTCCATAGTTACAAGGTTTTTTTATTACTATGCTTTTTAACTGTAATTTTGTTTCTGTAGTAACAAAGTTTTTTTTACTGCGGTCTTAACTATTACAGCAATAAGTAGCATATATTACTACGCTTTTTCTAACTACGATTTTATTTCTTTAGTTATAAGATTTTTTATTATTGTGATTTTTTATTGCGATTTGTTTCCGTAGTTACAAGGTTTCTGTTACTGTAGTTTTTAATATAACAGTTTTGTTTCTGTAGTAAAAAAGATTTTTTTTACTGCAATCTTAACTACTGCAGCAATAAGTAGCACATATTACTACATTTTTTATAACTGCGATTTTATTTGCGTAGTTACAAGATTTTCTGTTACTGTGATTTTTTATTGCAATTTGTTTCCGTAGTTACAAGATTTCTGTTACTACGGTTTTAAATTCCACAGTAACGAGTATACCATATTACTGTGATTTATAGCTACGATTTTATTTCTGCAGTTACCGGGTCCTCTATTATTGTGGTTTTGAAATATCGTGCAATAGGTAGCTTCTATTACTGCACAAGGAAAAATCGCAGTAATAGGACATTTATAATTGCGAATTTTGAAACCGCAGTTAAATATCCGTAGCTACAAGTGTATTTTGTTGTAGTGCAAGCTTTCCCGTGCAAACCTCTTTCATGGTTGCTTTAGCCAACAAATAACCGGCATGGGTATCCAGCGCTTCTGTGCCACTACACAGGGGAGAGGAGGGCGCAAGGGGATGAGTTGGCTACAGAAAAGTGAGTATCAATAAGTTGTCATCTTCAATGATGTCACCATTGCCACTGCAATTTTGGGAAAGACGGTGGTGGAGGAGAATGCAGATAACATATCTAAAGATTTGTGTCGCAACCTAGATCTGGTCACGAGTAGCAACGTTGTCATTGGCGGTTTCGTCACCTTCGTTGATCGGACCACAAGTCATGGCAAAAATCAATATGGAAGGGTGTTGATCAGCATAGCACGGAGAGGGAGGAGAACCATGCACAGAGGCGAAAAAAAGAATACACACAAAGGTGGAAGGAAAAACGTACAACAACGGAAGAAAAACCACGCACAATGGTGGGAAGCTCATGGAAATAGTCTCATCTAACATTACATTCTCATTGTATGTTTATTCCATTTCGACTACATGCTATGGTATTATTAGAAATGCTCAAATACTACCACATTGTTTAGATTGGGTATCTTAGCCTCTTAGGTGTGATTCATATAATTGATACCTCCTGTATTTTTTAGGGGGGGGGGTAGAATTGGTCCCTAGTTCTAGCTTTTGAGTTTGGATCTTACATAGTATCAATAATGATAATAATAAAAATACAAAAAAAAAAAAAAAACAAATAATACACGAAACGACTCTGTTCAGGGGTATCTCTTCACCCACATCTTCAACAATATATGGGCTTGGGCCTTATATATTTGAAATAAAATAGCTTTTGTTTTTAAATAAGTCCAAATGGGTTTTTTAGATTCCATAGCCTAGATTAAGAGAGAAAATTTGTTCTCGTAAATTGAATAATCAAATGAATTTTTTATTCGCGAAATATTTTTCATATTGGTACAATCAAACAATTTTTAATTTCTTGAAAAAAAAAACTATTTGTTAACTATTTAAATGAAATCAATCCGAAATTAGAATCGAATTCATACCAAATCAGCACTAAATGCTTCAAAGTCTCGTTAAAACAAACAAAAAAGTAATAATATAGTAGAAAGAGGACGGAGTTAAAAACAAAACAAATATTTTTTTATCTCTAAGTCTAAGTTGGCTGGTCATTCTCAACCTAACCTTCATTATTCGTGGTGAGGTTGGGGAGGGAATTTGGAACAAGTTGCAAGCTCAACTCTCCATACATGGACGAATGGGCTTTGCCAACCCTCCACCTTATCTATTACTAAGTTTAACTAATTGTCAACCACGTCAAAACCAACGTATTAAATCTATTTTTGTTAAAAGTAGAAATTCTGTAAGTGGAGTCATGAGTGATGGTAAAAGTACGTATTTAGGAATCTTTTGTGGGTCTACTAGTGGTATCAAGCAATAACATCCCTAGCTAGAATTACCCTTACTAAGTCAAAAGTAAAAAATTCCCAATAAAATCTATAAAATACTTATCCTTTCTTGGTTATAATTGAATCCCACTCTAATGTCCATGTATCATTAATTTGCTAAATTATATTTCCTTGAACTTATTCTCACTATTTAGGATCGCGTTTAAATTTTTTACTCCATCTAGCCAAGATAAGCTAGAACATGATCTTGCATGTGAAAGGCCTTTAGGAATTCCTTACATGAAGCTTATAAAAGAAGCACAAAAATTTTGGAAATGGAGAAGACAACTAGAATCCCCAGTTGTCTACCATGTGGCTTGTAAACTAAGGCAATCCAAATTGTTAGATGTGAAAAGGATACAATAAATTGGTCGACTTTCAAAATATAAAACCTAAAATTGATTAGATGGTGATTTTCAGTGTTAAAATCATTCAACCATAAGGAATTTTAACTACTATCATACACTTGGTTTATAAAAAGTGGTATTATTTATTTGGACCCAAAATCGAACATAAGAATGGTGGCAGATCATTCAACCCTATGCAATTGGGTCCCAACTCCCAACCAACCCACCATTTGATAGAATGGTAAATAACTTTTATTACCGTTACAAAAATGTTCTAGAGTAGTCAGCATACAAGTACGGGCTTAGAAATGGGGGTGAGGAAAGATAATACATAAGAGGAGATTGATCCTTAGCTGCTTTAGAAGCCAATTTATCAACAACAGCATTGCCTTCTTTGAGAGAGTGTCTGAACTCTATAGATGAGAATCGGACAAGTAAACTACAACAACCGGCGATAATTGACGAAATTCTCCATGATTTGACCATCTACCCATAAAGAAGAAGATCCAAACCAATATATCTATACATTGAATCATGTATGTAGCTTGGAGGCCAACAAGATTGGGAGTGTTTGTTGGGTTATTTTTACTACCATACAGATAACATGATTTTAAAAAAGGGATGAAACAATCAAGTTGAATCAAAATAGTATCGGCCTTGATCTTTTTAATCACATTCTACATGTATAGTTCAAAGGTAAAATTATAATAAAAGTTAATGCAAAAAAATTAAGACATAAATAAATCTAACTAATATGGGTGATTCACAACTGTATCGAATCTTGACCGAAGCCATGAATTTTATTTTTTTGATGAAAGACAGATGCCATGATGGTTCATGAGTTTTAGAACCTTGACGGACAGTATTGAAAAGGCACTTTTATTTTATGGGGATTTACTCTTCCAAACTATTTGGGTATTTAATATTGGTTAGAAAACTACACAAGTGTAGGGTTTAAAGTATCAGTCTGTATCGTATTATATCGGCTGATATGTATCCGTATCGGCTCTTATATGATATGGACCAATACAATATATGGAATTTTTAAAACCCTTTTGTATCGATATATATTTTATGATACATACTAACACGCATCGATACTCACGGATACGCATCGATACTCACGGATACACACCGATAATCATCGATACTCTATGGAAAATTCAAAATCGAAGTGAAATGTAAGTTTTGGTATGTATCGATAAGTATCGATATGTATCGGTATGTATCGACCGATACACACCGATGCGGTAATAAAATTGCCAAAATGGGTAATTTTTTAAAAAAACACAATTAGTTGAGGTGGTTTTGTTCCAAAGTTTTTCCCAACCATTTTTCTCTCTAACTAAAGTGAAAATCAAGGTTGGAAATAAGGATTTTACATTTATAGAACAACTGCAAATCTTGGGTTCTTAGTGCGATACTCTCAATTTACTGTTTATAAATAATACATGTTATATATAGCTTTTTTTTAACTTTTTTTTTTTTTATGCAAAAGTGTATAAAAAAATGTTTCCTCTCCATTTCTGTACATATTTTAAACGTATCTTCGATACAATACCTTCTGATACGTATCTTAATTTTGACCGACCGATACGACGATTGATACTGATACTTTAATCCTTGCGCTAGCGTCCTAAATCCTATGTTTAATTATGGTAAAAGAAAATGTACACTTCCACTCACAATAATGATATACTTTCTCTCTATTTGATTAATATTTATTTTTTCACATTAATGATGATGCATTGATCATGAGAAACGTAGACTATTCTCAGTATACAAATCGAAGCATAATCCCTCTTGTCTTCCATTGGTTTACTATGTAAGACGTCATGCATGGTTTATGTAAAATGTACTTGAATCTCAACTTCATCTTATTTTTATTTTTCGTTAATTTTAAATATATATATATATATATATATATATAAAAGTGTTTTTAAGGATATTTTTGTTTTGAAAAAATTCACAAAACCCAAACATGGTCATATAAATTTTGTAGATTCGAATTTGATTTATAACATATTTGAATCTCATAACCATATTTCTATCCAAAAAAAAAAAATCCACTCCAACATATATGGGCTAATTTTTTTAATAATAACCAAATATAGAAAATTCTAAAAAAATTCATGCAAATCAAGCAAAGAGGTGGCTTTCATTTATTGATCAAGGAATTACTTAGAAAGATGAGAACAGATAAAGGCAAAAAGCAATAAAGACAAGAAAAAGTGCAAAGACACTTAAAACATGATTAGATCCGACCGGGTTTCTTAAAATCCTGGCCGAACCTTAGGTCCTTAAAATTCAACCCAGATCAATTCCAATCTTTCCAAGCTTATGCCTAGGCCCAACCTTGTTTCACTCATGCCAACAAAACTCGGCCCAAATTGATCTTGTTCGGACTGGATTGGCCCTAACTGACCCTATTTTTTGTTAGGTTGGGATAGCATTGATTGACATTGTGTCCTATGCATTTGAAAAGAAGGAAGAAAAGTACCAATAGATCAAATGATCAATACACAATTAAATTTATGAAATGCAACATAATGATAGATGTTCGGGACACTTATAAGACTCAATGACCCAAATTTCATTATTATGAATAAAAACATAGGATGATAACCTTAAATTATATTATATAAATCAGCGGCAAGCGAGGTTGAACCTAAACCTTAAACCAGGCCCTATTTTTCAATCCTAACCCATCCTCATGGTTAGAAATCTTAGTCCAAATCCTATTCAGACTCAACTCTATTTCATGATGTTGGCCGAGTCCACATGGAGTTTCGATGTACTTTTGAACTTCAGAGGAGGACATACACGGGAAAATTTCACACGTGGTCTCTATGATGAACTGGTCAAGGAAGGGATCGTAACATGCAAGGACGATGATAATCTGCAAAGAGGAAAGCTGATTTTTGATGAGCTGAAAGATGAAATCAAGAGATCAAGGTGCGCCATTGTTATATTCTCAAGGAACTATGCTGAGTCTACATGGTGCCTAACTGAGCTCGCCTGGATTATGGAATGCTGCCAAAATGATGGCCAATATATATTTCGAGTTTTCCTCGAAGGTGCAAATCCATCGGACGTACGTTATCAGAATGGGAACTTCAGAGTATTTCTTGGCATCCATGAAAAGCGCTACGGCCCAGGTATGGTGGAAAGGTGGAGGTTTGCACTCAATTTAGCTGCTCAACTCTCTGGACGGACCTTAATAGAAGCCCTTGGGTAACACTCTTTAAGTCCTTGATTGCCTAGACACTTTTTTTGCTCTTTTCTTTTCAGTGTGTGTGTTTGTGTGATTGTTCAAAAAATGGGGATCATGACTGATCCTGAATTTGGATGTTACGGAGCAATCGATTCTTGGGTTTTCAGAGTTTTTGATAATTGAGTTTTTCAAATATGAGGAACCAATTTCAAGGTTTATGAGATCAATTTACCTTGCATTTTCTGTTTGGAGAGGAGACACTAGAAGGTCAGTGGATTGTCTCTTATCACATGTTGGGTTTGGGAGTTGTTATTTAGTGTGTTCCCCCCCCCCACACCCCGTTCTCCGTCCCCCGTCCCCCGTCCCCCTTCCCCCTCTCCTCTAGTGTTTCGTGTAGCTAATTACTCATATTTTGATGTATAAGTGAGATATTTTTGTTGAATTGTCTTAACCTCAGCTATGCAATTCGCAATAGTTTTGTTGATATTTTTGTTTCATTTTAATTCTATATATTGGGGGTTGCTATTGTAGGGATGAAATGAAGTTGATTGAATTGATAGTTAAAAACGTCTCGAATGCCATAGCAAAAGAAGGAAGAGGAAAAAATGTCTGCAAAATGGACCAAGTGAAAAGTCACTAAAAGCCCTTGAAAATCCCATTGCAGGAGATGCCAAGGCCATACCTACCAGTGCCATGCATACCAATCGCAATACCAGTACCCCCAACCATCCAATTGGAGTAGATGCCAAGGCCAAACCTATCAGTACAAGACGGTTTTTTCACTGGTTTAACATTGTATTATGGTTGATTAATCTGAACCGTACATATGGAATATTACACGTGTCAGCCGTTTAGGGTGGAATTGTATGGAATTGTACGAGATGAGAATTTCAGACGATTTCTACCCGGGGGATTCCAATATGACGGTCCCTATTCTTTTGAATCCTTTCCCATCATCATTTAATAATAATAATAATAATAGTCTTTTTTGACAAGTCCTAGCGAAATGCGAACAGAGATTCTCCGTTCCCACCCTTGACGGGGAGAAAGATGAAACTTTATCCTCTTATGTGTGACAATTGTTGCTACCTGAAAAATAATTCTACACATTAAATATTTCAATTAAATGGTCCATAGTAAATCCCCATGTGGTAACAATTAAAAAAACAAAAAAAAAATTCCAAGGAAACCATTACGAGCATCCTCAATCCTACAAAGAAAGTGTCCCCCTCAGCCAGTCATTCGTTCAATTTTTGTCCAATTAATTTTCTCTGTAAATACAATATTTTCATATTTTTATAATCTAACGGTTCTGAAAATTTGGGGCATTTGATGAGTTAAAATGGATTTGAATTCCAAGAAATTTTCACAACTGTTAAATTTTGAAAAATGTCCAAATGTTGCATACACATAGAGAATTAAGTAAGAATTGAACGATTAAAAATTAAAGAGGAATCAAAAAACCTAGTAAGGAGGGGTTTTGGAAAACTATTGAGAGGGAAAGACACAAAAAAAAAAAAGAATTTTCAAAATGAGACCAGAGGGCAAACTTAAAAGGGCGAGTGGTAGCAGGACGTACGTATTGCAATCTTATTTTCACTTTCTTTTAATATTAACCGTCCATTTAAGTTTAGATTAATCTAAACCATCTATCAGTTTTTTATATTGTAACTAATTCTTAGTTTTTAGGGTGGAGAGATGACGGATGTGATTACTTAACTTGTCTAATATTTTTTTATATAAATAAATAAATAAAAAAATAAAAATCCAATATAAGAGGACTCCTCCTTCGATTTTGTTGGGAAATCTCAATTCTCTCTCTCTCTCTCTCTCTCTCTCTCTCTCTCTCTCTCTCTCTCTCTCTCTCTCTCTCTCCTTGCTTTTTCTTCAATGTTGTTCCTTCTTTCTACAACCACCATCATCATCATCATCTCTCTCTCTCTCTCTCTCAAAATAGGATGAGATAAGAAAAAAATCAACATAACTATTTTCAGGCACTGAACATATGAAAGACTTGGCCATACATATCCAAAAACCATGTTTACATATTAATCATCAGGGAAGGGATTTGGACAGTAAAGTTTGCATATATGGTAAAAGACAAATTTGAATTTATAAAGTAAACAAAGCTGTTGAATATCTAAGATTTTATTATTACTTATTGGGTAGATATTATTAACCTATGAGAATTTACCATGGATGTAAATCTTCACTGAAATTGGTAAATAAAACTTCAACTAGACTGGAGAGCGGTGAAAAAAGAAGAAGAAAGAAGGAACAACCTTGAAGAAGAAGCAAGGAGAGAGAGAAAGAGAGGATCGAGATTTCTAAGCGGAATGAAAGGAGGAGTCCGTTTATATTGGGATTTTTATTATTTATTTATTTAAATATTAATAATATTAAACAGAGTTGTAACCGTTTACAACTCTGTTAGCAGGATTAACATATTTAACACGTGTCAATCATATCACTTACGTGAACATTCACCGAGCTCTGAACGTTCTGCATTCCTATTTTTCTGCACGTACCGCGACCATTTTGCCAACTTAAAAACCTACAAGAATAAATTATAAAAGATGAAAAAAAATAACAACAATAAGCAGTTGTACCAAGCTGAACGGTTTGCAAAAAAAAAAAAAAACCTAGTTTAAGTGGGTGGTCTGTGGTCGGGGACTGAACCAAAAATAGGACAGTCTAATTTTCTAGTAGGACAGCAGGTTTGGTCAGATTTAAGACAAAAAAAATGTGTAGAAATGTCCCATTTCAAAATTTCAATTTATATCATATTCGTTTTCGATTTAGATCCTCTTTAATTCTTAATTTTGTAATTTTCTCTGCACGAGACATCTATACATTTTCTAAATCGAACGATGGTAGAAATTTAAGGCATATGAGGGGTCAAAATGGA
Organism: Macadamia integrifolia; assembly: GCF_013358625.1. NCBI lineage: Eukaryota > Viridiplantae > Streptophyta > Magnoliopsida > Proteales > Proteaceae > Macadamia > Macadamia integrifolia. Next base: position 10,650,539 of record NC_056564.1, on the reverse strand, counting down.
TTTTAATAAGATAAAATCAGCTGCTCATACGATCACCTGGTCGTACAAGTCAGCGTCCAGCACATGTCCAACATTCTGCCATTACAAGGATAAAGAAGGGTGTATTTGAAAATAAAAAGGACAGGTGTTAAATGTTGACTCGTACAACCAAGTGATCGTAGCTGATCCGTTTTCGATTATAATTCCAAAAAAATTACACAACAAATTGCAAGATTAAGAATTTGAGAGAATGAAGATCCGTCAGTTTCCTCATTCCCTAATAAATATTGAATTATTTTCAAGTGGACATAGGAAATGGGCTCAAGTACGCTGGGACAGAATTAAAAGAACCCCCAAATAGAAGTCTGAAAACCAAACTTGCATAGGCATTTTAATTACTTCTTTGCAGTCAGTTGAGAGAAGTGGTACCTAGACCACTCTGTTATTAAGTAACGAAAAAGAAAGAGCCGCATACACTGACTTCCAAAAGCTTTAAAAATTAGAAGGAAGTTGCCGAGAGAGAACTTGAAAATAAACAAGGAGACTCGCGGTAAACGTAGAAGTATTAGAGGCTTAATTTCTCAATTCAGCATCAGATTTCATACTTACGTCGGAGCAAAGTCGCTGCAACTAATCTGTTTTCAGGGTACGATGGCCTCCGCTGCCACTGTTGTCCCGTCTTCTTCATGCTCATCCTCTGCCTCTCCAATGACATACGATGTGTTTTTGAGTTTTAGAGGAGCAGACACACGGCACAACTTCACACATGACCTTTATGCTGCCTTGGTCGAAAATGGAATCAAAACATTCAAGGACGATGAGGAAATTAAAATTGGAGACGTGATCTCTGAAGCGCTCGAAAGGGCAATCAAGAAATCAAAATTCGCCATTATCATATTCTCGAGGAACTATGCTTCTTCAACATGGTGCTTAGAAGAACTTTCCTTGATTATGGAACGCTGGGAAAGGCATGGCCAAAAAGTTTTTTCAGTTTTCCTCAATGGTGTCAATCCATTGTACGTAAAACACCAGAAGGGGAGCTTTGGAGAGCCCTTTGGCCTGCACGAACAACAATTCGGCCCAGAAATGACGGAAAAGTGGAGGTCAGCCCTGAGAAGAGCAACAGCAGATGAAGTCTCCGTATGGAGCTTCAAAGACTTTTGGTAATTACGTCCTCCATACATTTACACCCTTTTTCTTTCTTAATATTTTTGGTGTGTGAATCGTACAATCACCTAGTCGTAGGATTCTACTTTCAACATTTGTCCCACTTTCTTCCTTTACAAGTATAAAGAGAGGTATATCTGAAAACAAAAAAGACAGATATTGGATGTTAACTTATATAACCAAGTGATCGAACGAGTAGCTGATCTGTTTTCTGAACTATGAAGTTCAAACAAACTAATTAGTGTCAATTCAAGTAGAATTAGGCCCAGCCGTAAGGCCTTACCACCAAGGCCAAGCCTACCAGATGTTTTTGATGGGCCTGGGCCTAGCCTAGCTCGAAGAAGAGCAACAGCAGATGAAGTCTCCGGATGGAGCTTCAAAGACTTTGGGTAATTACTTCCTTCCTGCAGTTACACCCTTTTTTTCTTCTTAATATTTTTGGTTTGTAAACCATGGAGATACGAATAGGACAAGTGTTGAATGCTGACTCGTACAACAGCTGATGTGAAGTTAAAACAGACTTTATTTATTTTGGTAAAAGTCAAAACAGACTTTATTACTGTCAATTCAAGTAGAATTAGGCCCAGCTGTAAGGCCTTACCACCAGGGCCATGCCTACCAGATGTTTGTGATGGGCCTGGGCCTAGCTAGCCCAAGCCCAAGGGATTCCTTATCAAACAACGATTAAACAATAGAAAATTGAGTGGGCTAGCAGGGTCAAAAAATGATGTCGTCCACCGCTTGATACCGTACTCTGGAGAAGGAAAATAAAGTTAGTGATGGGGTAGGGTAAAGATTCTTTGTGTGGGACTGTAACCCTGGAGAGTGGAGAAGGATCTGAAGGAAGGAATCCTCTGATCTATCTCAATTCTGATCTTCAAACCGCGTGGGACTGTAGTAACTCTGGGAGAGTGAACAAGGAATCCTTTGATCCATCTCAATTCAGGGCTCCAAACCTCTTCGGATCGAAGATCTTAGATTTTGCTTCAGATTGATGGCTACCCATACCGTAATCTCGTCCTTTTCCTCCTCTCGATCGAATTACGATGTATTTTTGAGTTTCGAAGGAGAAGAAACAGAGAAAATTTTCGCAAGTAACCTCTACGCTTTCCTAGAGAGAGCCGAGATCAAGACATTCAAGGACGATGAGCACATGAATCGAAGAGGAGAGCATCTTTCTGAGACGGTTAAGAAGGGAATCAAGGAATCAAGAATCGCCATTGTTATATTCTCAAGGAACTATGCTTCTAAAATATCGTGTCTTGAAGAGCTCGAGTTGATAATGGAATGTAAGGAAAATCTTGGGCAAAAGGTATTTCCTGTTTTCCTCATGGGTGTAGATGGATCGACCGTACGGGATCAGAAGGGGAGCTTTGAGGAGCCCTTTCGCCTGTACCAAGAGTGCTTCGAGGGAGAGATGGTGGAAAGGTGGAGATCAGCTCTGAGGAAAGCAGGTGGAATCCGTGGATGGAACTTGATAGACGTTCCTGTTCCTGACGGGTAATTACTCCCTGCCTTAGCACATTTTTTGTTTCTTTCACTAATTAGGCTCTTTTTTTCTAAATAGAACCCTTAGTTGTTAGAGATGAGAATGAATTATTGATATAAGTTGGCTTCAGAGATCATGGAAGAGCTTAACAGTTGAAAAACATTACATTTAAGTCAGAGATCCTTAGGGAGAATGGGGACAATGGTGTTTTATGTTAAAGAAAGGGGGAAGGGCTGTGAGGACTGTTACTTCAGTCAGGTATATGTAGTCATTAGCTTAAGGATTTCATGTTAGGATGACCAGCTAGATATAAGAATTTAGGCCTTTTCTAATTGCCACTCTGGTTTACATAGTCATTAATTTTATTTTACTTTGGTAGCAATATATAGGCATTAATTAGCCATAGGAAAGAAGACAGTTCTTCCAGCTTTGGAAAGATAGCCAGATTTCCATGTTGCAACCCTCTTCTCCCTTTTTTCTATGACCATAGAGCCTTTAGACTTGTAATGATCAGCACCAAGGGAGCCCAAAATAAGTAATAGGAGGAGTTCCTACTTTACTGCCCAACTCATGAGCTATCTATTCCATATAGGCAATATCACAAATAGCATGAAGAAGGACCAGCGAGATTTTATCTTCAGGCCTTTGATGGACTGAAGAGTCTTACAATTGTTCTCAGATTCTCTTCATCTATTTATGGGAGGATGAATAAAAGATTCATCAAATTGTAAGTGGGTAATGACCAGTTTAACCGTGTGGGAATTAAAAATTAGTGAAAAGGCCTCATTGAAATGATAGAAACAGCATTTTATTGAGGGATTCTACTCTTATAACACAGGGATACAAAGAAATTTAATCTCTTTGTTTCAACCCTCCTGAACATCCAAAGCTCAGTGAAAGAGCCGCATGGATTAGAACTGAATTTGTTTGTGCAAAGACTGTAGAGCTGCCTCTACTTCCACTTTAAACTAAATTCCATTCTTAAAATAGAAAATATGAAGCCCAGAAATATGATCGAAGGTTTTTTCAAAATACATTTTGAAAAAGAGACCAGGCTTTTGATGTCTTAATATCGTATCCACACTTTTATTGGATATAGGCTGACTTTTCGCAATAAGAGAAGATGAAAATGTTTTGAGCCTGTATAAAGAATTTTAGAGATTAGATTTTGTATTGCTGCGAATGAGGCTGTTGGAATTAAGTTCAAGAAAGCATAGTTCAGCTCCTTTGCAAAGCTCTAATATGATGGAACTCTTTGAAGGTTCCAATCACATCTTCTTAGATTGTATTCCAGCAAGCTTCAAAGAATTCCATGTAGTAGCCTTCTGGGCCCGGAGATTTTACTCGAAAGATTGAAACAGCTTCCCCCTCTCCCAATTCCCAATCTCCCAGGATGTTTTGTTTGTAAATCTCTCTCTCTTTCTCTCTCTCTCTCTCTCTCTCTCTCTCTCTAGATCTCCAAATTTCCACAAGAATTTGTCTTATTCGGGTGGCTTTGATGCTACTTTGTTGGTCACACTACAACAAATAGAGGTTTTAGCTCATAAAACCGCCTCTAAAGCTTTTATGGATGGCAATCTGTCACAAAGCATTAGAAGCAGTTCGACTGACCTCAGTTTGTGTCATTTTGAGTCAGTTGTTTGAGGCAATTTAAACTTTCTCCAATGATCCAATAGTTCTAAATGTATGTAATTAAAAAAAGAGGGAAATTTTTCTCTCAAGTGCAGGTCTAGTTCCTCCCTTGGGGGTCTAATCAAAACCCCAAAAGATAGGTTAGATCTATAACCAGATTGACCTGCAGTTTGGTGACAAAAGGGGCTGAAAATAGCTTCAAAACAGGGGAAACCGTAGGTGTGAATAACTTTTCGACTTGAAGAGTCGGCGCCTAGGGGAGGAGGTTGTGGGATCAAACTCTGTCATATGCAAGCGTGTGTGTGTGTGTGTGTGTGTGTGTGTGTGTAGGAATTGGTGGCCGTTGGCCCTGCTAGTGCCCAGTAGGCTGGTCATTGTTCAGCTGCGCTCAGTTGGATAGAATAGCGAAAAAAAAAAGGTGTGAGTAAGTCACAGTATAGGAGGGCTTCAAGAGATCAAATCAGATCACTAGCGGTGCTGATTAAACCTCTCAAGCAAAGGATAAAACTCAGACTAACAATCATTCAAATCAAAGTAGAAATAGGGCCTAGTCTGTGAAGAGGAAAACAAAGCATGAAATAAAAATAATACCCAGGTTTCCCAACCTTCGATCCAGACCAGATTCCCTCTGTCTGTAATGGATTCTCTCCCCACTGATTCCCTCAGCTATGCAGAACAATAATCTTTCTTATTCATCAGATCGTGAGAGCTCTTGGCTCTTACAAGGACTTGAATGAAAAACGTAACTTCAAAGCCTAATCTGAGTAGGAAACTAGTCCTAATCTAATTAAAGACTTCTGATTAACTGACTTAAGACTTAAAAAAAAAAAAATCCAAAGAGTACTTAATTAGTATAAGATTTAAGTAATTTAACTAGTATTGAACCAACCCCAGTTGGGCTGGCCAGTAGGTCTAACCGAATGGTCTAGTCTGCTGGCCCTTTCTTCTTCTTGCAGGTATATGTTTTTAGTTAATTCTCTGCATCAGAAAAATTTTCTACACCCATAAAGGATGGTTCATCCACCATCCTAGGGTTCACAAACATGATGGCATGGGGAGAAGAGGAAGATCAGAGTAGTGGGGGGGAAGGGAGTGAGTCACACACTCACACAGAGCACAAATCCAACAAATTCTCATTAAAAAAATCAAATCACTCTTAACTTGTCCATCAATTACAGCTTATATATAGGGAAAATAGAGACATAAAACTGAAATAGAACTAGTCTAACTATGAAATAACCATAAAAGGAAATTAGTGCAAAAGGAAAGAAATCATAACCTCCTACATTCAAATCTGGAAAATAAAAAGCATGAAATAAATGACAAGAAAATAACTAATTTTATTTCCAACCCTTGTTGGACCAAAATCCTGGGCTAGCCAGTTCTTCTTTGGAAGCCAAGAGCCGGTCATGCTGGTTCAAGCAAGCAAGTGCAGTCATGTTTGCTTCAAAACCCCTAAAGGGTTTTAGTATCTTTCCAAAATACCCTCCCAATATGCCCACACGCATCTCAAGCACCGCGGTGCACCATAGGAATAAGAAAACTCGATCCAAATAAAAGGGGGAAATTACTTGGACACCCCTTGTATTAAGGCCAAATTGCTTGACACCCAAAAGTTTGAAAAGTTTGCTTGAACCACCCTTGCATTTAAGATTTATTACAACTAGCCCAAGTCCGTTAGTCAGTCACTATCTAGTGATGACGTCATGGGTGGGAAAATCCTAAATGCCCAAACTACCCTTTAAGGGTAGTGAATAGACCCTTATACCATCAACTAGAACAAGAGAAGATGCCTTCCCTTTCATCTCTTGTTGAGGTTGTCCTCGACCTCTAAACACTAAACCAAAAGCGGAAGGATAGGGTTTGCTTGCGATGGAGTCCTTCCACTTTGATTGATTTTGCCCAAGGTTCCAACAAGAACCAATTGTAGACATCAACTAAACATAGAGTATTAAATCCCTGAAATCAGATCTGGCACTCACGGTAGGATTTGTTAATGCATGGAAAGGAAGGAGAGATATTGAAGAAGGTTTTGGAAGAAAGGGAAGAGCTTCTTGTTTTTCCTGTACAACCCATATCAACCCTAACATGTAGATCCTTGGAGCTGAATATACCCTAATTTTTTATATGATAGTGAAGGAATTGAGATGGAAGATGGGTGAAAGGGGAATCCCTTTTCACCCATGACTTGAATTGATTTGGGTTTTCTAAAGTTAATACATTTAAAGGTAAGTTGGTTATTTTAACTTCACAAGTTTTAGTTTTACTCATAAGGGTAAGATGTTTTTTTTTCATTCAACCACGAATAACAGAATCAGGTTTCATTGGGCTTCAAGTAATATTTTTATACTTGTGGTGTCTCAAGCAATCTGGCCATAGTACAAAGGGTGTACAATTTTCCCTAAAAAAATCATACCCTTATGAATTTGTGAAACATGAAGCGGACTTGTTAGAGAAGAGAACTGTCCCCCCCCCCCCCTCTTTCTTTCTTCATTTCCTCTTCCTCAGCCTATGGTTGGGATTTATCAAGCTCTACCTCTCTCTTTCCAACAAAAATAAGGTTTTTTCACTCCTCTTTCCTCTCACTTGCAATAGTTATATGTGTACGTACTTTACACAAATGTCTATATTAAATTTTCATTTAGATGGTCAATCACGATAAGCATCTTGGGATGGTTCATCATTTCGAGCCACGTGGATAGTTGGTCAATTGATCATTGGATTACCTAATATCACGTGTATGACAATGCACACTCTTATGTTTCATAGATTTTCAAATCTTCATTTCATAGCTGGTGAACTCCATTTAGGCTAAGATTTGACATGTAGGTAGAGGTCCTTTGGATAGTCGATAAAATTTGAACCCTATCAATTGGCCACAAGGAAACATTTAGGCCATCATGTTGGAGAACTTTGCACGCAATTTCTACTTTCCAAGTGGAGGACAATTATTTTGTGCTTGTGTTATTTGTGCTCTCTTCCTCTCTGATATAGAAAAGCTTCCATTCTGTTTTGAAATTCTTCATCCTTACCTCGATGGAAAAGAATCTTTTGTGGGTCTAGTTGAATAATACACAACATGCTTCGAATGAATAACACCTTTCAAGTCAAATCCAAAAATTTCATAAAATCTATAAAATATTTATCCTTAATTAATTATGATTGGATCCACTATAATGTCCACATATCATCTTTGTCCTTTGCTAATTGTATCTCAATGAACTTGTTCTCACAATTGTTCAGGACCATGGTTATACTTTCATTTGCCTCCATCTATCCAAAATGCCAGAACATGATCATGTAAAAAGCCTATAGGAAATCCTTAAAAATGATGATTATGATTATAAAGGAATCACAACAACTGTGGAGATGGAGAAGGCAACCAGAATCCCTTGTTTTCTATCACGTGGCAGTCAATGGGGGCAATCTGAAGTGCTAGATGCGAAGAGGATACATTGAATTTGTGAATTCTCAAAATTTATTGCCTAAACTTGATTAGATTGGGATTCCTGAATCCCACCAACTCATCAAGGAAACTCTTCTTTGCCGGCTTTGTTGGAGATGATATCATCAGGTAGAGCTTGGTAAACCAATTTGGGATGAGAAACATGTTAATTTTGGCGTTACATCTTTAATGTATAGTTCACTATTTTAAAACACCTATGCATTTTTAGAGGTTAAATTTTAAATTAACTTTTGAAGCTTGTATATATTTACATGGAAAAATATGATTGGGTTAACCTACTAAATGAATGAATGACAGATGATTTGTCCAACATATCCATAAAATTTTAATCTAAACAAAAATGCCACATTGATGACATTGAGATCCCTAATTTTTAACCCAAAAAAAAAAGGACATTGGGATGGCAGTCCACTTTATTTATTATTATTATTATTATTATTTTTTTTTTATTCTTTATTCAACTGTGAGTATCTGTTGCAGGGATGAAGAGAAGTTGATAGAAATGATGGTGGAACAAGTATTGAGTGCGTTGGGGCAGAGACCAGTGGAACATCATCATCATGCAAAGAAGACGACGAAGAAGACAACGAAGAAACCTCTGTCATGGTGACATAGCCTGTTGAAATGGGTTCTGCCTGTGGTTTCAGAAATCAAGGACCTGCAAAGTCTCGAACAAACAAACTATCTATTTTCTACAATATTAGTGAGAATAATTTTTGTAGTAATGAGAAATATGAGCTTATGAATAGAGAGATTATTTGTAAATTGTAACAGTGCTTTTATTGATCACCTTGTAATCTATACAAAATTAGTTGGATAGTTAAATGAATAATTGGATCGTAGAGTTCATTTTGTTAATTCAATATTAGTTATCCTTTTAGTAATTAATTATCCATTGGTTTCAATATTAGTTTTCTTTCCTTTAAAATAATTATAAATCATGATTTCATTACAAATTTAAAATGTTTTCGTCAATGTTTTTTGTCACTATAAATTATGGATTAGGTTTGATCTCCCTCATTCCTAGATCAAAATCGATTCAATCCAACCAAAATCAAACCAAACCGACCATTTAACACGCCTTGAAAGGATTATAGGAAGTTCATCGTGATAATCAACGATGATAGAGACACTGATGATGATTAGAGGCCACTGAAGGAACCTCAGGCAGTCGGTGGTGTTGGCTTTGCTACTCAGCCATATCCCTCCAGCCAGAATCGAAACAAAGAGCAGAAACGTCAAGAAATTTACCGCTTCGACCAAGCTATTGATGAATCTCCCTCATCATCTTGATTATCTCTTGGACACTTTCTTGTTAAAGAGGTTACTCTTTTTTTATGGCCGCTCTCTTTCCAGTTGGCTTTTAGTCTTTTACTCACTCTTTTATACCGAATGAGTCAAACGAGAATGATGATGATGATGATGGACATGGTGCCAAGAGCCATAGATGTTGGATGTTCACCCGTACAATCAAGTAATCGAGCAGCGAATTCATTCTCTAATTTTTGGGTGAATATTGGGGATCTGAATATTTGAGTATGTTCAAGCAACTCATGTGAGGGAGAGTACTGGGAATAATATAACACAATTTTTTTTTTATCTATTTTTAATGGGTAATTTACAATGCCACTCCCTTGGAGAATGCCACTATTATAGAGACACCTTCTGCTTAATACTAAATTGCGTTCACACCCCTTAACGTCAGTCGCTGTTAAGTGAGGATTTGAAATAACGATTTTACCCTTTTTCAAACTCCAAAACAACCATTCGGCCAACAGGAGTTGTAAAGCCAGTTTTTTTTTTTTTTTGGCAAGGAGAAATTTTATTGAATAGGGTCTAGGCTACACATGGAGTCAATATTACAAATATGGACTAACCATGGAGTGGATGTTGGCCAGTTTGTCATACACCCCAATGACATCGCCTTCCGAGCCAAGGAATTAGCAACCATATCGGTATTCCTCGGAACATTAGTGAAAGAACAACTCCTAAAATAGGTAGAGATATGCTAAATATCCTGCACAATAGGGAGCACATCTATTGGAGGAGGGGGGCCTTGGTTGAGGAGCACAGAAATCAACTCTTTACAATCAGATTCAACTGAAATGTAATCCACAACCTCTCCCAGAGCACGTAATAGGCCATTGCGAACAGCAAGAGCCTCCCCTTGGAGGATATTTGTGAATTGTAATGGATCAGATATAGCAGAGACCAGTTTGGATGCAAAGTTTCTAATAATAAAGCCAATACCTCCCTTTTTACCATCATCACATAAAGATGCATCGCAAGTCAATTTGAAGTGTCCTTATTGGGGAGGTATCCACCTTGATGGTACAACAGTGATCGAATCGCCAATCTAATCAATTTGAGGTGACAAATGTGAAGACTACCAAAACTCTTCAAAATGCAAAATTTGCCCACTTACCGACATCAATGGGCGAGAGATTAGATCGACTATATAGGATAATCAATTTGAGTTGTTATCTGAAGGTGCCTCGAGCGCGTTACTTGGGGATGGGAATATGGGATGACTAGGGCTCCAATGTTGAGGTTTGGCTACGCCAAAGAGAGCCGCAAAAATTTGGGCAGTCACTTCTGATGTGATAATCAGTAAAGTCGAGAGTATTTCAATACTACCATCTTCCCCTGCTTCTCCATCGTCATCGTTTAAGTGTCAGTATCTGTGGCAGAGCAAGCTTCCTAAGGACGTTCCGGGTCTTGTTCTGGCGATCTAATTGCAAATTTCTCAATCAGTGTTTGATGGGCTGAAGCACACATTTCAATTTGGTCATTAGGAATTGTGGTAGTGATGTAGGGTCTGTCGTTCTCTCTCTGTCAAGTCTGATGTGGTTTTGTTTTGTCTTTAATTAGGGTCTTTTGCGTCTGTGTTTGTGGGGATTTGATTTGGTTTGATCTTCTTTTGAAAGGGAAATGGGTTGGAAGCAATGCTTGCAGTTGCAGAGCCCTTCTTCCCATTCTCATGTCTCTGTTATTGTATGGCGTTGTCTTCTTCGTCATCTTTCATAAAATAGAAGGATCTTCTTGGGTTTGCCTTATAATAAAAAATAAAAATAAAAATTGTGTTTATCTAATTATATTGGCCTTATTTTATGTCATTCGAATCGTATTTTCTTCATGGCAAGAGTTGTTACTTATGTCATTTTTTTCCTGAATGTTGCTTTGTTCTCACTCTAAAATAATCGGGTTTCCTCTCTCAAGTATTGTACATTTCTTCGCTTATGCGACCCCTGAGTGTTCCTTCTTTATGGTCGGTCTACTTCGTTTTCGTGGAAACATGGAAACATCGTTTGGAGGGTTTTCTTATTTTGACCAAAGAAAAACGAAAACAGAAAGAGGAGAGAGCTCACCAATGCAGCTAAAAGCCCAAATCTCCAGACTGAGAAAGCGAACAATAGAAAACAATTTGGTCGAATGTGAGCAGCGGGCTATTGCCGATTTGGGGATGAAGACATGGAGGATTGGTTCAAGGGCTAGGAGAAGAAAACATTTTATGAGTGTATTTTGGTATTTAAAAAAAATAAATCAGCTGATGTCAGCACGTGAGGTATATTGACTGATGGTAAAAGGTGTGAATGCAATTTGGTATGGTAGGGGTGGTAATATAAATTACCCTTTTTTAATTGATAGAAGATTTTTATCATTTTATTTGTGCCTTCATTCTGGCTCCACATGAGGGGATAGTATTTTGTCATCAAGTGTTATCTTTCATTGTACAATATTGGGTGTTCTTTCGAATAAGGGTGTCCAACACTCAGCTTGAACTAGTGTGAGTCCTAGACATAATCCACTAAGGGTGCATCCACTTTGGTTTGGTTTTGATTTTTTATTGGTTCAATTCGATTTCTTATTAGGTTATATTCAAAAAATTTAGCTCGATTCAGTGTCTTATCACTGTTGATGTAATCTAGTTTGATTTCGATCTCACAAAATCCTATTTTTGAAACATGATCCAACAAGCTTATATTGGTTTCGATCAGTTTAAATCAATTTGTTGTTTTGGGCTCGGTTTTGATACTTTTATTTTCTGTTGTACGTTTATCCTAGCAACAGGGGAGGGTAAGTATTTGATTTATTTAAAAAAA
>NC_056564.1:10578479-10638683 GCF_013358625.1 Macadamia integrifolia | reverse complement strand
TTGTATGGTGAACATCGATTCCTTCAGATAGAAGACATGAGTTACACAAGGTTTCAATGCATAGAACAAGAAACCAATGAGTGGAATATGGCAAACCAGTTGTACATGTCATTAACCGAGTCTTCCAAGATAGGGGATGGGCGAAATTAATAACTTCCCTAAACATACAGTTGTAAACACAACTTTCATTAACAAGTGCAAATTTTTCTTTCACGAAATAGAGGTAGAGTTGTAATAGGCTTAAGAGCTGCACATGCCAGACATGGAGTATCACAATATACACGCGGCCCAAAGCATGTCAAACAGAGAGTGTCACAGTATGCATGTGGCCCAATGAATGACCAACTACCAATGAGGGACGAAGCAATTTCCGGCAAAACCAGACAAAGCCTCATACTTTCAATATTAATATCAGTATTGATTTGAATCAATGCGTATTGATCACTTTTATCCTTGCTTCTAAAGAAAATAATAATAATAATATTTTTTTATTATTTTACTCTTAAAATAATATGGGCAACTAAGGATGTGAATTTGTAACCAAAACCGATTATCAAAACCGAATCAATCCATTTACTCTGAAACTGCAAAACCGTTTAGTAAATGATACGGTTATAGTTTCAAGTTTCAGGCCGATTAGCTAAACGGGTTGGGTCGGTTTTAACCGCGGAACCCGTTGGTTTCAAACCGAATTGAAACCGTTTAAAACCGTTTAAACCGATCCGATTAATTCGTATAACAATTAAATAAAGAAGGGGCAGTAATCCATATAACAATTAACAATTAAATTAAGTGTTCATCTTGCTTTGGTATGATTTATTGCAATTCAGTTTAAGTTTAGGCTTTAGATCATGAACTTGTAATCCATATAGGTTACTATATTATTATGTTATCATAGATAGGGTATTTTGACTGAACCACCTGTCATTTTAATATTTTATGCTGTAGAAGGCTGGATTTGGATGTCAATATCGTTAATATAGAATCTCTTATTTGTGGTTGCCAATTATTTTTTGATAAGCTTATGATCTTAAATTTAGAGATGGTTGCAAGTTATATCAAACCGATTGTGAACCGTTTTATAAACCGTATGAAATAAATCGAAACCGAAACCGTTTAAAACTATGAAACCGACACTGTTTAGAAACCGTGAAAATCGAAACCGTTTACTAAATAGTCACGGTTTCAGAAAGTGGAACCGTTTAGTAAATGATGAGGTTATAGTTTTAGTCAAATAAATGTGAACCGAACCGATCTACATCGTTTAAACCGAAATCAAACCGATTAATACCTTTATGGTCAACTGATTTTGATCGATCAGATATCATCGTATCGATAGGTCGGTATCGGAGGAATGGAGCGATACTCCAACACCACATAACAAGCCCAATACTCGACACTAACACCGATACCTCAAAATTATATATATATATATATATATATATGGGAAAAGGGTGAGTATGCCGCCGATATCAAGTATGCTAGCATCCATTGTGTCTATCTCTTTCTTCCCTTTTTCTGAAATGACTCTCATATCTTTCCTGAATGATACTCCATCATGTGATCCTATTGGTACTATCCACTAGCATACTTGATATCGACGACATACCTATACCTCTCCTTATATATATATATATATATATATTTTTTGTCTTTTCTGATGCAGCGAATAAACGATAACTCATAAGAGATAGATATGTATTACGCAGCCGCACATTATTGAGCGGGTGCGTTTTCTTTATTGTAGAGAGAGAGAGAGAGCTCAATCATTGCTATTTATTTTGTCTTTTCTCTTCCCACCACAAAAAAAAGGGAATTATTTAGATAGTAGATAAAAGACAAGAAAATGTCCAAAAGACACTTATAACCTTTCATGTTAAAGAATTTGAGTTTCTTTCATTCAATCATGTGATTGTCGATCAATCACGTTTTTAGTATAATGGAAACTTTAGCCTACAAAATATATAAGGAAAAAGTTTTTTTTTTTCCTTGAGACTGTGTTTGGATAGTCAAGAAAAGAAAAGAAAAAAGAATTTAGAAAAGAATGGAAATTAAAAGAAATGAAATAATGAGAAAAAAAAAAGTATGTATGTTTGATTATCATTAGAAGAGAAAAAACATAAAAATTTCTCATGCTTTCTTGAATTTTTTAGAAAAAAAAAATTCACAATTCTCAAGGGGAGTTTTGAAATTTAAAACTGAATTTTCTCTTGGATCATGACATGCCAAGTACAAAGAGAAATTCTTCAATTTTTGTACTTTTTTCTTTTCTTTTCTTCTCCTGGTTACCAAACATAGCCTGAGAGACTATGCACCATAGACATAAGGGCTTTCAATGATCGGTATGCTCTTCCTTGAGGTGTACCCTTATGTTTGGGCATAAGTACCCAATTTTTGTACCAAAAAAAAAAAAAAAATTATGTACTTTCATTTGTGTACTTAGACTTGATAGGATCTTTTAATTGTCCTGTTTCCAAAAACTCTTTTAAGCTAGGGGTATAAAAGGATTTCAAAAATAATTTGAAAATGAATCATCATATAATTATCACAAGTTGGTATTATTTTGCATTTTTTTTATAAGAGAAAAAATGTTATATAATTTTCTTTTCCTTTTTTTTTTTTTTAACAAGAGAAGGCTACCCACTTACATATCCATTGCAATACTATACACATCAATGGAAGGCTGCACAAAGGAATCTTCATCGCATGAGGCAAGGGCAGTGTAATCTTTTTGCACCCACCTGTATGACTATGTCTAAGTGTAGTGGACACACGCAAGTGATAGTTTTCTTTTTTACTTTTTTGGATTTAATATACTGATTATTTGATACATTAAGAGAGTCAATAAGAAAGTCGTTATATTAAATGATCAGCTACACAAAGTCGTTGTTGTTCATAGTCCAAGTAAAAAATTCTACCTGAAAAAAAGGGTCAACTAAATAATAAATAAATAGAAGGCATTCACAAGAAGGCAAATCCAAGTCTGAAACCTTATATAAACATCGATCATTGACAAGGTTATAGAAGTTGGTAACGAAGAAGGAGACGCATGCATCGCATGGTTCAGTAGCAGCTTTCTCCCATTCTTCTCAGGTACTCAGCTTTCAAACTTTGTTTAGAGCAAAGTTGTGCCACTCTGTTTCAGAATGGCGGAGGCCTCACCGGAAGGACCTTACAAGAATTTGGGTAATTACATCCTTACCTGGAACAACACTTTTTCTTCTTTTTTATAGTTTCTGTGCCATATATTAAAAAATGGGGTGATGAGTCATAATTAAGGTTTTAAAATTCAAGATCGATCCTAGTTGGGATGGGATTAAAGGATCTATCTCATTTTATGATATTTTTTTTTTAAATATTTTGGATCGTATATTCCTTATTCCTTTCCAGTGGATATGTATTGAATTGATCTCGGTTGATACTATTTCGATCCCAATTCCTAAAACTATTGACAGGACTAATCCCAACTTTGGATGTTATAGAGCAATTGATTCTTGGGTTATAAGGATTAAATCGTTGAATTTTTCAGATCTGCAAAACTGATTTCAAGATTTTCGAGATTGATTCCAGTTGATTTTGATCAATCATATCCAAACAAGAAATCAAAAGGGAATGATTCGACCTTGATTCCATGTTTGAATCCTTGGTGTTTGTTAATAAAATGGAGTTTACCAAAAATCAATAAAAGTATAATTAATTTAACCTACCTTATGGAGTTCCACACGTCCCCAAAATTAGGTTTGCATAGTAAAAAACTTGAATGGCGAATTTGGATCCGTTGCACATATGATCACTTGATTGTACATGTGAGCATTCAACATTTGTCCCTTTTGCTTACAAATATACCAATTTTCACCCTTACAATGGCAGAAAGTGGGACAGATGTTGGATGATTACATTTACAACTTGGTGATTGTATGTGCAGCGGATCTAAACTCAGATGTACAGCCTTTTCATTATCTCTTTCCACTTTCTCTTAAAAAAAATACCCTTTCCTCTCTCTCTCTCTCTCTCTCTCTCTCTCTCTCTCTTCTCTCTACTCTACTCCGTTCTATCGTACACTCCTTAAAAAATGTAGACCCTATTATGACTAAGGTTTTAGGTATCAGTATTGAATCGACTGAATTGATCATGTTATATCTTTACTGACCGTGGCTAGTACTAACATCTAATCATCTTGGATTAGGTATCGATGGCAAATCAAGGGTAAAATCATTAAGAAAAACTATTTTTTTAATAAATAATAAGGATAGAATTGACCTGTCCGAGCCGTTATGAGCATTTTAAGGTTTTTCCTAGCTAGAGAACAACGTAGTCTAAGAATAGATCAACCCTAGACAAGTAGTGAGGCTAAATGAGCCTCTCTCTTTGGTGAATAGAATCAAAGATAGTTATATTGTTACTCTGTCGGTTTAATAAATTTGCAGCTAAACCCAACAGTGCCAACACAGAAGAACCTTATTAAGTTCAACAAACTTGTTGCGTCATAAAATTGATCAGTGGGTATTTACGTCTTGCACTGGTAGATCAAATCTAGAGAGTCCTGAAGCTTATTCCGCGGGGGGGAACTCTCTAATGCTCAAATCAGTCTTCCTTGTAACAATAATGAATTGGGGGTGAGGAAAAAGTAGTAGAGTATGAAAAAAAAAAAATAGTGAAATGTCTGTATCTTAGGGGTCTTTATGGTGTAAGGTTCCTTTTGACTGTTATTCTCTCTCAGGTGACAGAAAAGTCGGGTCATGGTTCTTTCTTGACCAATCTCCTTATTAGGGTATGGGGAGTCTTTCTTATGTGGGTTACTCTTATTCTCACATTTAGAAGAAGTTGGGGTTGAGCACGAGTGCATCACGAACATATGGTGAGGATTATAGGGACTCCACAATCTGACAGCTGTCATGGACAGTTTATGTTTATTCTTTTATGCCACGTGTCTGTCACCTAATTGTATGATGTTTTTGGGTATATCAAAACTATACTAGAATTTGATGCCATTCGTCGTGAAGTTGGCATGGTGAATTTAGGACAGTTACAAACTCAACTCGCGAAGAACCCATCTTGACTCCATGCTAGTGCCAATGGCCTTCGCTAATCCTTTACACACGCAACACCCAATGTAATCGTATATTATGCTGGATCTAACAAGTGTCTTATAGAATTTTCCCTTTAACTTTAAGGAAATATGTTGCTCACACAATAACCTGTACAATCCTCTTCATTTCATTCATCTTATTTTAATCTTCTGTGAAACATTATCTTTTATGTCACATTTTTTACTTATGATTGACCTCAAATACCTAAAATGGTCACTTTGTCATACCTCTCTCTATTCACCATCTCATTATTTATTGTAATGTAGCTAATATTACATATCTTATATTCTATTTTTGTTCTATTTATGTTAAAACCTCTAGATTCTAAGGTAAATTTTCCATAGATTCAGTTTAGTGTTAATCTCATCTTTTGTCTTGTCCATTAAGACAATATCATTAGCAAAAGGCATATACCACGAAACATTGTATTAATTGCTCTTAGCTAAATCAGAAGCTTTATTGGTGTAACTAATTACTCATATTTTGATGTATGGGAGAGATGTTTTTTGTTGTACATGTCATCTTAACTTCAGTTATGCAATTCGTAATTATTGGAATCTTTGGATAATTTTATTTAATATTGTCATTTCCTTTTAATTCTATTGTGGGTTGCTATTGTAGGAATGAAAAGATGTTGATTGAATGATACTGAAAGAGGTCTTGAATGTTTTATAGAAGAAAAAAGAAAAAAAAGTTCAGAACGCAATGAGTGAGATGTCACTAAAAGCCCCCAAACATTTCAAAGGAGTAAATGCCAAGGCCAAAGTTCCCGATACTGGTATCCCTAAAAATCCCATTGGAGTAGATGCCAAAGTCAAACTTGCCAATGCTAGTACCCCCAAACATCCCATTGGAGTATATGTCAAGGCCAAACCTGCCAATACCAGTATCAAGGCCAAACCTGCTAGTCCTAATACCAGGGCCAAACCTATCAATACTAGTTTCCTCAAACATCCCATTAGAGTATATGCCAAGACCAAACCTGTCAGTACTAGTATCAAGGACAAACCTGCTAGTCCTAGTATCAGGGCCAAACCTGCTAGTACTAGTTCCCTCAAACATCCCATTGGAGCATATGCCAAGGCCAAACCTGTCAGTACCAGTAGCAAGGCCAAACCTGCTAGTATCAGTTCCCTCAAACATCCCATTGGACATCCCATTGGAGTATATGCCAAGGCCAAACCTGTTAGTATCAATAGCAAGGCCAAACCTGCCAGTATCATTAGCAGGGCCAAACCTGCTAGTCCCAGTACCAGGGCCAAACCTTCCAGTACCAATACCCCCAAACGTCTTATTGGAGTATATGCCAAGGCCAAACCTGCCGGTAGAGGTACCCCCAAAGATCCCATTGGAGTAGATACCAAGACCAGCAAACTTGCCAATAGCACTACCCCAAAACATCCCATTGGAATATATACCAAGGCCACACCTGCCTTCGCCAATAACAGCACCAGTATTCCAAACATCCCACTAGAGTAGATGCCAAGGCCATATCTGCCAGTGTCATGCTAGCCAGTCCTAATACCAGTATCCCCATACATCCCATTGGAGTAGATGCTAAGACCAAACCGCCAATGCCGTGCCTGTCAGTCCCAATATTAGTACCGATAGTGATGGAACGTTCTTCAACAATATCTTGCATCAACAACCATATCTTCAGTACATCATGCAATCATATCGTGGAGGGCCACAGGGATGGCAAGGACAACGAGGACGGCAAAGACAAATGAGTACAGCGACGAGGGCGACGACAATGAGGACAAGGGGAGAGAATTGGGTACAACATGGAGAATCCAATTGGGTCCAGCAGCAACAATGGTGGCATTTGTACTAGCCTTATGGACAATTTTCTCCTTTTACATTAGTGGTGTGCCAGCCCTTTTACCTTTTGTTCAACATGTTAAGTTGGAGCACTAGTTGGGGCAATTAAGTAAAAACATTTTCTTCCCAGAATTATTTGTTTAACGCGGTGTCATGTCAGTTTTGTGTGTAAGCCCATCGTCCAATCGTTTGGGACGTAAACGATACGTTGTATGTTTTCTTACGATAATGGTTTACATAGAATCCATCCAAAGATAAATTTTGAGATAAATTCCATCACTGTGGATCAAATTGTACAAAAATAGTTCTCATACACGTTAACTACTGATACAAATGCATGCCTCCTCCACTGGTATTGTATTTAGAAAAATTAATGTTTTTATTTTTAGATACTTATTTGAGAAACTGTTTAGAAAACTTTTGCCTTAGGCTATGTTTGGTCGCCAAGAGACTAAAAGAAAATAAAATAAAAGAAAAAAGCACACTTTTTGTACTTTTTTTTCTTGGATTAAGAATTTTTCTTTGCACTTGGTATGTCTTCACCCAAAAGAAGATTCAACTTTTGAAATTCAAAATTCCTCTTGGCAATTGTGAAGTTTTCTTTTGTTAAAAAAAAAAAATTTCTTGCAAAAAACACAAGAAAACATAGAAAATTATTATACACAGTGTACGTGGTATTGTCATTATTGTCAACATAGTACAATTAGTGTCAGCAGAGCAGTACACCTAATAGTGTGATGTGGAAGAGTGGCTAAGAGCATCAGAAATAGTATCAGCTGAGAGCATCAGAAGTGGTAATACACTAATTAAGAGTATCAGGGATGGAAATCAGAGTATCAGAGGTTGTTTGAGTGTTATGGGTGCAATCATGGTGTATAGTGCAGATTTCCATGTTTGGTATCGGCAATCTAGACTCATTTATATTTAGGAGCAATTTAGTCATTGTAAATGAATTTTCTGGGTGTTAGATTCTTGAGAAAGGTTGTAGAGTATGTCTCACTCTTTCCAATGAAATCAGATTTGCCTCATTTTGATGTAAGATGAAGAAGTTACATACCATTAAAAGTTCAAGGGTATTTTGATTATTTTACATGATTGAGCCTGAAATTAGGTTGTTCTAGAGGATAGTGTTCTGACTCGTGAACCCAATGCAACTGGTTTCATCTAAATCCAAATTCAGATGAGGAAATTATGATTTTTCTCATTCGATCACATCATTATGTCACATGTGTCCGATGAAATATAAGAATGGGTGTTTGTGCGCATTTCGAAGTCATGTGCGCCCCATGCGATGAGGTAGCAGTGTGTGTCAATGTGTATTTTGTATTTGATGATGTGGTTAGTTGCATGGGTCAATGATGGTTAATACATGTATATTAATGTCTTGCATAGTAGATGGATGAGACATGTCATGTACTTGAGGTTAATGATGTGGCATTGGCGATGAGGTGGAAGGTGAGTTGGTAAAATATGTGACAAGGCAGCCTTGGTGACATTGCAAAATACTACTGACATGACAAGTCATTTGGATGGTGTGGCATTGGCCCTAAGGCCAAGCAAAAAGGGTGCAGCTATGGGGGCAGCACAAAGGCCTCGGCCTGGGCTAAAGGGATCCAGTGGCTGGAGCATGGTTTCGAAGGCAGCCACCATGGGCTGGCTTGCATAGGTGTCAAGGGCCACAACCATAAGTGGTCAGCTAAAAGGAAAGCAACCCGTGCAAAAGCAGTTTTGGTGCTTGAGTAGCTGAATTTCTTTTATTAAAATGGCCAAGTGTTGGTGAGTGCACATGGTGTTCACGGTATTGCCTCAATGAGCCCTTTCATATTGGATCTCAGATAGCATTCAACTAGCACCTTATTTATGGAGATGCTAGTGGCTGTCTCTCTATTGCCCTAAAGGGGCTGTGTTGGTACACCTTGATTCATTGAATCAAGCCCAAGCCATTAAAGTCGTTGAATGCTTTTTAAATCAATTGTTGACTCTCTCTCCCTTAGAATGAATCCAGGCCGTTGTCCAGTATCTTGATCCAATGATCATGACTAAAGATTCTTGGGCAGCCAATGGGCATACGAAACATCATTTTTCCTTCATTGGGTGGTTGAAAAAGGTGAATTGATATATGCATTAAATTGAACCGCCAACGGTTATATATTGACAGCACATATTCCTAAGATTCCTCCTTCTTGCTAGCTATTGGTTCAGAATTTTCAATAAGTCTTGGACTCAAATCATGAGGCCTTCAGTGTTTCCCGCCTCTTCAGATCAAATCAGCGGCTACGATTTGATCCGTGCAGCTCAACCAATGCCTGTGCGAAACGTGGCCTGTACGCATCAGACCTTGGGATTTCCCTCATCATATTGACTCCAACCGATTGGCTTAGTTGAAGTACGAGCTGTGCTGAGGATCTATCAAATCATGTGGCTTTTGATTTTAGAGTTTCTCTAAGATTCCATTTACGCAAATCTGGTGGATCTCATGCTATATTGGTTCTCAGGTATATAAATGAATCCTTTCTGAGCCCTATGGATGGCGGAACTTGAAGAGAGCATATCTCCCTCATCCCAACTCCGATTTGGGTGAACTAAATAGCAGATTTTTTAGAACTCTGAGCTCTACAAGCCTAAGGGAAGCAAATGAAGAGGAGAGTTGCTGAGGTGGCCGAATCTTTGAGTTGAAGCTCAAAGAAGGCTTAGGCTTTGAATGCAAAATCTATAATCTCTTGTACTTGATCCATAGCCTCCATTAGAGACTTGGGAAGCTGCTGAAAGCTAAGGCAGCAAGTTTCATTGGTAGTAGCCAAGAAAAAGGAAGAGAAACGAGAAGGAGGAAGAAGAAAGGGACAAGAGAGAAGAAGCCATTCATGTTTGTGTGAGCCATTTTTGAGCCATTAGAACTCTAACAAAGGAAGAGAGCAAATAGAAAGAAAGCAGAGAGAAGAGGAGAAGTGGTGTGCCTTGATGAAGCTACAGTGAACTGCCACAGAGGAGGAAAGAAAAAGAAGAGAAAGGAAAGGAAAGGAAAAAGGAAGGAAAAGAAGAGGGAGAGTATAAGTATCACACATTCACTACCAAAGTGTTTCAGACACAGACTGATTTGGGTTCCACAATGCACTTGAAGATTCCAATTTCTTCATCAACTTAAGGGAGATTGAAGATCCCAGTAGATCATCAGAGTTCTCGGTCCCATCTTCGGAAACCAGTGATCATAGATATTACAGGGTTGTAAGCTATTCTACACTCATTGACCTGCACTTTTGATATACTGTATTTCCATTGTATGCTTAGCTATGTGGGATATCATTATAGGGCATTATTATAAGCACAACCTTATCTATGTAATTGGTGTTCAGTGGATGCTGGATATAGGGACAGTGTGTTCCTTGGTAGTTACCACTACCTAAACATATCTGCAATGAATGTAGTTTCTCAAATAATTCTAGAAAAATTGGGGTGAAGACCTACCCTTTGGAAGTCAATGGTGGAAATTGGGAACGTGTTCCCTTGTTGTGGGTGCAGTCATAATTAGTATTAAGTAGATACTGAGTCGACAGTGGGCATTACTCCGTGCATATAGGCTATTGGCTAAAACACGTATTTCTTGTGTTGTGATTATGCATGCTAGTTTTGTATTGTGGATTAGAGTGTATGGCTACAAAATGGGTGTGTACATCTGGTAGACCTGACCACTTGGTGGTGCAGTATAGATGTACATACCACTATGTGTATGTGACAATGATTGTCGTGTGGGGTTTGTAAGTGAACTCTCGGCAACAATACAAGTTATGTGAGTAAGCTTCGTGCAGCAGCAAGAGTTATCAATAGTTCACATAGTAGCTCTGGGCAGTATCAGTAGACTGTGACTAAGAGTGAGCCGCATCAACTGGTGACCTGGTAAAGAACCAGCTGAGGAAAAGTTTTTGAACACACTGATTCACCCCCCTCTCAATGTCAACAGGGATCCAACAAAAATATGAAAATAAAATAAGACAAAAAATGAATGATTACACAATGATTTCCTATGTGTCTATCTCTCTCTTAAAATTCAAAATTTTTTGAATTTTTTTCTTTTCTTTTCTTCTCTTGGTTACCAAACATACGTACTCTTTTTATTTTTTCACTATTTCATTTCATTTCATTTCATTTCTTTTTTAGATTATTTTTTCTTTTCTTTTCTTCTCTTAGCTACTAAACATAGCCTTAGTGTGTTTTCACTTCCCAGTTCCCCCTTGCAACAATGATGTTTTCACTCCTTTTAATCAATATTTCTTTCTCCTCGTTAACCCGTAAAAAAATCACCAGGCCTCAAAGTCAAACTCGTGCTTGTTTTTGCACTAGGGCTATTTCTTTCTCCTAAAGAAGGAAAGAGAAAGTGGAGAAGAGGTCTTAAGAACCTCCAAAGCTGTTTCCTTCGATTTGTACACATCTTTTGTACTTTCTTATATATTTTATTTGGAATCAAAATCTTGTACGGTGAGCGGTGAGTGACAGTGAGATCTAACAACTAGGTCGTTGTCCATAAATCCATGAAGGTGAGATGGTCGACCGATTACCATAAATCCATAATACACACTGATTTGGATTTTTTAAGAAGGCAAATCCGAGTCTGAAATACGGGGTTCCAGGAGAAGTTGGAAACAAACAAGGAGACGCGTCCCATCGGCCTTCTCAATTCAGCCTTTCACACTTAATTTTCTTCGGGGCAAAGTTACTGCAACTGATCTAGCTGTTTCAAAATGATGGCCGCTCCCACTGTTTTCTCATCGTCTTCATCTTCGTCGTCCGCCTCTCGATGGACTTACGATGTGTTTTTGAATTTCAAAGGAGAAGACACACGGAACAACTTGACAAGTGACCTCAATGCTGCCCTAGTTAGCAAAGGGATCCGAACATTTATGGACAGTGACAGTGAGAATCTGGAAATAGGAGAACAGATCCCTGAAGGTCTCGAAAACGTAATCAAGGAATCAATGTTCGCCATTATCATATTTTCGGAGAACTATGCTAATTCTAAATGGTGCTTAGAAGAACTCGCCTTGATTATGGAAACACATGGCCAAAAGGTTTTTCCAGTTTTCCTGGAGAAATTAGATCCATCTAAGGTAGAAGGCTGGAGGTCTGGAAAGTATTTTGAACAGCACGAAACGCGGTTCGGCCGAGAGGTGGTGGAAAGGTTGGGGTCAGCCCTGATACAAGCAGCTCAAGCCTCTGGATTTCGCTTAAAAGACTTTGGGTGATTACTTCTTGTCATATACACTGTTTTTCCCTTTCAATTATTGTGTGTTGTGCGTGTCTGTTTTTCAAAAAAATTTGGGCTGTGACTGATTCTTATGAGTTCAATAAACTACATATATCCTTTCAACATCTACAGAAGAAGGTTGAATCAATTGAACACCATTTTCTACTAAATATCATTCTTAAACAAATTTTTAGGTGTCAGTGGGTTCTTCCTATTTCATTCTAGCTGAAGTTCCAAACATTGTAACAAGAGCCAATGCATACTTCCCAAAAGTAAAGATTTTTTTTCTTCTTGGTGAATAGAAATAAAGAATTGATTTCCACATAATTGTATGTTGGTAGAGAACACAGATAGATTTATAAACTCTATAAACCCAAAATAACAATCTTTATGAGAGATTAGAGTATACCCTAATTTTTTTTTTTTTTTGTTGGTAACAGAGCATACCCTAACTATATCTGGATTTTCTGATCTTGGTGCACATACAGAAGATGAGGGTTATGTAGGCCATGCAATGCTAATAAGTGGCATTAATATACCTCTTTAAATATGATAGGGGAACCGTTTGGTTGGACAGTTGTTGTAAAATTAACTAATAGTACGTTCTTATATAAGAGGCCTAAATTGCATAAAGTGAGATAGTTGATCCAGTCTATTGGAAAGAAACAAACAATTAAGAACTTATGTAGGTTTTTATTGAGCCCGTACAAATAGTAGTTGAGAGAAAACCATCATATTTTCATTTCAACTGCATGAAGTGATATTTGAATAATTTTGCGGTTTTTCGGATTAGTAAACAATCCCACACTCACTCGTACATACAGTCGTAATAGAGTTACGTTTGTTTGAATAAAAATGGCACTTGTTATTTATTTATTTATTATTATTTTCCTAATAAGAATGACACTTTTATTTATTTAATTATTATTATTATTATTATTGTTATCGTAAGTTATGCAATATTTGATGTAAAATGACTAGAGTTATCTCCATTTTTTATTAAAAAAAAAATGACAAGATTTTTTTTTTTTTTTTTTGAGGGGTACAAAGAAAATTTAAGCCCAAAAGGGGAGGACTTTTCCTTTTTGGGGTAGGAAAAATCATAATCTTTTTGGGGTAGGACTTTTCCTTTTTGATAATGGAATGTCGGGAAAAGTTTGGCCAAAAAGTGTTTCCTGTTTTCTTGATGGGAGTCGAGGGATCCAATGTACGGCATCAAAAGGGGAGCTTTGAGACGCCTTTTCGAGTGTACCAAGAGTACTTGGAGCCGGAGACGGTGAGAAGGTGGAGGTCAGCCCTGAGAAAAGCGGGTGAACTCAGTGGATGGAACTTGAATGACGTTCCCACTCCTGACGGACAACTACTTCCTGTTTTTAAGACATTTTACATATACATGTGAATATCATAGAGACGGAGAGGGTGGGGTTG
The DNA here is from genome assembly GCF_013358625.1 of Macadamia integrifolia. Lineage (NCBI taxonomy): Eukaryota > Viridiplantae > Streptophyta > Magnoliopsida > Proteales > Proteaceae > Macadamia > Macadamia integrifolia. The sequence continues at coordinate 10,625,108 of NC_056564.1, read as the reverse complement.
AGGATCTTAAGTAGGGGTGTCAAAACTTAATCCAAACCAATAAAATCAATCAAAATCAACCTAAGAAAACTACATCAAATCAAATCAAATCAATCCTTGGGACTGATCATTGACTCACGGACTGAGGTATGTTGGAACCAGCTGAAAATCGGATTAAATCAAACCGATCGATATCAAACTAAATGAAACCGACAAAAAAATAAGTTATCCATTTTTTACAATATTAGTGAGAATATTTTTTTGTTATAAGGAAATTGTTACAAATCAATGAATATGAGGTTATGAATAGGAAAATTGATTTGTATATTGTAACAAAATGTTCATTATACAAATTAGTTGGATAGTTAAGTGAATGGTTTGATATTAGGTTTCATTCTGTGATTTCAATATTAGTTATTTTCTTAGTAATTAGGTTATTCATTGGTTTCAATATTAGTTTTTTTCTTTCTTTTAGAATGATAAACCATGATTTTGTTACAAATTTAAAGTGTTTTTATTAAATCTTTTGACACTACAAGTTATGAATGTAAGATTTTACATGTTTCGAGCTAAAAAAACAAACCAATTTAAACTATATTAACCCTATATTGAAAAATCAAAATAAATCAAAATCGAACCGGATTAAAATCGAAAATCAAAATTTCTTAATAGATTGGTTTCAGTCTCCTTCATTCCTAGACCGAAATCAAGCCAAACCAATCATTTGAGACCCTCGATCCCAGAGATGGATCACCCATCAAAAAAAAAAAATCTGGGGTAGAGATTTGGTAAAGTACTATTAGTTTGTGAAATTACTATATAAATCCTTCACATATTGAATAACATGAGTAAAATGTGAAGGTAAGAAATTTATACTGAAGTGAATAATTTTGCTAGGCGTTGTGACACGGAAGAAAACCCTTACAATAAAGGAAGCAAAACAATTGTGAATAGTTTCTACTGTGTGGCATGTAAAGTGGGGAGGTTTGAACATGCAAGGAGGACACTTTGAATGGCGGGTCAATTTTCATCGTTCAGAGTCTAAACTTGATTAGATGGCTATTCATGTTTCACATTTTTTCAATGCCAAAACCATTCAACCATGGGGATTTTTAATCATAGTTGAAAAATCAGGTTTTTTCACTTGATTCATCTTTCCAAAAAAAAAAAAAAAGATGACTCGACTGGCTCAAATCTAGACAGAGTGAGTCATATTCATTCATTTATTTATTTATTAAAATACAATAAAATTGTATAAATTGATAAAATTGTATAAATTGATAAAATTAAATAAATAAGTATAAAAAATAAATAAATTAGAGAAACACATCGTTGAATTTTGAACTTATACCATTTCAAAGATGTTCAATAATATAAGTAAGCTACTACTAAAGTAGGAGACATTTTTGATAGTAATTTTATAAAGGACTAGATTTGTCGAGTTTATTATGACTCAAGAAAAAAGACCTAGTCCTATTTGAGTCTGATGATTCATGATCAATTATCAATATTTTTTTTCACTTTGGCCAAATCTACATGACTCTTAGCCAAGTTTTTCAAAAATTTTATTTGGCTTGAGTGATTCATCCGAGTCAAAACCTGATTCGCAACTATATTTTTTAACCATTTTTACCCACTTGGTGCATGAAAAGTGGGAATGGTTTATTTGGACCTAAATTAACCGATGGGAGAGGAGGGGGTGGGCCACACAAACCGATAAAAGTTGGGTCCCAAGACTCCCAACCGACCTACCACATGATAGAAAATCACGCCCATTAAGTGATTCCAACGGCTTGGAATCGCATGTTAAGTTTTGTGTTCGATCTCAAATTTGTGATTTTGGTTTTTAAAATTAGGTCAATATTGTTGTACTATAATCATATTCTATGTGTATGTGTAGAAGATATATTTTTGTTGTCTCATCTTTTAATTTCAGCTGTGTAATTCTCATTTTTTGAAATCTTTGGCTAATTTTTATGGATGGTAGATACGTAATTGGAGTTTGAGAGAATCTTTTTCTAATTTTTATCATCTATTTCCGTCCCGTTTTCAATTCCGTTGTGGGTTCCTAATGTAGGAATCAAAAAAGAGTTGATTAAAATGATAGTGGAACAAGTCCTGAAAGCGCTGAGTGAGATTCCAGCGGAAGTTCCTCGGCTCTTCAGGGACACTAGAGTCCAGCAGTTAGGGCAGCCGTTGAGGCCACTGGGGCCATCACGACCATTGCCGCCGTCGCCGCCGTCGCCACCGTCACCTCCAGCGCCACCGTTTTGACGGTTGTAGCCAATGGATCCGTTCTTGGGGCGGAGGTTCTAAAATTCGGATCGGTCAAAGTCCTATCAATCTGAATTTGATTTGAATCGCATCGATTTTACATTTTAATAAAAAATTATTTGTGTATTACGTTTTTATCCTTGGACCGTACCCGTGTATCAGGATCGGGGATCAGTCCAGACGTGTGGGAGTTAGAACATGGGTTGTATTTAGATTGAAGGCCAACAAGAGTGGGAGTGTGTGTGGGAGTGTGTTTTTTTTTTTTTTTTTTTTTTTTTTAAGATTGAGAGTGGTATTAAAATTATTTACCAATAAAAAAAATATAATATTAAAACTTAAAAAGTCGTTTTTATTTTTATTTAGTATTTTTTAAATAATTTGGATATTTGAGACTGTTTAGAAAATTTTCTCCTTAATTAATAATTCTTTCTCCTCATTGATTATGTATTTTATTCATGAAGAGCGTAGATTATTCTCATTATACAATTCAAAATGAGTATTCCTTTGTATCCTTTCAATATTCCTCTAATTTCTTTCCCATCAATTCTACATCTAAAATTAAAGCAGAGTATATATTGAGCGGCTTGTTACTTGCGTCGTCTAGATGTGCTTCTATCAATTAGAATAGTGGCACTGTATTGAGAGTCATTAGACCATCACTTGGACACATATTGATCGTCCAAATAGCTATGAGTAAGACTTGAACAGTCACCGCTCAAGAGAATGCCTTGATCCAAAAAACTGAGCCCAGACTGTAATTCAAAATTAAATTTTGGTAGGACTTGGTTTCTCACCCTTCTAAGTCATTGGATGCGCCCCTAAGAGTCCGAGGCACTGAGTGACCACTAAATGCAGAATGTGGTGGCAAGGATTTGGGTTGGTCGAGCAAATAGGAAAAAATTGATCAACCATAAAACAAACCTGTTTATTCTTAATTATATGTGTAAATCCAACCTAGATTAGGAGAAAAGAGGTTAGTAAGATAAGAGTTTAAGAGGTTTAGTGCCAAGGCTCAGATTTAAGTACTTAACCTAAACCTACAATATTAAATCCAACCAATCTATTAATCATGATCAAAATTCCTTCCTAAATTTAGGAAAAGAAGCAGATTAAGGTTGGCAGGTCCGTTGGTGAAATTTAGGTTTTGGGTTGGTTGGTCACTGAGGGAGAGTACCTAATTACTTAACCCTTCTCTAAGTGGATCAACAAATTTTCTTGTTCAAATTGCCTGAATCAGCTACTTTGATGGTAGTCCCTTGACCCGAAAGATTAGTTGAGTTGGCTACCTCCTGAGCTGCCAAAGCTTTCTTGCTTATGATGTGATAGATCTCTGTCAAGATAGTATGGAAAGCATTCTCAATATTGCGCCGCGCCCATATGAGCATGATACAAAAGGGCCAAGGCCGCAGGGGGGGGGGGGGTTCAGCTCGAAAGTGAAAAAGAACTAGACACCTAACTTTTTTTCTTCTTGTTCAACATGTCAAGTTAGAACAGCAGTTGGGGTAAATAAGTAAAAACACTTTATTTCCTAGTACTTAGTTTAACATGCCAATGCTCTCATGGCAGATCATGGTGCAAGCCCATCTTCAATCTGTTTGGGACATAGACAATGGATTGTGAAGGCCAACAAGATTGGGAGTGTGTTCTTTCTGTTTGGTTATTTTTCCCACTATGCAGGTAGTATTAAAAAGATCTATTCATTTGTTTCTTCTAAATTATTTGGATATTTGAGACCGTTTAGAAAACTTTCGTCTTTTGCGTTCCCTGTTGCCACTCACAATGGCAAATGTAGGATGACACAAAAATAGGAATATAGACCACCAGCAGACTTAATCATTTGTCCTTCAAAGACAAATCGAGTCTTTCAAAAGAAGAACTCACCATATAGGATGTCGAATGCCAAAAAAATTTCTGCTTTAGTGGGTTTTATGGACTAGTTTCAATTTGAACTAGGCTGGCCAGGCCTATTCAGGGTTAGTCTTGAAAGTGAAACATATCTTAAGCTCCCTATGTTTGAATTGAATGATTTAAAAGTCAATTTATATATATATTTTGTAGGGCGAGTGGTAGCAGGACGTACGTATTGCAATTTTATTTTCACTTTCTTTTAATATTAACTATCCATTTAAGTTTAGATTAATCTAAACCATCTATTAGTTTTTTATATTGTAACTGATTCTTAGTTTTTAGGGTGGAAAGATGACGGACGTGGTTACTCAACTTGTCTAATATTTCTTTTATATAAATAAATAAAAAATAAAAATCCAATATAAACGGACTCCTTCGATTTTTTTGGGAAATCTCAATTCTCTCTCTCTCTCTCTCTCCTTGCTTTTTCTTCAACGATATTCCTTCTTTCTACAGCCGCCATCATCATCATCTCTCTCTCTCTCTCTCTCAAAATAGGATGAGAAGAAAAAAATCAACATAACTATTTTCAGGCACTGAGCATATGAGAGACTTGGTCACACATATCCAAATACCATGTTTACATATTAATCATCAGGGAAGGGATTTGGACAGTAAAATTTGCATGTATGGCAAAAGACAAATTTAAATTTATAAAGTAAACAAATCTATTGAATATCTAGGATTTTATTATTACTTGTGGGGTAGATATTATTAACCTGTGAGAATTTACCATGGATGCAAATCTTCACTGAAATTGGTAAACAAAACTTCAACTAGACTGGAGAGCGGTGAAAAAGGAAGAAGAAAGAATGAACAACCTTGAAGAAGAAGCACAGAGAGAGAGAGAAAAAGAGGATTGAGATTTCTAAACGGAATGAAAGGAGAAGTCCGCTTATATTGGGATTTTTATTATTTATTTATTTAACTGTTAATAATATTACACAGAGTTATAACTGTTTACAACTCTATTAGCAGGATTAACATATTTAACACGTGTCAATCATATCACTTACGTGAACATTCATCGAGCTCCGAACATTCTGCATTCCTATTTTTCTGCACGTACCGCGACCATTTTGCCTATTTTGTAAACATTAGAGACTGTAACTTTCCCACCAGGATTTACCCTAACCGTTAGTGGTTAGATGGGGAAGTCAAATCAATACCTATTTAACATATATAGAGGTGGACTTCAACCAAGCCAACCCTCCTTAGTAAGATGAGTTTGGGAGGTTTAGCGCCAAGGCTCGGATCTAAGAATTCAACTTAAAACCTAATCGACATGAACAAACTCCTGCGTGCTAACTCAGATACTGTATTACGGGTTGGGTACAACAGCTTTGTTTGGCTAATCAAACCTCCAAGTAGAGGTGTCCAAACTATGCCTGAACTGCCAGAACTGCCGAACCTGAATGATTTAAGCCCGAAACTGGACAGACTGTTGATTAAAAAGTTTGGTTTCCGTTCTGGATTGTGCAATTCATTCTTTTGAGTAATATTTCGGTCTCAGTCCGACAGTCCCAATTAACTCGGTTATTAAGATCAATGAATGACCGAAACTAATTAAAGATTGAAACCGGACCAATTAAGGACCGATTAGCCAAAACCAAATTGTAGAAATGGACAAGGATATGATGGTATAAAAATTTTAGGTACTCCATCAATTGAATGGCACTAAGTAGTAATATCTCAACTGTAGCTGGATTCAGATAAGCACTACTAAGGGAAATCTTCTTTCCCTCTCCATTTTTTGCCCATTTGATAGGTAGCAGGGTTATGATCAGGTTAAAGGGTAACATGGACATGGACCTTTATTACAAGTTAGACCTTGAGGAACAGAGGAGATGCCACAATTACAATGCTTCTCTCATCACCCATTCCTCAGTGTACCAAAAATTAGGCCTAAAGGTATCTTGCTATAAAACTTGGTGCCACTTGCATACAATAGGGAATGGAGGAGAAAGAAAAAATGCCAGACCTCCAAAGCTTACCAACACTGTCATGTTTAACTTTCACAGACTACCCTCAGATGGCTAAAAAATCTATTTCTCACAACAAACATCTAAAAGGGAATTTTTCTCAAAGAAGTAGGAATATACTACAAGTCACCCGCCAGAAAAATGTTCTGTGCAAAACCCCTCTTTCTTCTGGAATAAGGACCCCTCTAATTGGAACAACAATTTTTCTTGTTGAAATTGCCTGAATCAGCTACATTGATGGTAGTCCCTTGACCTGGAAGACTAGTTGAGTTGGCCGCCTCCTGAGCTGCCAAAGCTTTCTTGCTTATGATGTGGTAGATCTCTGTCAAAATAGTATGGAAAGCATTCTCAACATTGACTGCTTCCAACGCTGATGTCTCAAGAAATGAGAGTCCTTCCTTCTCGGCCAAACCCTGTGCATCCCCCTCTGGTACAGCTCTTAGATGTTTTAGGTCAGACTTATTCCCTGCCATCATGATAACTATGTTGGAGTCTGCATGATCCCTGAGTTCACGAAGCCACCTCTGTACGTTGTCAAAAGTTTGCCTCTTCGTTATGTCATAGACTAAGAGTGCACCGACTGCACCTCTGTAATAAGCACTAGTGATGGCGCGGTACCTCTCTTGACCTGCCGTGTCCCATATCTGTGCCTTAACAGTCTTTCCATCCACCTGTTTCAAAGAATAAAAGAGAACATACTGAATTTCTTACTCACAATTCACAAGTACTGGAATCTATACAGGGGAGACTAGGAGAGAAACAGATTTATATTTCCTTCCATGGTGCAGGTTTAGTCATACGGTTTTGTCATACATAAGAAGATAAGCCCATGTCCCTCCAATATGCAAACCAAACACATGGCCTTAGACAGTGGGAAATTTCATCATTGTATTGCTCCCAACCCAAGCTAGGAGAGAAATGACAAGGTTGATTGAACAATTGAATGCTCTGAATTCTACTCTTCCGTTCTGTCATCCGTACATAGTGTTCTGCAATAATTTACTTTGGATCTCAATTTCACATCAATAGTAGCTTTTCTCTCTTAGAGGCTAATAGTTTTTGGAAACTTTTCAGTCGCCTAATTAATGGAAGTTCAGAAGCTATGTAACGGATTAACTCCCTAATGGATTAACTCCCTTCACTGCAAGACCAAATAATTTCCATCTTCAACTGTGGGTTGCACGGGTCATTCATCTCCAAATCCCAATCCAGATTTTTGAACATAAATAATGATGTTTTAAATCCCCATACAATCTCAAACAAATTAACTACTGTTCTATCGATTCAGTCCTCAACAGAAACCTCGTTAAGTGGACCACTTAGCTTATAAAAATACCAAAATGTTTCACATTTCTCACAAATAGCAGGTGATTTACAATAGGTACAATTATAACACACACAATTCCAAATATGTAAACCAAACAAATGGCCTTAAGACGGTGGTAAAATGCCATCATTGTATTGCTCCCAACCCAAGCTATGAGACGAATGACAAGGTTGATTGAGCATATGAATGCTCTGAATTCTACTCTTCCGTTCTCCCATCTGCACATAGTGTTCTGCAATAGTTTACTTTGGAACTCAATTTTGCATCAATACTAGCTTTTCTCTCTTAGAAGCTAATAGGTTTGGAAACTTTGAAATCATTGGGATCAAGTTCTCATGTTTGCTTAATTAATCGAAGTTCAGGAGCTATGTAATGGATTAACTCCCCTAACTGCAAGACCAATTAGTTTCCATCTCCAACTGTGGGTTGCACAGGTCATTCAAAATCCCAATCCAGATTTTTTTTAACATAAACAATGATGTTTTAAATCCCCATACAATCTGTAACAAATTAACTACTGTTCTATCGATTCAGTCCTCGACAGATACCTCGTTAAGAATGAACCACTTTGCTAATACGAAATACCAAAATGTCTCACATTCTTGTAAATAGCAGTTGATTTACACTAGCACAATTAACAAACACAATTCGAATCTATTTATTTGAGAGAGAGATGCCTGAAGAGAAGTACGGATAAATTTGAAACATCAAGACCTGATGTCACATGTCCCCCGATTAATCCATAAAAAAAAACGCTTGCGAGTGAGTGAACAGGATCAAGACAAGATCCACTACAATACATGCATTTACAATTCAAGATTGCAGAACCAAAACGAGAACAGATGAACAACAAACAAACATTAAAGAAAACTATAGACATCAGAGAAGGATCCGGATCACAACGACAAGAAACGCACCTGCAATGTCTTGGTGGCGAATTCGACACCAATGGTAGATTTAGAGTCCAAACAGAATTCATTACGAGTAAACCTCGAGAGAATGTTCGATTTCCCAACACCAGAATCTCCAATTAAGACGATCTTAAAGAGATAATCGTACTCGTGATCAACCTTATGAGCCATAACTTGGCTTCTGAATATTCTCCACCCTACAAGATCCACTCAAAATTCAGAGAACGACCAAGAAACCAAAGAAAAGTAATAATTCAAAGAAATCGAAGAGAAACTCCACTTGTACCGACAGATCCGATCATCAAATGAAACCTAATAAACCCAGGGGGTGGGGAAGAGAAGATTCAAAAATACCCCAAACGAATTCGAAACGATGGAGAAGAACCGGAAAAGATCTTGATGGAAATGATCTGTAAGAAGGCAAAGTTCGATTTCCAAATTCCGTCGTCGATTAGGATGAAAGAGATAAGAGTTGAATCTATGATAAGTTGCAGACGTTTAGGTCCGAAAGGCAATCATGGAAGAAGCGACAGGCAGAGGCAGTGCGTGTTTGCTTTCCATAACCAATGAGAAGAAACAGAAAAACCGACTATAGGGCATTTGGAACGGCCTATCAGGGGATTTAATGAGAAAAATTCGGAATTCTATTATCAATTTGGAACTTTTGAGGACTAATGCAATAACTTGGAAAGTGAAAACATTTTTTGAGGCTTCAGCGAATCGGCGCACGTTATCGAAGCGCCATACTGCGAAGCCTGTGCCCTAAAGGCTTAAACTAACCTCTAGCAGCGGGGCTTCCCAGGATTTTCTCTTTTGTCTTTTTCAGCGGATCCCTAGGATTCAACAAACTAAAACAGTGGAATTCTTGGTAGCCAAACGCAATGAACGTTAAGGTCTTGTTTGTTTGTAGAGCTTTTGGTACGATGAGAACATGTTTTCAAGTATCAACTGGATATCGATCTCTAGTCTGTGTGTAACGGTTTGTTAACAAAGGTAAATTTGTCCAACAAGCAATTTTTTTTAATGAATGAAGTGCAAAACTTTTTAATAAGTTCGATAAATACTAATATTGGTATTGATTGAAACCAATTATGATCTTGATGCTAATATTTAAAACCATGGATGAGAAATTTAGGGTGAAAACATTGTCTTGCAAATGGGGTGGGAAAGTTGGATTTTATTTTATTTATTTATTTTTCTAGTAGATACTTTGTTGGCTTTGTTTCTTCTACACACCATTCTCAAATCCTACCAAATAAATATAATCATAAAGGATATATTTCTGTTTCTTATGTTCAAGTTTTATGGATATAGTTTAATGTATTTAGGCGGTATTTTCTTTTATGGAGGTTTTAGTTTAGTTCAATTACAATAATCTTGTTCAATGACAACACTAAAATTATATCAGGAATATTTATTTAGTTATTATTAATAAGAGAGAGATATACACATAAGTCAATCATTGCATCACGATGAAAATATATCAAGTGGATTTATCATTGGTGAGAGGAAACCTCTCCTTTCTTTTGTAAATTTTTTTATTTTTTTATTTTTTTTTTATTTTTATGATGAGAGTGAAGAGTAAAAAGAGAAAAGTAGATTCTCTCTTTCTTTTTCTTAATATATGAGTTTCAGTGCGACGATATTCACTCTGTCAAGAAAAGAAAGGGAAGGTATCATAATTTTTCTTGTATTTATCATGTTAGGGTTTGAGGTGAGAGTTGTATTTTATATTAATCCATGGAATTTTGATAACCTATTGCTTTAGCATGGAGTAAAGATGAAATTGCAATCCCTACCTATCAAGAAAAAAGGAAATTGTAATTTTTTTTCCTTGGGTAAAAGTAATCCTATTATTATCATAGTGGACTTAATGAGGGCCATGTAATGCTTAATTTTCGGATCGTGGGGAAAAGGTTTAATCAGGCCTTGGTGTACAGGGAGGGTTATGTAAATTTCCCTAAAATGTTTTCAACGCAAGTACGCAACCGTGGAATAGAATGTGCTTCGAGGTGCTGAGATTCTTATTGTCATTTGGCAGAAAGAGGCATAGAGTGCGAGGGAGAGACGCGAGAGGGCGAGAGGGCGAGAGGGCGAGAGAGAGAGTAGATAAATTCAATCATCCATTGATACTTCTGGAGGTCTATGTTTGTTTGATCAAAGTTCTTTGAACCTTTCGATTTGAAAGATGAGAAAGGAGGAGACAGTGAAGCTGATCAGTGCTGAGGGCTTCGAATTCGTCATCGACAAGAAAGCTGCCATGGTTTCTCAGACCATTCGTAACATGCTCACTTCTCCAGGTATCACTTTCAATCTGAAATCGACGTGGATATGTTTCTCTGGAGAAATTTAGGGTTTTCGTCCGTCCGAGGTTTGTGTTAATATTCGAGTTTCGAATCGGCAGGGAGTTTTACTGAAGCCCAGCATGGAGAAGTCACGTTCCCAGAGATTAGTACCACTATCTTGGAGAAGATCTGCCAGTATTTCTATTGGTCACTGCAATACGCCAGGTCCCAATATTTCTCTGTTTTGTGTGTCGCTTTTCTTCTTGCATATTTCTTTCATGCCTAAGACGATAGTTTGATTAGTTGATTATTTTTCCGAATTGGGTAGTTCTATTTTCTTGCATCTTTCTCAATCACTGTTAAACACTAAAATTTATGATATGTTTCGGGAGATATTTAAGAATGTCGCTGAGGGAAAAGTTACTATTAAATGTGAAAAGTGAGGTTTTCCGGATGTGGCGAACTTAGATTTTTTAGGTGCCACACTGCATCATTTTGGACAGGCAGACACAGCAAACAGTAACGTTCAGCCTCCAAAAAGCTCCCCCTAACCAACCCCCCGGCCCCCCCCCAAAAAAAATCTGGGCCATTTAATATCGAGGTCCTGACATGAACCCTTTTTAATTGTGTCATTGCATTTACTTAATCAACTCTGAGTTTTATACCTGTTTGTATGTATCAATCTTTGGCTGGTTTTGTTTCCACAGCATTTTGAATTTTAAATTTCTTTCATCACTTTTCCCAGAGCCTTGGATGGGCTTGGGGGCCTAGTATTATTGGGGCAGATGAGTAATTGCTTATTCTACGAGTCTTTTATAGATGTAAATCTTTAAAGATTCAAATTTTCTTTCCTCAGGAAATTGTTATGTATTCTATCAATGTAGTTTTTGTTAGTATTTTTTCTTGTATTAATAATTTGAGCTTCCTAGATAACACCTTGGCAGAATCTGTAGTTGATCTGCCTTCCTAGATGGCACCTTGGCAGAATCTGTAGTAGACCTGCTTTAGTTGTTTTCAAATTTAATCTTGGTATTGCATTAGTCTGAGGATTGTCATCGTTTTCTTTTTGACAATAAATCATTAGATGTAATTTGGTAGGATATGTCAAATATGTCTGAGTAAATTCAATTGGCCCCTATAGTGCAGTCAACCTTGAAATCCAGAAGGGAAAAATAAAATTTCTAAGTATTTTCTTGTCTGTCCAGTGACAAAAGAGAGAATTATCTGTTTGTAAGAGCTAAGAATAGGAGGTAGTAGAATATGCCCACTTCCAATCAAAGCTAGAAGCAATTTATTGTGTGTCCAATTGTCACATTCTCTTACATATTTTGGGGAGGGAGAGTTAAAGGTACAGGCTATAAAGGTGGGTTAAGAGAAAGGGGTAAAGAGAAAGGTGATGGTCCATGAACAGTTTTTTCCCATGGATGGAAAATCATCATTGGGAGATTGATGTAGGATAGGAACTGGAAATAAGAAAATGTTCCAAATAATGATTGTTTGGAATTTCAGGTACCCGAAATGAATGTCCACTTCACTCACTTCTGGAAGGCTTACGTAAATCAATGGTTCAAACCGTACTCAAAGGAAGGACATTTCCCATTTTTATAGAAACTTTTGTACCAAAAAGAATGGAATCTCCAATTATAGCCCCTCTAGGATGTAAAATATATCTCTTCTCACCATCCCCAATAGTGTATGAGACAAAGTATGCATTCGATTAGGGTCGTATTCTATGGTTACGATTCTACCCTTTTATGTTTTTTTTTTATTCCGTCTAAAATCGATTTTACGATATAGACACTTATGACCTCCCCCTCTATGCCCTGCGGTAATGATTCCTCTGGCATTACGACCTTTACCATAATGATGCTGTCCATAGATCAAATGGTTATACATGGTGGTCCTTATGAATTGATTGTTCTACACTTCTTACTTGGTGTAGTTTGTTACATGGGTCGTGGTGGGAAAGTTGTGAACAAAATTGTTTTGACAAGAATAACTGTTCTTTCTAGTTTTGTTGATGAGACTTAATTGCAGGCTGATAATTATCAAAGCAGTCCTAATGTCCTTTGTAACTATTATAAGTAATTAGAATTCTGCTCTCAAATCAATAAAACTATGAAACAGAAATAAATTGATGATTCCTTATGTTCCATAGAGGAACTAGAGCCAAAGCTAGGAAAATTCAATAATTATTTTAAGGAAACGGCATAAAACTGCCATTATCTATCATTAGGTGATCCCACGGAAGGCGTATGATAATTATGCCTTGTGTGTCATAGTTTTGGCAAGAAAGGCCACTTTTGTAGCAAGAGTTCCAACAAGACCCATCCTCTGACTATGGTTGAGTAGCTATTGGCAAATATGAACAACGATGATGTATATATTCCTGAGCTTCATCCTCCCAATCCAGTTGATGTCCCTGATGATAGTCATAATGACAAGGTTGAAGCTAACTCTAGTACTCTTACTTTTTTTGCTAATAACCTAATAGAGGAGGCTCCCCTCTTCTGACAAAAGGGTTTTCTATTGCATGGTAAGGATTTCACAACAGTTCATATGGCTTTCGACACAGGAGTGGAAGCCAACCTTATCTCCATAGATTTAGTTCAAGCATTTGATCTCCTACAACAGCAACTTTACAAGAAGATATATGTGCAAGGTTTTGAGCCAAATTCTAGAGATGAGGCCCGTGCAATCATACAAGGTGACCTATAATTTGGGCCACTTCACTGCTAGGTGCCTTACCTATGTGGTGATGTTCTTTTAGGGTGACCTTGGCATTGAAAGGCAGATATTCTCTACAATGGTGCATGGAACACCATCAAGGTGAAACAAGGAGGACGAATGTCTTTGATGTTGCCTTTTGCATCGATGAACATACCTCGACGAAGACAACTCTCTCCTCCCATACTCCAGTCTACTCACCCTACTCATGGAGTTGTAGTTTAACCCTCCTCTCGAGATATGTGCCACTCCAGCGTCAAGAGAATTACAAAGGCATTTGGGTTCACGACCTAAGAGTCGAGTTCTCTTAAGAGCGGGAAAGCTGATGCAGTCATGCACAGGGTGATGCGGATCTGGGTTCCGAAGCTGGAATCGGATCGCTTATGGGCCCCCAAGAATAATAGATAGTTCAAACTAAGAGTTTGGGTGGCAAATCTGCAATGTCCAAAACAAACAGGTCTTTAAAAGTAAATAAATAGCAGATGGGGTAGTTCTGGAATTAAAACTTTAAAATGAGGGATTCTGAAAATTTAAGGAGAGTGGATAAATAGAACTAAAAGTTCAGTCAAAAGGGGGTTTTTGTAATTATGGCAGTCTATCCTTACTTGTAATATAGAGGACTAGCCTTCTTCAACCTTTAGCATTCACGATAGAACTCAAAACCAGCGGAGATCTAGGCTGGATTCGATTGAAAGAAGTCACCCAACTAAGCTTTGCTCACCCTGAAACTTCACACGAAGATGGAAATCTTGATGGGCTCTCATTTCAACCGATGGATTTCTCGAATCATCTAACAAAGGAGATTGATTTCTGCTGCAACTTGAACCTGCAGAACAGTGGAACCAGATCTGAAATTCTGGTCATATTTTCCTGTAGTGGCCAAACCTTGCCTTGAATCTGTGTAGGGTGAGTCGTTTCTATCGCAAGAATGATTTCCTGAAATCTTAAGCTGATCTGATGTGTATCTGTAGAGATCGATCTCCAATACTAGGGCTGGAAGTACCGCCTAGAATGGAGTATTCGCAGGTATGGGAAATAAACAACAAAGAAATAAGGAAAAGGATTAGAGAAAAGAAGGGAAAAGAAGAGAAGAAGAACTAGGTTTCAAAACCAAATAAATCATTCATTCCATTCCTTCAATCTGTCAACAATGGACTACACAACTGTATATAAAGACTCAAAAAATCTACCTTCTTAATCTGAAATGGAATTAAACTTGCATCTAAATCTAAAAATAGGAATAAAATCTCACTCGAATAAGAAAACTACCAAACTAAGTTCTAACACTAAAAAGGAAGGAACAAAGGAATAAAATGAAAAGATATTTTAAACCCAACGCTGATGCAGATAAGTCACTTAATGGGCTTATTTTATTGCAAATAAGCCTTAGGTTGGGTTATGTATGTGTTGGACCTTTGATCTCATGGGTTTTCTTTGTAATGTACCACTTTAATGAGCCTAAAATATAGGTAGAAATTAGGAAAACGAGATTTAATTCATTAGTTTAGTTAGAATCCTGTTTTGAGTCTACTTCCTTTGTTATTTCAGTTTTCTAGTCAGTTTAGGTTTCCCAATTAGTTAAGGATTGGGTTAGGTCTTTCCTTTTTAGTGTTTGAGTCAGTTTTGAGTCTTCTATATTAGTTTGTAAGGGGCTACATCATTGAACACGAATTTTATTGAATGAAAAAAAAGAAAGCTTTGTGTTGGAAAATTGTGAGATGCAGTGTTGTGAGAGACAACTTGGGTGAGATGCTTGACCCAGCCTATTCCCCTACCTCCATTATTCCCTTCATTCTTTTATTTCTGTTTTGTTCATACTATCTGTCATACTATCTGATTTCTGTTGAATTTACTAAAGATCCTATCTGGGATTGGATCACTTGTGACCCAATCTTACATTAAACGCACAACTGCATCATAGGGTTACGAGGGTATTTTTGTTATCTTATTTGAGTTATGTACTAGTAGCAACTAGGAGATATGATTTGATTTACTTCTATTTCAGTTTTAGAGTTTGATTAGGAAATTTTATTTTCTCTTTTCCTTGTATATGTAAGCAGCACTGAGAGCGACCACTTTGTCCAAAAAATGGCAAAGGTTAGGACCATTTCCAAACTCACTCCTCTCGGGACCCACATAGGTAGGACAGGACCAGCACTAGATACTGACCGTTTTCTTTTAATAGACGATTCTTCTATTAAGTTGTCTTTACCACCATCTTTAACAGTTTGAGTTGAACCAAGTATATTTTTTCCATTTATATTTTCCAAGGGATCAGAACTTTCCATATGCTTGACTTACATTCCATTAGAGAGTTTCTTTAGTTTCCTATTAATGAACACAGAAACTCACAAGTTAATTACAATCTGGAAGAGTTATGACCACAGTATGGGCAAATGTGTTGGTTTATGATAGGAAGTTTCTTTTTCGGAATTCGAATTAGGACGGGAAGTCCAGTGATGTGAAGTCTATATAAAAGTCTGTTATACTCGAGTTTTAAGTTGCTCTGCATGCATACTCATTTGGTCTTCAATTCAAATTTCTCAATTCTCAAAGCTTTGATGTTTTCAGGTCCATTCCTAGATATCTAATAGCCACATTGAAAGCCTTTGACCCGATCATACAATTCTTAAAACTAGTGTAACTTTGTTGATGCATCTATTGATTGCTAATGCCCTTTTACTTGACTGTCCTGCTTAATTTGATTTCTATAGCTTATACCACCTATTTGAGTAGCCATGAACCAAAAATTCTGTTTTATGTTTTCAAAATGCCTTGATTCTCTACTCGTCTTCTTCAGTAGTCTCAAATTTCCCAAAACCTAAAACCTAATCCTCAAAAGCAAGGACCATAGTCTTAGAAATCATTATAACTGAACGTTTCGCTCAATAGGTTGTGCATACATTCTTAGGGAGGTTTGGATCTCTATCCTCCAGTTCTGCAATGTCCCATTCTATGACCCTAATGAAAATTGAAGATGCTGCTCGTATTTTTGTTGTTTTGATCATATAATTTTAAATTTGTTTTTGTTTTAGTGCCTTTACCTACTTGATTTTGTCTCCTTTCCATGCATCATCTCTCCCTTACATCTAGTAAGGTTTTTCCTTATTGATAAACTCAAGAGATTTAAGATACGTATACACATAATAAACTATTCTGTTTTCAGTTACATGAATTTGCAGCTAATACATAATGATCTGCATTTACCATGTGTTCTTGTGCGTTTTACAATTGCCAATTTATCTCTCGATCTTCCTTAAATTGTCTGTTTCTTTTCTTAGGTTTGAGTTGTGAATGGCTATGACTTGAATAATTAGAGGGTGCACAATTGTTCCCCTTAGCCCCATCTCCTGGTTGGAAGCTTCCCAACATGAAATGAAACTGAATGGCTGTAGCTGTACTGCAGTAGTCACCTCTACTTGATGCTGCATGACTGCCGACATATATAATTGGAGTTCTTACAAACTCTTCTCACATAGTAATTTTACTTGTTGACAGTGGGAAGGAGACTGAGTTCCATATTGAACCTGAATTGACCCTTGAGTTAATGATGGCAGCTAATTACCTCCACACTTGAGGGCCTTATCTCTCTTTCACCTCTTGGGAACAAGTTATAATGTAAGTTTAATCTATTTATAGCTCTTCTTTCTTTCTTTCCTTTTATTTATCTATTCTTTCTCTTCTTTTGTTTGGGTGGCAGGGGTGTTGGTTGAAATATGTGTTTGGATATAGCATTATGGAGCCTGATCATGTTGCTTTGTCTATTGTTATCAGGAAGACTTGCAAGATGATTGTGCCATGGGAGGCTAAAAGGCTGTAAGGTAGTGACATTTCTCACATATTTTCCTACGTCAGAAGTGGGTATATTTAGGCTTCTTAATCGGGTGGTTGCGGCCATTGTAAGCTGAAAGGGACAAAATAAATGCATTTATTAGACAATGTGGCATTCTGTTGTTTTCTCTTTCTGGTAAATATTTAGCATTCGGTTCTGCTTGTAACTTTTATGGACTTGTACTCCTGTAAAAATGTTATTGTGTTAGGGCGTCTGTATTATCTGAAAAAAAAGTTGTACACTGTTGGTGGGGTTCTTGCTTGGCTACAGTTCTATGTAACTGGCTCGGGCTCCCACTGTTTCACTGCACCAGTAAGATTCGTCGAACATGTGATCAAAAACTAAAATAATAATAATAATAATCTAAAATGGAAAGGAGAGGGTTCTCTAGGGGGAGTACTAGGGGTGTCAATTTGTGGCCCGAACCGGGTAAACCGACCGGGACCGACCGTTTAAAGACCGGCCTGGCCCGGACCGTTTATTAAACGTGTCATGCTTGAGCCCGGCCCGTTTATAAATGGTCGGTCTCGGTTTTGCTACTTGAACCGTTGGGCGCCCGACCGAGACCGATCGAATAATGCTCGACCGAGACCGGCCTATTGTGCACCGACTTGGCCCGATCCTTTAATGATTGTAGAATACCTATTTTACCCCCCAAATTAAAGAATAAAAACTAAAAAGTAAAGACATGTTCACATTTTAAATAATGGTTATATTTTGTATCATTTATTGATTTATTGTCATTTTTTTGGGCTTGCATAAGTGGGTCGGAATATAATAGCACATTTTAAAGAGGGTCCGTTTAAAAATCGATTAAAGCCCGTTTAACATTAAACATGTCCGTAGCCCCGTTAAGGCCCGAGTAAAACCCGATTAAGGTGGCCCGATTATAACCCGAGACCGACCGACCGAATATAAAGTGTACCATGCCCTCAATAACTAAGCCCGATTAGTTAAATGGGCGGACACGGTGTAGCCTTTGAAAGTCTTCAAGCTCGATTAAGCCCGACCGAAACCGAACCGGCCCGACCGGTTGACACCCTTAGGGAGTACCAAGAAGTGGCATCTTATATTGGTGGGCAGTGATGTTATTTTATGTCAGGAGAGAGAAAGAGCAACGGGTGGTAGCCTAACTTGCCGTAGCGATTCAGAAATTCTTTTCCTAAAATTTAAATATGGGAAAATGGCTTTTGTGCAGGTAGTGTAGGCTGTGTAGCCCTTGTGCGTAAAATGATCAGTCCGGCCCCAATAGAATGGAAAATGATGGCCCTAATAGAATGGAAAATGATGCTTGTGTGGATACTCCTTCATGTTCTCCCATTGGTTCCTGCGTATAAGTAAGAGTCACATTCTTCTAAAAGAAATACTTTCCCTTTAAATATTGTTTCAAACAAAATAAATTTTTTTTAATCAAAATAGTAATTAAATTTTTTTTTCTCTCTCCTATTCTAACCTTGGAGTTATGGACAATTCTATTATCTACTGTATCGCCATTGTATTCCTACTCCTCCCCACATTATTTTTATGGGAATCCTTTCCTTATCTTGATTTAAAAATGATTTTAAAAATGGAAAGGTATAAGGGTAAAAAAGAAAGAAAAAAAAAAGATAAAACCATCCCATCTATTTTGATCCCAATCGATATCAGTACAATTGATACTGAGGGTTGCAGGTTTCGACTTTGGAGTTATTGGCCTGCTTTATTGGGGTTCTACTAGCTGCCATGTGCATGTGCGAGCTCCCCTACTCCTGGGCCGGATTGGATCTGAAGCTCTTGGTGAAGCCCCCACCCCCCACCTCTCCTTCACACACCCATTCCCTAGTCCCTACCCCCCAGCACGAGGCTTTTTTTTTAGTTGTTCTCTCGTAAGGGTATTTGAGTATTTCACTTTCCATTCACTTTCTTTGGTTGCAACCAACCGGGGCCTGAAATTGTCTAGTAACCAAACACCCAGCGTCGTTTCTCTTTAAAGCCTTCGCCTCCTTCAACCTTCGCTTTCTTGGTGCATACTGCAGGGAAACTGAAAAACCCTAGTTTCGCTGGTCTTCGATAATCGAAAATGGTACAACACGCCCTGTCTCTTTTTCTCTGTATATGCTTCTTTTCCTTTTTTCATTCTGGTTTTTCATGGAAATATATGGTGGTTATATATGTTTGTATTTGCTCTGCTTGTGTGTTTTGTCTTGAAGACCGCGGAAACCGTGAATCCGAAAGCGTACCCACTGGCTGATGCCCAGCTTTCAATAACCATACTAGACCTTATTCAACAAGCTGCTAACTACAAACAGCTAAAGAAGGGTGCAAATGAAGGTTGGTCTGTTTTATCCTAAAACCCTAAACCCTAAAATTTTATCTTCCATTTTGTACTTATGTCTAATGTGTCATATTAATCTAAATTTTAGCTACCAAGACCCTCAATAGGGGTATATCGGAGTTCATAGTTATGGCAGCTGATACTGAGCCGCTCGAAATTCTTCTCCACCTTCCTCTACTTGCTGAAGATAAGGTACTTGCTCTTCTTGGATAGTTTCTCTCTTTTTAAGCTTCAGTTGTTTCTTGTGCAACTGAACATGTGATGATGAGTTTAAGAATTCTGATTATTTCATTATGGGATTAGATATGACCTTTCTGGGAAGTTACAACTGATAAATAACACCCAATCAATTAATGGTGTGTCAATCGGTTTGGTTCAGTCTACAATATGTGCAAACAGAAAATTGAATAAGTTCCTGACTTCACATAAAAATCAAACCAAGTACAGATTTGGTTTGTATACGATCTCAATAATTCGGTTTATCTTGTTCAGTTCACTTCAATTCGTACAAGAGTTAGGAATCGCTCGTACTGGCCTTGAAGAAGCAAGGGAAGAAAAGAAAACAAGCAGAGTACAGAACTACATAAGAGAAGTGAGGAGAGTTGATAGTCAAAGATGGAGGTTCAGTTCTGTCAAACTGACGGTTTTTAACCTAAGACCGAAACAAATTAAATGGAATTTCAATTTCCAAAACCTAAACCGCACTAATTTTTTTTGGTTCAATTCGATTCGATTTTAAAGGCTAGTTTCGGTTCTGATTTTCGATTCCAGTTCTAAATTGAAACCCTTACTATTGATATTTAGAGTCTGAAACTTTTTGGGCATTACATTATTACGGCACTTGTTAAGTTCATGTTATAAATGGTAGTTTAGTATTGTCATGGTGTACAACTGAAGTTAAATGAACCAATGAAAACTGGCGTCTGGCGATGAGTGAGTGATTTATGGACTGAAGAGGACTGTGGATGCTAGGAAGATACTATGGTTGGCTGTTAAAACCAATTTACAGGGCATACTCTGTCTCTCCATCTCTCTATCTCTCTCTTATTGCGTGTGGTGGGGTGGGGGAAGTTGTCATGGATAAAGTGTCTTAGCGAATCTGCCATTTTGTTACATGTACTTTCCAGATACTGGCATCTTTACATTAGAGGTTAAAAGAAAAATACGCAAGTATTTTTATTGACAGGGAGATATGATAAAAGCTCCATCTTTAGTCATCCAAAAAATAAAAATAAAAAATACTCACCCAACAAAAAAAGCTCCACCTTGTCAAATGATTTGTAAACTGGAAAGTTTGGGGGCGTTGGGTTAAGAACCTATGGAATATGAATAAAGCACTGTGTGCGATGTGGCTTTTGCGATTCTACAGGGAAGGAAGATGCAGTTGTGGCCTTGCGGGAAAATATAATTAGTAGGAGTTGTGAAAATGATGATTGGGTTTCAAGAGTATAATCTACTTCTAATGTTACTTATGCGTGGAAGTAAACTTGGACATTTAAGATGCCCTCTGGTTCACAGCAAGCTTCTTAGTTTTATATACATTAAAAATCAGTTGGTGTGGCTTGTGAGTATCATTCGTGTTTTTAAGGAAAAGGAATGCAATTTATTTCATAGATTCTGGGGGTGGTTGTGCGGCTTTTGCCTTTATTTTACTGTATATCATTACTAAGAAAAGGTAATTAGAGTCTGGAAGAACTGTAGGCCATAGTAAGCAGGCATTACCTTAATTTCTAATGCAACAGGACCTTGATTACTCATTAATCTCGCATAAAATATTTCAATGTGATTGCTATGATCTTTATATCTGGGGGGACCAAGACAGATGTGTATCAAGGGAGCAAAAGGTTGGGACCTAATCGCTTCTACTCCATCTCTCGGAGAAATATCAGAAAGAGATTCCTTTAAACTTAAAAAAATAATCATTCTGTTGTTGCATCCTGCCCATATACCGTACAAGGCTGCCAGGATGGCAGAAATTCTAGAATAGCCATTTTTCCTAAATCAAACAGCATGCATGCATGTTAATCAACATGATTTTAATGTGCTGCAGAAATAAAATGCAGTTGGGTCTCAAACTTTTAGATGTGAAATTAGTTGCAGCTGAAATGAATCAATAAAAGAAATGATTTTTGTTGAATATAAAAAATAAACTATGCCTTGTCCCTACTAAATGTGCTAGCTAGATGAATCCTTTGTCACCATTCAGCTCTGTACTAACTTTTCACAATGCTTGGGATGTTTTTCCTACAGATGATATGCCACAACCATTTCTCATTTCACGAGTTGTTCTTATGAGCATTAGTTGCTGCATCCAGCCATTTCCTAGTATTAGAATATGGTAACCCGAAAAATTGTTGACTTACAGAGTGTGCCACATGGAAATAATTATGGGGTAGTGTCATAGGAATATTCAACTCATTATGAACAGGGGGCCCAACTTCTCATGCTGTGCGTTATGGTGGTAAAAAGGGAATGTGCCAGTGGAGGTTTCAGGCTCAGGGGTTGGCAGATTATGTTCAATTGCCCAACTCTGAACATTATGAAATTATGAAATCTGAGTATTCCCATGTGGTAGATTACACTTAACCAATGCTTCTAAACATTGGAGTCTTGTTTTACAATCTTCTGTCAAACATGCTTTCTTACAAACAGTTTGAGGGAATGCCATGCTTGTGAAATTTGCATTATGTTGCATTTTTTAACAGTTTTGAGAGATAAACTACCGCCTGTTTCAGTGAATTAATTGTAATTCGTAAATTGTGTCAGAATGTGCCCTATGTTTTTGTTCCTTCAAAGCAAGCACTTGGCAGAGCATGTGGAGTCACCAGACCTGTGATTGCTTGTTCTGTGACAAGCAACGAGGGAAGCCAGTTGAAATCCCAAATACAGCAACTGAAGGTTCTCTGCAGTTCTCTTTCAGTTTGTCGAGCAATTTGTATAATTTTTCTTTTTATCTTGTGTATGGTGATAATATCCAAATCTCTTTGCTTTCTATGCAGGATGCCATTGAGAAACTCCTAATCTGAAATAGTAAGTGATGTCTTTTCAGCGTGATGGGCCTCTCAGATCCTATAACTTAGTCTGTGAAGGCTTTGACTGATGCAAGTAGTTGTATCACTGTGTGAAGGCTTTGACTGATGCGAGTTGTTGTGTCATTAGGGTGTTTCCACTCCCCATAATTAGCGTTTCTATTCATTGTAAAAGAATGGAAGCATATTACAGTTAGAATTCATAGAAACTCATTGTTTTAGTTTGCTTAAAGTTATTAGCAGGTGTCTTATACTATGGATGATAAGAGTGATAAAATATGTTGAGAATGAGATTCCCTTGAAGAACTCAATTCAGCTTTTACTCGTTGCAGCTTCCTGTATTGATTGTGTGAGCTTTGTAGTGTTGATAAGTATATCCTGTTCATGGAGCAGTAGTACATGTATTTATAAGGCTTAATTATCTAATTTGGAGCTCTTTAGTGTTGATAGGTATATCCTGTTCTTAAAGAGCTACTGAGCTACAAGAAGTCAAGCTAGAGGACTTGGGCTCTTTACCCTGGCTGTTCTTAATACCGACTCAAGGTGTCAAATAATTTGAAGCTCTGCTTTTTGACCTTCTCTGCTCTTTGAATATGAAACATTTCTAGCCATCCTGTCTAGTACAGCAGAATTAAAGCAATGAATCGATCTCAGTAATTCGAAGACAACCTAGAAGAGACGATGAGGAAGGGAATTTCCATTTACGGCCTACTGGAGGAAACCCAACTCGGATCCTCTGCTCGTGGCCATGGTGTGTTTATGCTGGTGTTCATATTGCCTTGGCATGACACATTGACTCCGTTGCAGCCATGGGACGATAACTGAGAGGTCCATTGTGTCCGGATCCTCTCCAACCAGCCCAGGCTGCCTACATGACGATCAAGTAAACAATTGAATTTAGGCTGTGTTTTGGTTCGTCTTCAATTCTACATCCTCTAATTCTTGTCCAAGTACCTCTAAATGCATGACGTGTACAATAATCAATACAAAGGCTGTGGATATGTAGGGTTATACAAACTCATTTCAACCCCTCAAATCCCTCTACCCGGATCGAACCCGAACGGGGAAACTACATTTAGTCATCCAGAAAAATTGCCTAGTGTGCAATAGCGCTGCGGTTTATCGAGTAAAAGCCCCCAATTCGTAAAACAGGGTTTAAGCTATATCGCCCTTCACCTTCGGTCTAGCCCTATCTGCAACGCTCCAATGGTGTTTTCTGCTTTCTGGAGGTCAAGAAGACCATTTGTAGCGTCGATGCTCGTTCGGAAACTGATTATGCCCGTCAGTAACTCGTCTATTCCAATACTGGGTGTCGTTTCTATAAACGCGATATTGGATTTCAAGAGTTACCATGACGGTAGACTGGAAGGACCACTGTGGAGGGGCAAGAAACTCTTTTCGTCAGTCTGAGCCTGAAAAGACTCAAAAAGACGATGAAGAGAAGCTGGATAAGTTCATCAACTCGCATGTGTTGAGGCATTTGAAGATGGATATGATCACCGTCCTGAGTGAGCTTGAACGGCAAGAGGAAGTGGATTTGGCCCTCAAGGTGGATTTCTCTACTCTAATTTTCCGTTTGTTTGCTAATTGACTTTCGAATATATTTTTGTTTTAGTTACCCAGAAAAGAAAAATTAATTCGCTCTTTTTTTTTTTTTTTGGGGTGGGGTGGGGTGGGGTGGGTTTCAATTAACTGTGTTTTCTGTTTTCGAGCCACATTCTTCTCCTCCTCTCTTGCCTGCGTCAATCCCCACTACTCCCAAACATAATGCCGGAATTAGCGTGGGGCTTCTCAGTGAACAAATCTGTGATGTTCTGTTTTATTTATTTATTTTAATTTGTTGCTGTTCTGAGGGCTGGGGTTGGCTTCTCACGGCTAGTTTTCAGTTCACGAACTAGTTTGGTTTGGTTTGGTTTGGATTGTAGGTATGTCTCTGTGACGTGGCTTTGGGTTGTAGAATCTTTGTTACTTAGAAGTGTTTGATTTCTATGTTTCTGCTCAACCTCTGAGTTTCTTTTGTTTCTCTGATCGCTAGCATAATGCTGGAAATGCTGGAGATCGATCCTTTCACTCCTTAATCCTGTTAGATTGTCTGATATGATATTCTTGTTCTAAAAATGGTAGAGGTGTAGCATTAATAATTGGACCTTAATCAGTTAATAATTAAATGTTTGGTTATTCAGATATTTTGGATGATTAAAAATCTGTACTGGCACAAGCCTGATGTCTATCTGTATAAGGACTAGGTTATTGCATTAGTAAAACGTAAAAAGACAGATAACATATGGGAAAGCATGCAGAAGGAGGTTTTGTTTCTAAGATTTATGCTGAAGTTATCAGAGGTTTCTTGAGGTATGGTTTGCCTGCAAATGCCTTGAACATTTATGAGGATATGAAGAAGTCTCCTGATCCACCAGAGGAGTTGCCCTTCAGGATTTTGCTAAAGGGCCTATTGCCATATCCCCTGCTGAGAAGCAGAGTCAAACCAGACTTTGAGGATAAGTTTCCTGATCAGCAGGTCTATGAACCTCCTCAGGAGATATTCGGAATACGTTGAGGTATGGAGTTAATGTGTTGATTTGTTTTTCACTCTTTGTTTCCTCGACTTGAACATTTATGCTTTTTGTGTCTTTTCATTCAAGTCTTTTTTTTTTTTTTTTTAATTATTTGTTGGGATTAAGTTGACATGTGCAGTCATAATTCAATGCCTTTTTGTTCTTTCATTTACTTGCTAGTCTAGTATTGCATCAAGTTATGGTTTGTAGAAAGTGATTTTTTATGCTTGGACTTACACATATGGCTGATGTGTGGATTCTTTTAAAAACAAGATTAGGCTCCAAACCAAAATATTTCGACCAAAACCAAAATTTTGGTTGAATTTGGATATAAGTTTTGGTGAAGGTTTTCGAGGTCCAAATGGCTAAATTAGGTCCCAAAACTTATAGGAAACTCTATTAGGCACTCTAAACATAGTGAAACCCTTGGATTTTAAAAATCACACCCAAAATGGTAGTTTGACTTTGGACCCTAGTTTGGTAGTATACATTGTTATGGCCTATTCCACATAACGTTTAGTATTAGAATGCATGTAATATGCATTAGGAATGAATAGACATGAAATTATGAACCATTTTTAAATCATACATCATATATGGTTCATTACAAAGAGTCAAATATATCAGAGTCAATAATACAAGCAAGTCCTCTATGCCATCCAAGAGTCCTAGTACCACATCATGTATGGTTTGGGGTTTGAGAATGAGAAGATGGTGTCCACAACTGATGACCCAATGTGTGACTTTGATCCTCATACTTAAAGGACAATGAAGATGAAGATCGAAATTTCCCATAGCTTTGAATCTTGCACAAATCTTCCAACAACACAATAAAAGTTGCATTGCTCTATTTCCAAGTACTTGTTCCAACCTTTTATGGCAGTGATTTGGCAAAGAAATCACAAAAAATGAGGTTTCTCCCTCTTCTTTGTCGAAACTTGACGAAATGAAATTTTCACTCATTTTGTTTGAAGTATGCTGAAAATATCATACACGCCGAAATTTCAACCAAAACTTGGACTTTTCAATGTGTCGCATACCATTTCGTTTCGACCTCTATTAAAACTGAAATTTTTTATGAAATTTCAGAAATCTCAAACTATGTTTAAAAGTACCACGCACGTGATCTACATATCTATTAGGTAATCCAGCTGCTCAATGTTCCGCTAATTTTTCTGTGGCATGTGCTGCTGTTTACAATTCAATGTCTTTCCTACTCGAGTGGTATTGCATCTAACTAGTTTGTATGAAGTCATTTTATGCTTAAATTTATTGAATCTCTTTCTTATGTCGATTTTTTAAATGTATGTTTTTCATTTGAATTTTTTAAAACGTGTGGTGTTCGTTTGCTATAAACATTTCATGGGTTGCAGAAGCTCGATGGTCCACTGATTTGTTTTGAAATTCTCAGATTCCACTGATTAGTAACTAATTGATTATGACAATGGGTGTGCTTCCATGGGAATGCATACCCATCAATAATAAGTGTCTGTACCTCTATCTTAATTCTCTGGAACTGACTATTAACATGGCATTGGCACATGTTGCTGATGATGGTCATCACTTGTTCCACAATGATAATGTACCTACTTGAAGCGGTCCCCCCGGCTGGCGTTAAGATATTGGATGCAATTATAAATGTGAAGGAGAAGTGGATTTTTGTGGAGATCAAAAAAGAGCCTACAAAGAGGTAGAGAGGAAAGCATTTTATTTACATCGTTGTTTGCAACGAAAAAATGCCTTTTAAAGCGCTTGAGCATCAAATTAAGCTTTGGTTGGGAAACTGTTGCGCAAGTGAGTGAGTAGTGGGTTGGATTCACTTATTGGGAGGAATGCAGTTTTGGTATGCTCAACCAGCAATGTAGTATTAATTAGTTATATCATGACACCCACTCTGAAGGTTTAATGTAGACACTCGACTTATCTTTAACCATTTATGTGTGTGTGTGTTTTATTTTTAACAGTGATTTCAGTCCGGGTCAATAATGCAACTAAAATGTGGGATTTCTGCTCCCTGTTTGGGGATGATGCTTCTTTTCTCTCTTTGTCCTCACTTCTGTAGTTTATGAAACCAGATTGTCTGGAATTTAGGTAAAAATACATATGACCAGTCTTCACCTAAATGGGGACACTGATAATTAGTTCTCCTACTAATTTGACCAGGATGTTTTGTGTACTACTGAGACCAGCATCAGCTTGTGTGGAAAAGTAAGTCTTTTATGAGACCAGATTGGTGTTGCTTTTCTAGTGCATTATGATGTTTGTCTCCACGTAATTGCAAAAACTTCTGGATAGGTATCCTACATCTGAACTGAATTCTTTCTGGTTAAAGAATCTCTTTCTAGTTGCTCTGGAACAATTAGGAGATTCTCTAAAAGAAATACAGGGTTCTGGCCGGCAACATGTAATGGGTAGTGGTCCCGCTTATGGGGTCAAATCAATACATTCTAAGAAGAAATATTTGAATATCAATATCATCGATCTCATGAGTATCATACTAAATCCCATCAATCGAATGTACAATGAAAAGTTTTGGTTGCTTTTCAGATGTATTTTCTGTTACAAAGAACACATGTTATGTTTATTTTGTTTCCCTGCATTTATTATTGTGGTACTGGAACATCTGACTTTAGTTGCGTCTGATATATTTTCATTTGTCTTCAGATCAAACCATTGTTGTGGCAACATCCAATCAGTACATCCACACGTATTAGCCACGGCTTGGTCAATTCGCATGTTTGGTTGGTACCGTCGTCTCTGACCAAGAGAACAGACTTAATAGGCCATTTGATACAGAAAATAGAGCTGCTAATGCCACATGATTTTAAAAAGTTCTTCCATCTAGTATATATATCATTTCTGGCTTGGCTTTGGAGTTACAGTTCTGGCCTTCAACAGTTGCAGCTAGCAGGAGTAAACAAGTTCAATCATTTTTTCAAAACAGTGGGATGTGTCCAAGCATTGCGGTGGATGAATTGTGATCATTTTTTTTTTTTTTTGGGGTTGGGGGGGTTTTTGGTTTGGGGTAGGAAGCCAAAAAACTATACACAGACAGACGGATACAATGTTTATGCATTTTATCCATGCATTTAGCATGGCATGATCTTCTGTTACTGAATAGTGATGAATTTAAAAAATTTTCAATTTTTAAATGTTTGTATGTAAATTATTTACTTAGAGTTTATGTTCTTGTTTTTATGTACTTTGTGCGTTTGCTGCCACTGCAAATCTGGTGGGTGGAGATATTTCAAATCTTGATCTTGACAGAGAATTTTCTTCCATAACAACCAAAAAGATGCATAGCTGATGACAGTTGAGTGTACTAGGTTTCCATGGAGTTCTTGTAATGTCAATCTAAAAGCTAAGTTCTCTACCTGCTGGCAACAGGCTCACAGAGTAGCATATCAGCATACAGGGCATCAATGGAGGCCTTGGAGATGTTGGACAGACTACCAATGAAGTTCACACCTTTTCATTTCTATTCTACATCTATCTCAATATCTGTCCAGCTTTTCTGCTTGAATTGAATGTGTCTCGAATTCTTTTTGCACCTCTTTCTTATAACACTCAAGAAGGAAAATGAGTTCTTATTGAAAGCTTGAACTTGGGCAACTTTATATGTTATAAGCAAGAACCCCTGTTTGAGGCTTTCTGTTTACTTTGATTAGAATCATGGTTGCTATCATTCAACTAACTGGTAGACCTACTTAAGGTGCGGACAGCAGACAGATCATTGATTACCTTTGGTTTATGCGAGGGGGGCATCTTTCAGCAAATCAATAATCATGGTTGCAGGTTCCCAAGGATCGGCCTTTCTTCCTCATCACAGAGATGGCAATGGAATAGGTTATATGGGTAATGCATTCCCTCAGGTTGGGCACATGCTGGGTCAGTTAACAGTAAATAAGTGGCTGTGTTATTCTCTCCTTCCTCAGTATTAGCTTCTACCATGGCCTGGTTTGGACTCTCAGTTTTCAAGTGTTTCGAAGATTCATCAGACCAACATGACCGTGGCTAGATCGTATTAAGCTTTCTGTTTTAATAGTTAACAGTTTTCTAAGAATATTCTTGGTCTGACCATCAGGTTGGGTATCTGGATTATCTAGACTACCATAGGGGGACTTGATGCTTGGTCTCTCTGCGAAAAAATGTCAATTTAAATGCTTCATTGTACATGGTCTGAGGCAAGGGATGCTGTAGTTTCCACTTTCAACCACCAAATAACTGGGCTCTTATAACCTGGTAAAAAGATTTAAAAAAAAAAAAGAAAAAGAAAAAGAGGCTTACTATTGGCTAAGGATAATGGACCAGGCCTGACTCAGATGAAGAAACTATGGAACATCAGAAAAGTTAATTTATAGTTTTATTATTTCTGTAGGCTGTCTCACTGTGTTCTTTTTTAGTTTTTCTTTTGTTTTCTTTTTTATGAATTGTCTGTGTGTTCCAGTCTTCAACTACATTTTTGTTTCCTCTCTAAACAATTCCTGTTATGATCACTATGCTTAACAGATAATGACTTTATGAACATCATGTCTCATATTTCCAGAGCACTGCACGTTCACTTCTGTACTTAGATTCCCATTATGCATTAATGCACTTAGATTCCATCTAACCTCCCCAAAATAATCCATTCTAGAACACATAAAAAGGTATATGATTTATATTTCATGTACCTGCAAACAGAATCACAATACTTTATTTTTTCTTTTTCATTGGTAGAAAGAGGCATGAATAAAGAAAACAGGAAAACAAAGAACCACACTGTTGAAACAGAGTACCCATTAACCAAGGAGTATAAGAATCCATCCACACAAAAATTTGGCTTAACCAAGAAAAATCTAGGAAAAAATTCCTCTTGAAAACTTGCAGGTGAGGGGGGTAGGTTGCCTTAGGGAATTATACCTAGAAACTGATGAAGCCATTTTGTCGAAGAATTAACCTCATCTATCTTGATGGTGACTACCCACAGAAGGAAACTTCATTAGTTCCTTAATTGCTGTCCAAAAATTTTATTTTGATGCAGTGATGTTAGTTTTACATTCTAAATTAAAGCCTTCTGATTATCTAATAAGTTTGTGCACATTTATGAAACTAAGTATACAGTTAAATGACTTATACTCCCATGTTTACACTTTAATGTACAAATAGAATTCTAGGGTTCATCAGGACAAAGTGTATCATGGCCTTCTCATGAATTTGGAAATGTTTTGTCTTCCATTTCACAGACAAGCGCTACCTGCCTTTCTGGCTTTTCTCATGGACCTACGCTTTGATTATTCATTATTTCATCTCGGTTTGTACTAGCACATTGACCCAGATCAATTGATGTCTCAAGACTCAGTGAGTCAACTCTGCAACCAGCTGGATCTCTCATTTGATTTGGTGTCAAATGACTGGGTGTTGCTGTTGATAATAAAATTTGACTTTTATCCAAAAAAAAAAAAAAAAGATATTACAATTTGAGTTGGTAGAGTCACATGGCAACTGGGTAATTTTCTGTATTTTGTGTAGTATATATTTATAGATATTTACTTATTTATTGCATTTATTCTAAGTTGACTGGGATCATTGCTCCTCTCAAATGGGTTGTATCTCAAGTGAGTTGATGTTTTAATGAAATCCATTCGTGGTGTTTTTGTCTCCAGCTAGAAGGGGTTTCACTCTAAAATAAGCTTAGCAAGATTTGTGGACGTTTCTGTTTCTTTTTCTAATCTCAATGGAAATTCAATGGGCACCACAAACCCCCCCCCCCCCCCCATCCAAACCCAACAGAATCTCCATGTTTGATATCAGTTTCCTCTGAGCTCCTCTGTGCTTGACTTTTATCACTCTCTCTAGTCCTTTCCCAGCTAATTACTTGTTAAAATAAGAACTCTGTCAGCTTGTGTTTGCTACAAATTTCCTAGAAGAGTATTTTTCTTTTCATCTAATTGTTATTTGGGATTTGAATTATCATCCCCACCTAAATGGAGATATTAATTAGATGATGTGAAAGTAACAGAGAAACATGTGAGAGATCTTGTTCCCCATCTAGAGAGCTCAGTTGTATTGACAATAAAACAAATGAATCCACGTGCAATCACCTTCAGATTTCCTAATTAACCGACAATCCCAACTTAAACAAATCATTACAGAGGTTCCTTCATGAGAATCAAACAGTAAGGAAATTTCCATTAAAGCCAGCACACGTTCATAGCTAGGTCCCCATCTGACATCTGGGTGTGTTTTGTGTGTATATATATAGGGAGAGCAAAGTTAATGAACAGAGCACTTCTCTGTGAACTCCCAGAAGAAGAGAAACTATCCTGCTATCAATCACCATTCACCACAAAATGGGCAGATTTCTTCTATTAGCTTGCTTCATCTTAGCCAATAATGCTCTCCTTTTATCTCCAGCCATGGCCAATGCTCCAGCATCAAGCCCATCTAACAATAGAAAGATGGGCATGCCCACATGGAGTGTGAGCCCGCCTGCAAGTATTGATGAGGGGGCGAAAGCACCGGTGGTTGAGGAGGAAGAAGCCGCCGAGAAGGATTCATCTTCAACTCATTCAAGGGGAGAAGACCATGTTTCTGTGAACCAGCCGGGTTTGGGTGAGCCAGAGAATCAAGAACCGGAGCTTGCAGAAGGGCCGGGCCGGACAAACAAGAGGCTAAGGAAGCATACTGATAAGTCTATCGCCTTTGGTGGAGTGATACTAGGCGGGCTGGCTGCAACCTTTGTGGTATCGATTATCCGTTATATCAGGGCCACAAAGAGAAGAGATGAACATAGGATAACCCCAACGCCGTCGACGCCGTCGATGCCGACGACGCCCAGAAAGATGCCGGCGTAATTTGTGTCGAGTGTCACTGTGATCGGCTTGTTTATACTAAATACAGAGAAAAACCTTGTGATGATGTAAACTGTATGTAAAAGGTAAATGAGTAAATAATGAGTTAAGTAGAATTTTATCCAATTAGAAGGATGATTTGCAAATCACAGATTTTGCCAAAATAATTAGATTATTATTATGAAACATTAGATAGTTCAATCAAGAAATCCGATGCGAGGCATTGAAAAGAATGTAGAACACCCGTTTTTGTTCAAAGCATGTACCATGAATTGAGTTACAAACTGGTGTATTTGTTGAAAAATGTTTTTAAAGTGATGATTCCGGATTCCCCAATCCAACTGAACATGCATCATTCCGAGAGTGTGTTGACTACGTAGACATTAATAAACAACATCATAGCCAAGCCACATTACCCAATAAGACTTTGGACATATGTGGTGTATGAATTTAGAATTGGTGTTGGATAATATTCAATGATGTATCTTATAACTTATAATGAGACATCAGATATATGCATTCATGTTCGATATTATAGTTGTTTCGAACATTAGATGCAGATATTCATGTAATAATTCATTAATTTATATGAATATATTACTCTTTTTTTTTTTTATCCTATTTATTTGAAATTTATACGTTTAAAACCTATACTATTCGTTTCTCTTTTTTTTTACCATTCCTATTTTTGCTAACTATGGTCCCAACCCCTACTCATGCTGGGTGTCTGGACTACCTAGTGTCCTAAGTTCTAACCCTTTTCTTTCTGGATCTGGTTTGGTCAATTTATATTTCACCAACACATTATCTATCATTTTCGTAACAGCTTGTCACAGAAAATGCCACCGAAGCAAAATCTTTAAACAACAGTAAGATCTGGAGTTTGTATTGATGATGACTCTTTGATTACGACCCAAATATTTAATTAATTAATTAATTTATAATATCCTAAATTAAATAATAAATAGTTCCCAGTTATCACCTCAAGTTTGCTCCACATAAAAATGCCCATACATATTTAATTAATCTAGACTCGAAAGTCGAAACCAAAGGAGCTGGTGTTGCATCGTCCTGTGTAGCCCATCTTCTCATTTCCCAATTAGATATATTTTTAAGAAGAATATAAGTAGTAAAAAAGATTTGTATATAGTTATAATTTCAAACTCAAACACTTCCACTCCGATCTAGTGATCTCTCCCACTTTCAAAGAAGGTGAAAATTTAATATTGATTCACCAATTTCCAAAAAAAAATCCAGTAAAGGAGAAACTTCTAAGGACCTCCCACACAAGCTCCTAATGGGAACTTCTACTCAAATCCTTGCTAAAACATCCTCTATATAAGCAGTAGATAGAGTGACCTGGGAGTGGACTGACTCCCTAAGCTCTTCAAGTTTCTGTAGAGAAAGTCATTAAATTAAGTAAAACCATAGAATGGTTAAGTGCAGGTTCCTTCTTGTCTGCTTGCTTTTGGTGCTAGGAGATACGCTTATGGTGGTGATGGTAAGAGCTAATGCTGCTTATGAGAAGAACCAACATGGTTCCTCTGACCCACCACTGCCTCACTTTCTGAGTTCAAACTCTGGAGCAGCCGAGTCCCCCGCCCCAAAGGGAAGTAGAAGGCTGGTAAGGCAGCATCACAGGTCCAGTAACGCGAGCGTGGTCGGCGGTGGAGTCATCCTTGCGGGTCTTCTGGCTACCGTTTTCTTTTCAGTTATATGTTACATTAGAGTCACAAGAAGAATCCATGGAGAAACAAAGGCTTATGCTTGATCCTTTGAAGCCTCTTGTATTTATTCTATGAATTATGTTTATTTGTTTTAAATTTTTCCTTGGAATTTTGAAATGTAAAGAGCATAGGTTTTTCACTTCTGTGATTGTTTTGTAAAGCCCAAATGCTAAACATCGCTGAAGTACAGAGAATCATCGAGAGTGATATAGGATAGAGTGATGAACGTTCCAATTTGGAAGAAAACTCTCTGAAAAAACAAAACCCCAAATCTCCTACCAAGAGGCAGAATGGACAAACATGGGAGGATTTCTCATATGCCCTACATGTGATTAATATTAGTCATGAAATTTGATATAATACACACCATTCTTTAGATACTATGGGTTATATTCGATACATCACTCTTCCACATGGCAAACTAGATACCAAAGTAGGATTTGATAAAATTTAAAGCATGATAATTCCTAAACCATAATTGCGTTATTGTCAATACATTATGAATCGTTTCAATATAAGAAGGGAAACGATATCGATTTTTTTTTTCTTTCCAATGGAGTTTGATGCCTTCCTTGTATGAATGATAAACTTCTTCTTTTTCAGTGGAGATTGGTTTCTTTCCTTGATATTTTCTCAATGCACTTTTAATAGGTGAGATTAGTACATACTATACTATAAGTCATTTCTGAACAATAAGGCTACATTTGGTAACGTTTATGTTCTAGAAACAATGTTTCTTTTTTAGAAACGACGTTTCGTGTAAAAAACAGAAATTTCATTTTGTGTCAAAATGTGTTTTTTTTTTTTTTTTGAGAAACGAAACTATCTTTGTCGTTTCATCAGTTCTCATTTCTACATTTTTTTTTTTCACACTTTTGTGAAGAAAAAAAAAAATCAAAATACATCATAAATGCACCAAGCGCTTTATTCCATTTTTTTCCCCCATAGAACGAAAAAACTCCAAAAAAAATTTTTGAAACATTACCAAACGCAGCCTAAGCTTTTGGGTTAGAAGGATCGAGCTCCTCTGCTGCGTCATTTACTGGCGGAGGTTGGTTACGATTTTGACATGTGGTGTTGGCCATGTGTATGGTAGATAATACAAGACCGAAGAAAACGGTCTAAATTTTGGTTTGAAAAATCGATCGGGCCGGATCGACCAAAACAGTAAAAAAACCTAAATCTACTCTTCTTCTTATTCTCCCTCTTTCCCTCTTCTGGTTGCACAAAAGAAAGCACCCTCTCCCTCTGCTGCGTCCTCTCTTCTGCTCAGAGGCTGCCTACGATTATGGTCGTTCCTCTGCTACGTCCTTTCTTACTTTCTTCTTCTTCTTCTTCTTCTCCTCCTCCTTCCTTACCCTCTTCTGTTCGAGCGAAGGAAAACTAGATGGATAAAGATGCCATCTTGCGTATTCAAAGGCTTGACTGCACATGTAACAAATAATAGAAGCAAATCCTGCTCTATAAAGTGGTGTATTTGTTTAAAAATAAAATAAAATGATGGAGTATGATGTGGTTTATGCAAGATCATTATAACCCAATTCACCAGCATTATTTCTTGTTTTTTCTTTTTTTAATTCAAGTTGATATAAGGGCAGCTTGATATTATTTTATTCATGATCAAAAGGTTCAATTTGTCTGGGAACAATAGACAATCCTCAACTATGCCTGTTGGAGATGACTATTGGCAGAGATTGGAATTCATAGAGAAACTATTGAGCTACTTGAACTTCGTTGCAGTATTGGGTTCATGTTCTTTTCATCAAGACTAAAAGAGAACCTTGAAGTTGTATAAGTACCTAAGTCAGTCTTTGAATCAGTTTTCGCATGGAATGACCCACATTGAAATGCTAAACTCTCATCAGTAATTCTGGATCTGAATGAATAAATACTAAATACAAAAATATCAAGTGTTTGAATTATTTCATTACATGATAATGATTTTCATAAATCAACGTTTGGTAACGTTTATGTTCTAAAAACAATGTTTTTTTTTTAGAAAACGACGTTTTGTATCAAAAATAGAAATTTCAGCTTGTATCAACTTTTTTTTTTTTTTTGAGAAACGAAACTACCTTTTGTTGTTCCATCAGTTCTCATTTCTAGCATTTTCAAATGAACTTATCATATGGCATCACATTAGATTTTAGAATGATCTAGTATGGAAGATGATGACATATTTTAACTCCGAGCCTTCCAAGTCAAGTATGAGAAATTAAATTAAAATCGGCTACATTCTGGTGAATGAAATACAAGATTTTTTATCAAACCATCATTAAGAGAAATAAAAAGGGATCAAATCACATTATTATTAGACCATCAAGAAGATTCTTTGATCACAGTTAAACAGAAGTTTTTTTTTTCCTTCCAAAAAGATAAATAATAAAAAATAAAATAAACTATGCTAATGTGTGTTTTAATACCGTTATTTTAAAATAAAGCATACAATAAAATAAGAATTTCATGTCAAGTTTTTTTTTTGGGTAGGTGGGTGGATAAACTGTCAAGTTGTTATTTAGATGGCGAATAAATTGCATGCATTTGTGTTTTTTTTTGGGTAGAAGCATGCATATGTTATGAGTAAGGAAAACAAATCTGTCAGAGAGTTGTCATGATATTTGCTTATAACTATCAAGTAATTTAAAATGTTCATCATTTATGGTAAGTAAAATGTTCATCATTCACTACATCGATTTTTTTTTTTTTTTTTTTTTTTTGTGAAATGAAACTAGAATGACGAAACTACTTTTATCGTTCCATCAGTTCTCATTTCTAGCATTTTTTTTCCCACTTTTGTTAAGAAAAAAAAAAATCAAAATACATCCTAAATGCACCAAGCGCTTTATTCCATTTTTTTCTCATAGAATAAAAAAATTTCAAAAACATTTTTTTGAAACATTACCAATCGCAGCCTAAGCTTTTGGGTTAGAAACCCAACGTAGCATCGTTAGGTCTTCGGCCTTGAACAGAACTTAGTTGATGATGTGGACATTCCCACAAGTTACACCTTAACATCCTTATTGAAACACATACGAAGGCATAAGAAAAATAAAGATTACGTGGAAATTAAGTCATATTTCTTTTGATGACGTGGATATTCCAGCAAGTTCCACCTTAACTTCCAAGCAACCGCCAAAGTTCTTTCTCGCGAACCTTTGTTCTTCTCATCACCCTGCCTTTATATTCGTCAATTGACTTGTACTGCTTGTACCTTAACACCTTCTTCCAGGGAGAGAACCTAATCAAGAAATAATGGCCACTGCGAACTCCGTCTTGGCTTTGCTTAGGGCTTACCGGCCTTCTTTTAGAAACCCTCACGACAAAGTAGCATTCGCTGTTCATGCTTCCCTTCTCGCCTCTGGTTATGTCCTTACTGCCACTGGACCCCCAGCTTTCTCCGACACTGCTTTGTCCTCTGCGTCTACGGGTAAGCTATCCATTCTTCTTTTCTTTGTTGTTTCAGCAATTTTTTTTTCTATGGTATGGTTAATGATCTGATTTCTTGGATTGGGTAGATGAAGTTGGGATAGATGGATGGAATGCAATGGATGACGATTATGGTTTCCTATACCGGAAAGAGGATAAAGGTGTCAAGAAATCGCTCCTAGTGAAATGTTTGGTGATGGGGGATAAATTAATTGTGGATGCACTCGTGGTGGGAGGTGGAGAGGAGAAACCTGTCAATCTCCAAATCGAGTAATGTTAAATCCTTTCCTCCTTGAGCTGGACGTTGAATTTACGCTATCTTCCTATAAACTAGGGCATAGATTTCTTTTCTTTTTAAATTTAATTTTTTTTTTTTTCCCTACAACTCTTACGGGTCTGGCGGGTTTATGCAGTGTGGACAAGTATGATGGGGCAAGCGAGAGCACCAACTATTCTGACATGTATAAGAATTTTGGGGAGCTTGTGAATAGGTTGAATTCTGGTATTTTGGGTAAATTGAATGAATCCTCCACGTCTTGCAGTTCATCAAGGTAACCTATTTGAAATTCAAGTTTTCCCTTTTCTCTGATGCTATTACCCTTATTTTTTTTTCTCCTTCGCTGAATACTGTTGCTTGAATTTTGATTTTTTCTTTTTTTTTCGTGTGTTGTGAGAGGACAATGATATTTGATGATAACATAGAAGTTGGGGAATTATGTGGTTAATCCGTGGTAGCCTTTTGTCCGGCGCTGAAGTATTCTGGGAAAAGTTCCCCAAACAATGAGATAGCAATGATCCTTTATCTCACATGCCCTGGGATGCGATGCATAGTTTTCAGCCACTCTCTTCTTTTCCCAAAAGCAAAGCACCTCAACAGAAGCAATGCGCTTCATGCCTTTATATTGTCTGTTATTGAGTGAACAATTGGCTCTAGGCTTACTTATAGATTTACGGCAACCCTTAACTATAACAAGTACATATGTGACCCTGAGTATACAATAAAAACAACTGAAATAGTTACAAAGATCTTCAAGAGATTCCAGTTGTCATAATCTGCATGGCATATAGGCTGAAATTTTTGGTATACCAAGATTGCTATGCTTTTGCCACTAAAAGCATTTGCTTCCAAGTCAAAGCCACACACACACATAATATGTAACACCTTAAAGTGTTTTTGTACATTGTCTGTAGAAGAAAAAAATCTTTAAAACACTTCTCTTCTTGTTTGGAAGTTGAGGTGTTGACCTGTTGCTTTTATTACCATTTGTTTGGTGGTGACTTCGTGAAAGTTCTGTTTATATTAAACCCTAGGCAGTTACTTGATGATTTAATGAGATAGTAATATTTTCTTTTGGTTGGATTTAGTTAGCTGCATCCTAAAAGAAAAGTTTAAGGTAAATGGATGTTTCAGATAAAATGCTTGTTAGTTTGCATGAAGAATTGTGGTGATAATGATGATGATGATGATGCAACAACCCATCATTCATCATTTCCGAGGTTTATGACCTTTTCATTTATTTATTTATTTATTATAAGTGACACATTATTAATAATCAAACAAAAAGGATAGAACAAGCCTCCAAAGGAGGAACTGCCAAAGCTAGTATACAATAGCAACAACTAAGAAGACCATTTAAAATGAAAATGCTAGTAAAATGGCTATCCCCATATCATATCAATCCCTAGGGTTTTTTCCCCAAAAAATGGCTTGCCTGCATCACACATACTCGGCTGTACAACTCCTTTTTTGGCCAGATCATTGGCCATCTCGTTAGCAATCTTTGGCTTCCATTCAAATGTACTTTCCAGTCTAGCAGCCAGATGCCTAATGTACCAAGTGAGAGCAAACCTCCAAGGCTTATAAATGAAATTGTGATATGGTTAGACATCCAAGTGATCACATTTTTACAGTTTCCGACTCTACATTCACAATTACCCTGCCATGGCCTTTCTGGACAACAAAATCTCCTGGTCATGTTCAAACTTCCTGCTTGAGTGTTTATCCTATGATGGTTAAATAAGTATAGAACAGGGAGGCTGTTCCACCTCATTTATTATATGGAATCTGTAGAAGATTTTTTTTTTTTTTTTTTGGGGTGGGGGGGTGGTGGGTGAGGGTGAGTGTGTTATTTAGCTGTCAGTGTCTTGGTTAGGGATTGTCTTAGTTTCCAAACAAAAATTTAAGAATGTCACAAGCATAGGAGCTCGCTTAATTCAATGTTTGCATCACATATTTGTGGGGATACTTTTGGGAGGTCAAAACTTGTCCAATTAGCATGATTTAGGAGCTGTTTGAAAGCTTATCAGTTAGCTTCCAATGAGACCATGACCTTGTAATTCTGAGTTGTTTTGGGAAAGAATGTGGCCAATCTGCTGAAAGTGTGTCAGGCCGTGATGGGATTTCTATTTTGAAAGTTTTGATGGGGTTTCTATTTTGAAAATTAAAATTCAATAATGAGTTTTAGTTTCATATTTATTTCTTTATTTTATTTGTTTGGAAAAAATACTCATGTAATGTAGGCTGTAATCCACCAGTAGCGTTGCTAAATCCACAACATTTGCACTTGAATCCACAGACAACTGATCCAAAGCTTAATCTTCAATGCTAAAGTTTTGGGTAGGTCATTAGCCCTCGCATGTATTAAAAATAAAAAACTCCAAGCAGAAAAGACAAAGTAAAAACAAATTGGGAAACCTACCTTGCGCATGCTTAGGTTTTGAGCTTCCTGAACTGACTAGGAAACTGGATTATATCAGGTCTGGGCTTATGGAGACCTAGTTCAACCTGTCTAAACAACTTAACAATAATAAAATAAAGAAAATAAAACACCTAAACAGACCCCCGACTTGGATAATTCTAGTGAACTAGATCTGGACCACATGCCTGGTTTGGTCAAAAACACTGAACCAAATTGACCCACCCCAAAACTGCAGGTTCTTTTCTTTCTTTCTTTCTGCCAGTTGCGGGATACTGCATCAACTCTCCCAGGCTCTAAAAAACTAGACCATGTGTTTTGCAGTGACAAGATAACGGCATGTGAGTAACAACCTTTAGCAGTCCAAAACAAAACTTTGGTGATGTAGGCACATTAGGAATAACATCCTCATCCCTAGGTGCTCTTTCTTCAAAGTAGCGAGGTGGAATTATGATCTTAAGGGCGTCCACATCAAGGATAGCATCTATAGGGGTCACAATCTCCTATGGAGCTTCCTTGACATCTTCCTCAACTGTAAACTCCTCTTCTTTGAATTCTTTGTAGTTGTCCTCCTCTTTGGTTTAAGCCAATGGAATTTGAGTTAACACCTGCACTCCACATGATTCCCCTTCATCCTTTGGGAACTCTTCTCCTTTGATTGGAGGCTAAGGCTCATATTCTTCATATGTGTCACCGTAGGAACCACTGCATAGATCTTCTTTTTTGTCAGGACAATCCCTTGGTAGTGTGCCACCTAATGACAGTAGTAGCACTCAATGTTGTTGCTGCTGACCGTATTTGCCTTCTCTTTGTCCTTATACATGTTTTGAGGTCCTTTTTTCTTGATGGTACCAGCTGTAGGTACCTAGCCGTACTCAGCTTAAAAATCAAACCTCCTAGAGGGGAACTTTAAATTCTCCTCTCCCATAGAGAATAAGAAGGTAGTTGTAGAAATTTGAGTTAGAAGAGAGCAAGGATCAAGGTAAGAGAGAAGAGGAGAGGAGTGGTAGGAGGAAGGGAGAGGAAGATGACAGGAAGAAGATAAAGAGGTGTGTGCAATCGTATGGGGGGGGGGGGGAGAGAGAGAGCTCTTCCCACCTATATTGATTCACTAACATAATAGGAGGAATACATACACCTAGCTAGGGAGTTAAAATGTCAAAAAGGGAAAAACGCAATATAAGACAACAAGGAAATAAACCAGTTCCCAAAGTATCCCTATTACATAAACTCTTAACACTTTGATGATTGGCAAGTCAGGTAGTATAGACAATTTCTATTTTTCTGA
Organism: Macadamia integrifolia; assembly: GCF_013358625.1. Taxonomy (NCBI): domain Eukaryota; kingdom Viridiplantae; phylum Streptophyta; class Magnoliopsida; order Proteales; family Proteaceae; genus Macadamia; species Macadamia integrifolia. The sequence continues at coordinate 10,584,015 of NC_056564.1, read as the reverse complement.
ATGAGGGTGTCAACATGTTTTGGAATTACTAAACTAGGGTATTTCTAACTCTCAAAGCATCATAGCCTGTGTAAAGGCAAGGAGCCTGGCTAGGCTATGTAGTTGGACTGTAATTTTCTTTGTTGAATTGAAATTGAGTTTTGTTCTACTTTGTTGCTCTTGCGGTTGGTGCAATTGAGTTCTAGTGCCAGCTGTCTCTTGCACTGAACCCTGAAGTAAGTTTTGGTTTGTCTAGTTATCTCTAATTTCCACTTTTTTCTTTCTCTTCATCTTCTCCCTTTAGTATTTCAGCTTACTACTTGTGGAATACCTTTCAGCAGCCATGCAGTAAGAAGTTTTTCCTTCCGATCTTTGGTGCGTTACTCTGAAATTTGGTTGTTTAAACAACGGTTGGATGCCTTAACATTTGTATCCTTGATCCTTTATTGAACCACATCTTAGTTCCCCTTCCATTTTGAGGACTAAAGCACTCATAGGATGTCTGATATAACTAAGGATTCACTATTTTAGACCTTATAATTACCTTTATACCAGGGCTAATCTGTATGTGATGGCCAATTAAATGGTGGTTTTTTATTTGCATCATGTGTGGCACTTTTGGTCCTATGAAGTTTTAAGTATTAATCTTTCCTTTGGCCTTTGTTTTCCATTGACATTCTTCTCTGTTATGTGATTTTTCTATGTAATGGAAATATTGAATACTACTGTAATTTCAGAACTTAATATGAATAGCCAGAATTTATGATGTTAATATTTGGATTTCTGTTTTATATGTTCTGTAATGTTTTTGTCTTCATTAAGGTATTCTCCAGGGCTGGACTTGATATTTTTATGTTGGAACTAATAATCTGATGTGCTTTTGATTGACTGTTAATTTTTTCAGCAGGTCAAAAGCAAGTGGTGGGTCAGAAGATAAACCAGTTGATCAAGGTGTGGGGGTCATTGAGCCTCGAGGTTTTCAACCATATCCTGCTAGGTATTCTTTATTGAAATTCTCTCTTTCTTAGTCTTATATAATGTCATAAACTAGTTATTTGAGCCAAGCTGATTATATTACCAGATAATAAACATTCCACTTTATTTATTGGATCAAAGTAATATACTTATGATAACCAAAACAGACCTTCAACATAAGCAGCAACGAGCCAATTTGAACCTGTACAAAAGACCACACAGTAGAGCTCCAATCCTAGTTAGATTGGCTTGAGCAGTACCAAATACATAGGCTGTCATGTGGTTGTTGATTGTAGTAAATCAAAGGACTAAAAATATAAATCTTTTCTCTACTGCATAAAAAGAAAAAGGTATTTGCTTAATTATTTTAAGTCCTTCCACCTGACCTCCGATTTGGAAGAAGAGCCAAAATAGTCTTTCACTTACCTTGGGAATAATTAAACTTGTGTCAGTTGTTTATTTAGTTCAGGTTATATTTCAATACATCATATCTTCACATAAGCGAGTAACATTATATAGACTATGGTTAAATCATGATTCGGTAAGGAACTATGGGACATGTCAGATTTACTGACTTTAAGCAAACTGCAACCATGAAGAGCCTAATGATAAGTTCAAGTGGAATCAGCAATTTGGAAAATAAAAATGCATTGTAAAATACTGCACATATAAAGAAAGAAGCTAATGCTTAAATTTCCATTATAGACAATCTTTATAAGTTGGTTGCCATCCACTTATTTAATAAAGTCTAGTTCAGGGAGTTTTAGTTTACAAGAAATGTTTTCTCCAAGTTGAAGCTCATTTCTATCGATCACCATTATTTCTCCAACTTCTTTTTGATCTTGTGGAGCTTCTTTGGCCCCGGAACTTCAATTCTACCAAGAGGACACCCACATCTGGCCCGAAACACAAGAACTGCCCTCCCATTTTCAGGTGCAATCTGCTTTAACTTGTTTTGCAATTCTATGTCGCATTCATACAGAAAGTTAATAAAGTCCTGCGCAGGATCATCTTTTCGTACAGAAGAACTTGAATTCTGTGCAGCCTCCTCAGTCTCAAGTAGGATATCAAACTCCTTTGAGTTACGGAGGCCACGGCAATTTGGATTTCGACATTTCTTACGAGTGCATTTAGAAAAGCTCCAAATAACTAAGAAAATGCCTATGCATGCATAGATCATTGGAGATCGATGCACCTTGTTTTTGACTATAGAAAGAACTGCGCGACCAATTCTGGAAACCCCAAGGAAGAAAAGCTTAACAAAGGGAAGTACCAAAAATCCTGTAGCACCCATGACAATAATCAAGAACATCACATCCACTGCAGCAGTTCGAGATTGATCACAAGACAGAATTTTTGAACGGTTCAAAGAATTGGGCTGCTTTCTGTTTTTCTGTTGCTGATGATTCTTCCTTGATATAGTAGATTTGCTGGTCAATTTCGGAGGAGTACCCATTTTTGTAGGATGACCAGAGGACTTGCCGAACAGAATAATGCTTCCGGAACAGACACTTAGATTGGGATTCTCTGATCAAAGCCCACCTACCTTGATCTGGAAAGATTTAACCCACCAATCTAGAAATCAAATCAAAACAAATGCACCATAAAGAAAGTGAAATTGTGATGAGTTCGAACTCACCTGAAGGTCGGAATCCTATTTTGATGAAACTGAGCTGTTTCTGTTGCTTCTTCGAGCAGGTATTTATTCTGTGTACGCCTTATCCAACTAAGTTTGGCAATAAGAACGGTTTAGGGCATCTGTAGAACTCTTTGCTCAAGAAAATGAACTTGCATCTCCTAGAAAGAAATTCCCAGCCAGGGACATGAAGGAGGCAATGTAGTCATGGCTACTTTATATCATAACTTTATCGATTGTCATCTAAAACGGCTGTTTTTAGCTTGAAAATCAGATACTCGCAGAGCTAACAATGGTAACGTAAGAATTAGAATTAATGAACCCATTAAATGAAAGCTATAATTGGAAAAGTTTCTTGGAAATTTAATTTAATCTATAATCTATGATACATTCTAATATTAATGTTTATAAACCTTTTCCCATTGTGAATTGGTGTGGGATCGTTTGTACCAGTGTCAATTTTGTTGTCAGTTGTAATTCACAGGGTATTGAGGCAACCTCAACAACCAGGAGAGAGAGGCCGACAAATGATGAAAGGAAGTAGGAGATGGCACCCAGTTTCGTGATAGATTGATGTTCATATTTATTTTTCTTTTTCTAATCTAGTCTTCCTAAGTTCGATTTATAGGCCTCAGCTATGGGGGGCCGGAGATGGGCCTGGGCTACCTTTGACATTATGTAAGATCATGGAGTGCATAGGAGCTCCCAGATGCATAATTTTGGTTTTGAGGGCCCATATCTTCCCAAATAGCTTATGGTGTGAGCAAAAGATTGATTGTTAAACAGTAATTTATTTATTGGTTATTGAAGTGTAAAACACTCACTAGAAACATGGATAGTTGTGGGGTGGCTCTTGAACCATTGGCAAGACCACATAAACTTCTGTTCAGCAGAGTAGAGGAAACGATGTGGGCCTGCTGCTGCTGAATGCTGAAAGAAAGTGGTCACTGATCCTCTGCTCGAATTCCTTTATTTTTGGTGGTGTAGGTTATAATCATTAGTTCATCACCATGATTATAAGATTTTTTTTTTTTTTTTTTTTTGAAAATTTAAAAAATCTCCAGAGGATTGCAAAGGCTGTTTATGTAACTATAGATATAGATCCTTTGCTCATGTGTGTGTTTGGGAGGGGGGGTGGATTATGTATATTTTCATGAATGGCAGTGTTAGCCAGATTCTCTTTTACTTACCCCAGAAACTGCATTATTTCGTACAAAGTCTCCTATTGTAGAATATTGTTCAACTTCCCTTGTTGGACTGCTTATTTTATTCTGAAGTCATAAAGGTTCCTTTTTTTTTTCCCCCCCATTGTTGTTTGATTCTAAATAGTTGTTTGCTAGCTATTGTACAGAATGCGGATGTAAAGTTCCTCTCAAAATTGTACTGTATGGCTAACCTGAATGTGCGGTTCTGGATTACATAAATGCTTTCCAGTTCTGATGCATTTTTCCAGTATTATATTTATATCCATATCACTATTATGGCATCTTTGATTTACTCCCTGCTGCATTGGGAGGTGGGGTTGGTTGTAAGGTGAGAACAGACAAGGTTTAATGATTGTCTTATTTAATTAAATGAGCAGGAAGATTTCATCTGATTGTGAATAAGACATGACAGTGTCCTGTAATTAAGCAGATTTTACTCTAAATTTTACATAAACATCGAACTCCTACTCTTCTACAAAATGAATGCATAATCTTGTTATTCACAATTCCGTGCCAGTTTTTAAAATTTGGCATGCAAAGAAAGTGAATTGATTGTACTTACCAAAAGAAAATGATGATACAATGAGTCTCAGTTTTATTACATACATCATAAGTTATATTTAAGATATAGAAAATAATGAATGAATACATAAGTTATATTTAAGATATAGAAAATTATGAATAAATTAGTTTACACTGTTTGTGGTGACTAGCGTGAGAACCGTGGGAGGCTAAGGTAGGGAGTTCCCTATTTCAATTGGGTTGCATCAAGGTTATGCTTTAAGCCCTTATCCATTTACACTTATTATGGATGACATAACCAAAAACATCCAAGGGGATGTTCCATGGCAGATGAGACAACAATAGGGATTGACGATAAGTGAAGTTATGGAGATCTACCCTGAAGTCAAGTGGCCTTAAGATTATTAGAAGGAAGACGGAGTATATTAGTATATGGTGTGTAATTTTAGCCACACAAGGACAAATAACGAAGTGGTGAAACTTGAGGAGAGAGATTCCGTAAAGTGATTGTTTTAGATATTTGAGGTCCTTCATAAACAAGGAAGGTGATATAGAAGATGATGTTTCCAACAGAATTAAAGTAGGATGGATAAAGTGGAGACGGGCATCTGGGGTGTTGTCTGATTAACATATTCCTTTAAAGCTTAAAGGAAAATTCTACAGGATTGTGGTAAGATCGGCTATGATGTACGCGCCTACAAGGCGGAATGTTGGGTATTCAAGGAGCATAACAATGATAAGCTGAGTGTAGCAAAGATGAGGATGTTGAGATGGATGTGTGGAAAAACTAGGAGAGATAGGATAAGGAATAGCCAAGTTAGAGATGATCTGCAAGCAGCCCCGATGCAAGACAAGCTTCGAGAATGTCATTTAAGGTGGTATGGACATGTCCAACAAAGACCTAGGGATGCCCCGATGAGGAGTAACCAGATCTAGATAGAAGGAGCAAAAAGAGGTAGGGTAGGGCTAAAATGACCATAGAGGATGTTATAAGAAAAGACATGTAGAGGCTAGGTCTCGACTCTAGTTTGACCTCAAACAGAGTTGTTTGGAGGGCAAAGATCCATGTTTCCAACTAATTGTAGGTAGGATGTTCTTGTGATATTTTCTTTTTTTTTCGTGGATCCATGTACCCGACCCCATCTAGTTGGAAAAAGGCTAAGTTTGTTGTTGTTGTGTATATGTATACATATAATTTTTTTTTTTTCGGTGGGGGGGG